>NW_028261390.1:48298054-48628054 GCF_051295495.1 Thamnophis sirtalis
ATCAATTGTTCACAGACAAAAACTTATGCAGTACAATGCCTTCTTTTTTCAGCTGTTTCAATTTTTTTTCTCAAGGTTTTCTTCCTCAAACAGGCAGCAAAGTGTGGAATCTTCTTGAAATTTCTGGATTTTGCTGCCTGCTCGAAGCTTCACAATCATCTCATCATGCTGCATTTTTAGTTTTTCAGTTAACCAGTTCCATATTTCAAGGTTGTCTTCCCAAGATAATTGTCTCAAAATAGGAGCCTTGTCATTATGTTTTTGTTGACCATCTCAAAAGAGATTTTTCCTGTACAGATGGATTATAATACTGATAATTTCTTATATTCAAATTAGATCTTTTCATAACAGTAAATTACAAAATAAATGAATTAAAACATAGTTATTTAAAAAGAATTAAAAAAATATTGTAAGGAGAAAAACCTCTCTCCAATGCCAAATTAAGCCATATATTTTCATTTATTGTATTTATTACAGTTTGAAATCTTACCCTATTAATAAGTAACTCAAGATGATGACCATATCTAATACTGATTCTTCTATTTCCCCACACAAACCATGTGAAGTGAGATGGGCTAAGAAAGAGTTATGGGCCCAAAGTAACCCAGATGGCTTTTGTACCTAGGGTAGGACTAGAACTAGAACATCAAACTGGCTCTGTTCTGTTGATCACTTAAAAAGTGTAACCAGTAATCCCTTATAAGGTGAATAAATAGGATGTACTGGATGTCAATTTTCCTTAAATACTAACTAGTTTGTTAAAAAGTGTCCCAATTCAAGAAAACTTCCTGTAAATATAACTCTTAAATGTTTTCAATTAAGTATATTTTAACTTGGTTAAATCTTTATTTTTTAAATAAAATTTTCAGTTTTTGACTGAAAAGCAAGAACAGTTCACTTTATCATACTTCACAAATATAAAACCATAACAAAGAAATATTTCTTATCATTTTTTAACATTCCACCTTGAAAAACATCTTTTGTCTAAATAATATGATTTGTTTTCTTTTGACATTCAAAACTCCCGAGACTGACATTTTTCTAAGATCCACAATATAAGAGATGATTGCAAAATATTTTAAAATGTCATCAGCAAGTTGGTATTCTTTATATTTTGTATTCTGTCATCAATCATGCTAATTTCTTATTTCACAAAGATTGAAGGGTTTTAATGCCCGGTTTCAAAATCTAAATGATCAATGGATGACTGAAATGTTTTATTCATTATTAGAGTTTATTTTTATCTGTATTTATATTCATATTTTAATATCTGAATGAGTTCACAACAAACAAACAATATATAAACAGTATAAACAACTTAGGAGAAGCAAGGTTCTACAACAATTGAGTCCACAAAAACTGTAAGAGAGGATTCACTTACTAAAATTGAAATGGAAATGATAATTTAAAACTGTGTAGATATTAATTTTTCTCAGTTATAAACAATATACTTCTATTTCCAATGTAAAGATACTAATTGATTGATTGATTGATTTTATTGATTGATTTTATTGCACTTATATGCCGCCCTATTCCCGGAGGGACTCAGGGCGGCTAACAAATCAAGGGGAAGGAATACAAACAAGGGGAAATAATGATCTAGCTACATTTCAGCATCTTATTAACATCATCGCTCCCCAAAAGAAATAAGTAAGGTGGATTGAAACTTTTAATATAAAAAGTATACTTTTCCATAAGCTATACAGTGTATAAATGCTCTTTTATACTAAGAAGACATTACTTGCCATAGAATATAAACAATACATGAATTTCAATCAGCAGGTGAGGACTGGTTCTGTGCTCTGGAAACATTCAGTTGCCCAGACTCTACCCCTCAAGGGATTATGGAGTCGTTTTTTTAAAAAATAATATATAATTTAAAATGGTCATAAATGCATTTTTAGAAATTGTCCAAGAGAAAGAAAAGTGTCCAACAGTTTTGAATGATTAAACAGTTTAAGAGTTTTCAGATTTATATTAAACCTTTGGAACACATTGAAATTGCAGACACTGTGAGAAGCTAAAAAGTGCACAATAAAATTAAGGAAATACAACTACTATTGTCTTGGAGGTAGATTTCTCATTGTATTAAAATATGTCATTTTTCCCACCTCAATTAGTTGTTTAGGGTATTCATGAAAAATCCTTGGTACTAACTTTGGTTGTTTGCCTCATTTACAAGCCCAGTTCTTTTTCATAAATAAATATTTTTTTTTATTTTTGTATTCCATTATTATTATTATTATTATTATTATTATTATTATTATTATCATCATCATCATCATCATTATTATTAAGTAACAGTTGGTGTGTTTTTTCCCACTTCATAGAAACAATAAATAAACAAAACCTACAACCCAGCGACCAACTCGTAAGCTTTGATGTTATATCCCTCTTCACCCAAGTGCCTATAAAAGAAGCCTTGACAGCTATGCAGAACAAACACAACCCCCCTAAACACATCCTGGACCTGACCAACCACTGCCTAACCAACACATACTTCATCCATAATGTACAAAGATACAAACAGATAGAAGCACCCATGGGATCACCCCTCTCACCTGTCATCACAAACTTATACATGGAACATTTTGAAACTAACGCCTTAGATAAATCTGAACACAAACCCAAATTCTGGCTTAAATATGTTGATGACACTTTCGTGATTTGGCCACACGGGAAAGAAAAACCGAACAACTTCCTCACACATCTCAACAGCCTACACCCCAAAATACAATTCACTATGGAAATAGAAACAAACAAACAACTTCCCTTTCTGGACATCCTAATCTACAAAAAACCCAATGGCTCCCATCTACTGGGAAAAAAAAACACATCAACCGCTACTTAAACACACAATCCCATCACCACCCTGCACAGATCAACTCTGTAGCCAAGACCTTTATCTCCAGAACCAAATGCCTAGCCGACAAAGACCACCTAAAAACTGAATTACATACTCTCACAAACATATTAATCTCCAATGGATTCCAAAGAAAACTCCAAATTCCAAAGAGACTCCCCCCCCAAGAACCAAAACACAGAACAGGACAACGGCATTACCCTCCTCCCTTACATCAAAGGCACCACAGATAAAATCAGCAAAATTCTCCACAAGGACAATATCAAGACAGCCTTCAGCATTGACCAAAAAATAGCCAACATCTTAAGAAACCCCAAAGACAAATTCCAGCTAGAAAACCAAGGAATCTATGAAATACCATGCAAAATCTGCCCTGCAACATACACTGGACAAACTAATAGGAGAATAAATGCATGCATTGCAGAACACAAGAACGCAGTAAGAAAAAAAGAAAACAATTCCTCCCTTTTCCGGCACCTTAAAGCTACAGGGGATGAAATTAGGTTAATCTCCAAAACTGAACACTTCAACAAGAGAATAATTATGGAAGCTATCGAAATAGAGAAACACCCCCACAAAATTAATAAATATGAATATATGTATGTATGTATGTATGTATGTATGTATGTATGTATGTATATATATATATATATATATATATATATATATATATATATATATATATATATATATATATATATATATATATATATATATATATATATATATATATATATATATATATATATACATACATACATACATACTTAAAGTCACAACCCCTGGTATGCCCAAGTGTGGGAGGAAGGTCACACTTCCACTCTCTGTCATTAGGCTCGTCACAAGAGTCCATCCAGACAGAAACCCAATATTTTTACTGTTGCCTTTGTTATATTTGCATACCAGGGGTTGTGACTTTAAGTATATACCTCCCACCCTGGCTGGCTGATAAAAGGAGTCGTTCTCTGTAGCTCAAATGGTTAACTCCCTGCCTGGGAGGCAATAGAGTACAGGTTCGAATCCCAGTAAGGATATGGCTAGCTGATGAGAGCTAAATAGCTTGAAATAGATCTATACTAGTCTTCCTTTATTTATTTATCAGCACAAATAAAAACACACACACACACACATATATATATATATATATATATATATATATATATATATATATATATATATATATATATATATATATATATATATATATATATATATATATATATATATATTCAGTATTCCACTCTTTCCATTTTCAGAAACAAACCAATCACCATAAATATCAGCAATTTTAATTTTTTATATTAATTTTCCTCTTCAATGTTTTGGGTTTTAACCGCCACTTTTTCCATTTGATGAACATCTTCAACTTTTCCATCATATTTTGCTGTTAGATGCACTAAGTAATCCATATATATATATATCTTTTATAGGCATTTGGGTGAAGAGGGATATAACATCGAAGCTTATGAGTAGGTCGCTGGGTTGTAGGTTTTGTTTCTTTATTGTTTCTATGAAGTGGGGAAAAAACACACCAACTGTTATTTAATAATAATAATAATAATAATGGAATACAAAAATAAAAAATTATTTGTTTATAAAAAAGAACTCTCATGTAATTTCGATGCCCTTCTTCTGTTTCCTTAATCAGCTTATCTTTGATTGTTGGTGGTATTATCAAAACTATTGCTAATAAGATTTCTCCCTTTAAATCCATAAATTATTTTATTTTTTCCTCTTCGTATCTTCGCATCTGGGGTAGGTTTCCCCTCCATTAATTCCTCTTTCAGTATTCCACTCTTTCCATTTTCAGAAACAAACCAATCACCATAAATATCAGCAATTTTATTTTTTTATATTCATTTTCCTCTTCAATGTTTTGGGTTTTAACTGCCACTTTTTCCATTTGATGAACATCTTCAACTTTTCCATCATATTTTGCTGTTAGATGCACTAAGTAATCCAACTTCTTCTCTGTTCTCTCACTTGTATTTGATAATTTCTGTATTTCTGAGAATATCTTTTGCAGACTTAAAACTTATTTCTGATGTTGAAATTGCACTATGATTTCTAGCTGACAAACACTGCTGCTCTAGCTTAGAAGATTTTAACAGAATTAAGCATCACAATAACCTTTCAGCTTTCTCTGGTTAAAAATCTACTTCAAAGGAACATCTGTGTGCTTTTCTTTTTCTTATCACTCTCTATAAACAAGCTGTGAGTCCTTGAAATGTCAAGCCAGGATAATCAGTGAAAAAAGTATTTCGTTTCCAATACACAAACCTCTAGCCTCCGAGTAGTAGTGTTACAATGTTACCATTTCTTTGTTTCTTTTTGTATCTTTTTGTATTTCAAGTTTAAAAAAAGGTCCAATTCTTAAATGAGTTAGAAAAACACACACAGTAATGAAACAGGAGAATTTTAGTCCATAGATTACAGAGAATAGTCAAAGAAAAAAAAATAGAAGAAGGAAACTTAATCCATTTATTTTAAAAGGCTTGCATAAATTCCATCCGTAAAGATAACATTTAAAAGGTAGGATAACCTACTGTTCAAAACCAGTCCAAATTTAATTCCGCCACTTATTTCTTTTGTTCTCCAATTTAAATTAATTTTAAGTTTTTTTATAGGCAGTAACTTTTAAACAATAAAAATTCCTTACCAGCTGAAAACACTTTCTCTTTCCATATCCTTCCGTTTTGGAGCTGCCCTAACTTTATCAGCCATTTGGCTGGATTTTTTGTCACCAGCTTGAACAGCTTCTCTTGGATCAATCAGAGACTTTGTGATGTCCCTGTGATCAGCAAGATGTATTCTTCTTGTTCACTGTCTCTGTGTGACGGTTTAGGTCCGTTTGGCCCACCCAGGGGCAAAAGTATCGACTGCAATCTCAGAGCATTGAGATCGCACGTCGTGTCGTGGTGACTTCCGATCTTTCTCCTCACCTCAACTTTTGACATTGCTAGTTTACTTCAGGTTTTCAGAAAAAAAAACCATTTGTTGGATAAAATGGATTTGCTTAACAACCATTGTGTTCACTTAAGAACCATGGCGTTTCTTAATGATTGCTATAAAGATGGTTGTAAAATCAGGTGTGGTCACTTAGCAATGATTTATGACCATAATTCCAGGTCAGTTATGGTTTTAAGTTGAGAACTACCTTTGCAGGGCTAAGGATCATATCATACTTCTCTGTTTCTTTTTAATTAATTTCATAGTTTCCTAATAAATCTTTAATCAATGCATGTATGTTCAGTTTAATCTGTTACTATAATGTGAACTGTCTAAATAAAAAATGTGAGAAATTGTTAAACATACGTTCTCAGAAATAAAATAGCACCCAAATATAAAAATGGAGAAATTGTAGAACAATAATGTTATGAAAATAAGACCATATAATTCAGAATATCAAATTATGAAGCCAAATTTGGATACAAAGTACTGTTACAAAAATTATGTCAACTTTTATTTGATAAAACATGTAGTACTATTTTCATCAACATAGAAAAGTCCGGAAAATCTTTGTTTTTAAGTTCTTGTCTGTTTCTTCAGTTTTATTGACAATATGGAGAATATAAATACAGAAAACATTGTATCTGATATAGTTTAAATAGTTTGCAGCATCCTTGAAGTTTAACTATGTTTATACTATTGGAAGACTGTCTTGTATAAATTGGAAGATAATTAAATAAAACCAAGAGAGATCATTTCCAAAGAAAATAATTTTTAACAGTCAGGAAAATTCATGACGGATATTATTGATCATTAAAGAAAATTGGAGATGCTGCAAGCCTCCACTGATTCTACTGATTCTATACAACTGGAAAACTGCCAACTTGAGTAGCAGCATGTAAGATAGCTCAAGGGAAAAACATTCACACACTCCCAGTCAACTAAATTATGATTAATTACTCACAACTAATCAGATTTAACTGACATTCAGATTGTTGTTATATTGTGATTAACTGTAACAGCTCATCAAAAAGCTTAGTTCTGCTTTTCCAGAACTAAATTTCCACTGTTTCCAGTGAAAATACTGCTCCTTTAGAAACATGAGCCTAACCAAATATATTTGTAATGCCTTTAAAATGCTGCTTTTGTTTCCAAGTTATGCATATCCTTTGCTGAAATTTCACAATTCAAACTGCACTGGGGCAAGAATAAAGTCTTACACTAATTAAACTAATATATATTTGTTTTTTAAAGTTCAACATTTAAAAAAAAACATTTAACCTTCTTAGTTATGGAGAAATGCAACTATCCTGTTCATTAAATAAACGAAAAGTTGTCTATTTTCTTACAAAATATGCTATTTTTATGTAATTAATGGACACTTTGTAGTTATGCCTAATACTGTAATTTATGTCCTTGAAATTACATAGAATCAGATATTCAACATATTGTGAATTCTGACATTATAAAAAAAAGCTCCACTAACATTTTTTAAAACACAAATTGTTGAAATTTGCAATGATTGTTTTAAAAATAAAGCAGGTATGTAAGAAAATCAGTTTACTGCAGAACTGTTGAAGTTAATATGATATGCAGTTGATTTAACAGTTACTCTCCATTTGAACTTTAGGGATGTCTCTTTTTTCCTCTATGTTCATGAGTATTTATTGTTCCATATAATGCTTGCGAATTTCAAGCACATGACAGATATGTCATATGAGACAATGGCAATGTAAAATTCTAAAAGTACTGTAATTAAAAAAAGCTTTCAAAAGATCAACAGCAATCATGATCTCTTAGAAATCATATTATCATTTATCACATCTACTTCTAAATTATTTTGTGCTCTGTGCAGTTATTTGTAGTTGCCTCAGCATCTGATCATAAATACAAAACAGAAAACTGTAACCTTAGTTTTAGTTTTGTAAGAAAATAGTACAAATACTTATTACATTATTTTGTTTTTCTTCCTATAGTATATGCTGCATTATTGTAGCAACTAATTATTTATGATAAAAATATTAAACTTAAAATAAATTGAGAGTATCATCTAAATGTTGGATTATCAACAGCAGAATTCACCCTAATCCTGTAAATTAAAATATATAGATAGATTTAGTATAATTCTTGTAAGTATCTTCCAGCTAACAATCTCTTGGTAAATAATAGAGTTAGAGGGCACCTTGGAGGTCTACTAGTCCAACCCCTGCTCAAGCAGGAGGCCCTATATCCTTCAGACAAATGGCTGTCCAGTCTCTTTTTAAAAGCCTCCAGTGATGGAGTACCCACAACTTCTGAAAGCAAGCCATTCCATTTGGTTTATTCTTCTCACTGTCCAGCCAAGTACATAGGATCAATGGGAACATAACACTTTTCAAATACTATGTTATGATTCGAAAACTAGTGGGGTGCATTTATTCATTTTCTTCACTCTTTCTATTCCTTTCTTATACAATAGTAACCCCTCTCCCCCCGGTTTTTCCTTGCAATGATTATGCCAACATTGAACAAATGTTACTTATTCTCAATTAAACCATGGCTTGAGTTAGAAGTTTTTAGGTTTTTTTTTTTTTTAAGAAATGGAATTCTGGTTGGTGTTTATTAGCCTAAAAAGTTATTTGTAAAAAAATGACAAAAGGAACATGAACTTTCATCAGCAACCTCAGGTAAATCAAAAGCATGGAATTGCATTTAAAGGCTGCAATAAAAAGAACCAAAATGCAATGATCAGAAAGCATGCTAATAAGAAGTAACAAGTTCAGGAGAAAATAGTATAAAACGATACAAGGAAACAAATAGCTCACAAGGGCTGTTGACAAATTCTTAATTATTATGAATCTCTGGAATATGCTTTGAAAAAGTATAATCAGGATAGTTATTTAAAGGAAAAAAAAAAGAAACATTTGACATTATGCCATTGTAGTCCATTGACTGAAAGGATGATATCCTCATGATGAAAATGGAGCAATTTACTTTGAACTAACTCTGGTTGACTCATCTAATATTGCTCAGGATTGTTTGTGGTGAGTCTAGAAGATTTTTTTATGCTTCTGTTAGCAATAAACTTCCAAATCATTATTCTTTTAAAGAGTAGCATAGATGATCAAAGATCCTGAAAGTGTAGGGCTTTCATTTGTACTTTAGCCCTTAGTCAACAAATATACTGCTTTAAATTCAATGTAATATTGCGGCATTTTAAAAGCTATATTCATTTAGTCCATGTCCTGGTATGATAGCTTTCCATCTTTCATAATTGTGGATATTGAAATATTGAATGAGCATGATTAAAAAAAAAACCTTCCACATATAATCAATAAAGATAAAAGCAGTTCACAAATGACTCACAAAGCTTGCAAATGCACTGAAGAGCATTATACTATAAATCAAATCTTATGATTATCTATTAAGCTGCATTGTATTTTAATGTTTGCTTTTGTAGAAATACTAACTGCCAATTTCTGAACAATGTATTATAATCCTTTGATGGCAAAATAGTGGTGGGATTAAGGAACTCTATGTATACCTTGATCTTTATTGATTAACATGTAATTTCTCTCATGTGATGTCTGCACAACTATTCCACATATTAGAGTAAGACATTTAATAGCTTAGTACACCTACTAAAGAATCACTGGTTATTTATGAATTTATGAAATATTTTATGATTTCATATTTCTGTAAGTTATTAAATTAATTAATTCAATTTATAATTCCATCCAATCATGTTGTGATTCAGTGTGGCTTACAATTAAAACATAAAAATGCGAAAAACAAAGTATAAAATATTCATATCAACATTACAAATATTAAAATAATTAAAGCAATGTTTAATAACAAAAATTAAATTATACACTCACATACACACATACCCACAATTTCTGTAATGAAACTGAGTGTATCTCAGAAAGGGCTTTGGTCCAGTATAGATGTGAAAAAAAGGTGTTGGTACTTACCTGATACACCACTTCTAATAGGGTGGAGATAGCATCCATACATGGGTTGACATTGTCCGCCTTCTGATTGGACTGAGTCTGATTAAAGTTAGTTAAGACATGCTCCTTGTTGCTAGCCTTATCCAGCTTTTTAGCGAAGAAGAACTTATACAGACTCACGTGTCATCGCACCAATATTTTATCAAACAAACTTCTCAAACCAGAGAAATGAACCACATATTTACAGTAGAAACTCATTGTAAGTCATGCAGCGTCACCAAACTTGTCAATTTTATAATTAGAAATAAATGGAGAAGGGGAAGCCCAGGTGGCTGCCTGGCATATTTCCTCGAGAGAGAGGCCTGGGTGGCCCAGGCTTCTGCAGTAGCTGCACTTCTTGTGGAGTGTGCCGTTAGGCCAGACCTAATGGTCCTTGGTACCCAGTTGTCCTCAGTGGTAACATCCCATTGGTCTGCAAAGTACTGCAGTTGCCCCCAAATGGGAATGGGGACCCCTTGGGATCTATGATTTTTGGGAGTTATGGCCTCCGCCCCCCTGAAAGGGCTTCTTGGCCTGGTTACCCCTCTGATAATGAAAGGACTGCTGCCATTGTCTCTGGTGATACCCCCCCCCCAGGACCTATAGCTATTGGAACCATAATCGTGCCCTCGAAAGGAGGTACCATAGTCCTGTGCCCGAAAGGGCTGCCTTTTATTATAAGGCGTGATGCAGGAGGCCTCTTTTCTGGAAGCTGATGGCAACACCTTCTGTTTGTCCTTGTCCTCAATGAGGAGAGGCTCTAGAGCCTCCCCAAACAAGGACCCCCTCTTTATAGGGAGTGTATGCCAGCTTCCACTTGTGCCTCAAGTCCACCTGCCATTGGCGGAGCCACAAGAGGTGGCGAGAGTTCACAGAAGAGGCCATGGCCCTGGAAGCAAAGCGAGTGGTGTGCAGCATGGCATCTGCAGTAAACTGGATGGCAGCCACTATCTTGTTGAGGTCTTGATGGGCCCTCAAGTTGGTTGCAGGAATTCATTGTTGGAGCTGCTGGAGCCAAAAAAGACAGGAGCGGGAGAAGAACGATGCTGATGCCGAAGCTCGAACCACTCAAGCCAACACTTGATGGCCTCACTGCATTGCCAAGTTGACCATCTTGTCTTCCGGCTTGAGGATCTCCTCTTGGGAACCTGGCAAGGGAGTCGGAGAGTGAAGTGCCGCCACCAGAGCGTCGACTAATAGAACTTGGAGGAGTTGACTCAGATCAGTGGCCACATTATAAAACTTCTTGCCCATGGATGATGGTGCAGGGCCGAATGCAGGAGACGCCCACTGATGTTGGACCACATACAGAAAAAAATTGAGACCAGAATAGTGTCCAATTCAACTGTTTGTTCCACAAAAAAAGGAATCAGCCAAAGCAGACATAGCAGCTGGCGCTGGCACAGTTGGTAATGCCGCAAAGGTGTCCGATGCTTTGGGCTTTGATAACAAAGTCTTAAAGTGGGCCGGCTGCAACAGGCCTACAAAGGGAGTTTTATCAGGAGCAGGTTCTTCATCCCCAGAAAACTCTGTGTCCTTAATCTCCCTGTCCTCCGAAATTGGAGACTGACTGCAGAAGAATCTAGCTGGTGACAGTGGACGTTGTGCCGGTGGGACTGGCATCGTAGGTGGCATAGCCACAGGAGGCTCTTGTGGAATCATTCCAGGGAGGACAGCGACTGATGTCTTTTGCTGAGCCATTCCAGGCTTCTGTTGCAGGCCGGCTGCTATGCCATGGGCAATAGCTGAAGAGATAATGTCCTGAAAATTGGGCATTGGCATAGGTGGTATGGAAAGCATGGCAGGCAACTGTAGCTCTGGGTGAAGGCCTGCAGCTGTTGGTGTGAATGGAATGGGCCTGCCACCTCCAGCCCCAAATTGGACATCCTGCAACAAGTAGCCTTGCAAATCAGCCCCTGAACCCTACAGTCCCGAAGTGTTTATGGGAAATATAGGACTAAAAGGTCCAGGATTTGGCTCTAATGGAACAGGTGAGGGCTATACAGATTTATTGCTGCTGGCCCTTGACCCATGATCCCCTTTGGAAGAGGAGAAGGAATGCCTGCAAAGCGCCTTGGGTTCAGCGCTATCAGAAGCAGTGGCCTTTTGCCTGTCAGTCTTAGATGTCAATTTAGATGACTTTTTCCCCTTTGAAGGAGTCGCTTCAGGCTCAGGCTTCTTCTTCCCCTTGTGAGAGGAGTCAGCTTGGGGAGTGGAAGTTTCCACAGTAATTAAGAGCCCTTGGAGATATCCTGAGGAAAAAGCCTTTCCACTTCATCTGACATTTTGGCAGCTGTCAAAAAATTAAAATGGCAGTTTGCACCCTTTTTAATGGCCCGGGAAGTCTCTGGTGTCAAATGGAGGCTCCTTTGACCAGTCCTGGCAGGGGAAATCTGCTTAGGAACCTGCAACCCAGTAAGCCTTCCAATAAGCACTTCAGCCAGCAAGGCTCTCTCAGCAAAGCCCGACTCAGCCAAGTCCCAGGGCAAGCAATCAGTGACAGCGCAGCACGGTGGCAGTTTAAAACTGTGCAAAGCGCTTTAAGCAGGCCGCCTGACTCTCCACTCCTTCGCTGTGGACTTGCAGCCACCTCGGGCACCATGGCAGTGGCAATCTGACAGGCGCTCACTCCCCAGACCTCGGCTCAATCGCAGAGGCTATTTCAAATGGCAGGAATGCGCTGCGCTGCAAGGAAAATGCATCTGTACTGTAACTGCTTATTAGAGCTGTCAATGGCCCTGTTAGAAGCAACCGCGGCTGCAAGACACTAAGCGGGAATCCTGGCCATCAGAGTAACCATCCAAGAGCACTAGACTCTCTCCCGCTTTTCAGCACCTGTGGGCATCCAACTGTCCTTGGGCAAGCTAAGGACCTGCAGCGCCTCTGCTCCAGTACCCATTGACAGTTCAGAGCAGGTGTAAGTCATGAATAATTGACAGTAGAAACTTTTACCAGAATTAATATTTCCAATGACTCAATAATTTCCACAGGAGATAGCAATGACACAGTCATCCTGGAAGTGGACTGAAAAGTTGGATAAGGCTAGCAACAAGGGGCATGTTTTAACTAACTTTAATCAGACTCAGTCCAATCAGAAGGCGGACAATGTCAACCCATGTATGGATGCTATCTCCACCACTATTGAGAATAAGACATTCTATTTTTATATGCTCTGACATAACTTAAAAACGTAATGATACAGTTGCTGGAGAAGCAGGGTTTGAACAAAAAAAAAAGCACATGCTAAATACAACCATCCTGACTTGACAATTCCTTAACCCTGGGAGTTAACAGTCATGCAGACAATATTAAAATAAAGGTACAGAATATACTGGGTCATTTCATATATCAAAGTAATTTTCATTATTAGAAGCAAAACAGAAGACATCAGAGATATACTTTCCAAATTAAATAGAAATAAACTTTCAGAAATGAACAGAACTTAAAAAGTTTGAGAGATCTAAACTCACAGATTTATTGAAATGTACATTTTCTAGGCAACTTATCAGTCATAGACAGTACTCTAAGGAAAACTACTGCAATGTTAATGTTGGAGCTTGTCCAATTTTTTTCAGCTAGATATTGGGTTTCTGTTTCACATAACATTTTCACCAGCTTAAGCATTCTAATAAATTGTGAATACCGTAAGAGTGTCTCTTCTGATATGCTGCTTGTTACTTTACTAAGTCAGGAAATTAAAGTAATAAAACACTTTCAAAAACGAGGTGGCACATAGAAGCAGTTTTTTTTAATGTTACAGTAGTTTTCTTCAAAAGCCTTGTATAATACCAATATTAAATTATTTGAAGTCTAAAGAATCTGTTGTGAATGTTTAAAACCCAAATGCTGCATTAATTTATGTATTTATTAAACTCAGAATGCATGGTAACAAATATTTAAAAATTAAAATGCAATGCCACTAAATTTATCCATCACAGTTTTCTGTGGAAAGTAATGTTACTTATTTAGAAGTTATTAAAAAAAACTTTTTTCATAATTTTACATGAGCAAATACGCATGAGGTTAAATCACTGACATAATAGGATTATAAAATTTAATGCAAACTGAAGCATGAGGATTTCATTTATTTATTCATTCATTTATTTATTGCAAAATGTGTATATATAGAAAATTGAATCCATCGTGATAAGAATCTTTTTTAGAACAAAGTCATAGCAGTAGTTCTACTAATGGGTACTTATGAAGACAAACTTCTAAGAGATCATTCTTAGCATCAACATTAGGTAAACTTTTTGTGAACAAATATGTGTTGGTCAGGGAAGAATGAAGATAAGAGAAAGAAGTTACCACTGTTGTCATTAACCTAATATAAATCTACCAGCCTGCCATTTCTTTCAATAGATCTTTTAACAATTCTGTCCTCCTTTGTTTTGCCCACTGCTACCCACCCATGACACTCACCTGATTTTCCCAGCCTCTCTCTGTCAACTAAGTGGGTTCCACCAGTCTGACACATTGTCCAGACTTCTGCCATTTAATCTTCCTACTGCCTTCTTTCCTAATCAAAGTGTGTGAAGAAACATAACCATTTTCGAGGGGAAATAGTACCTATTCGGGGGTGGGGCGGGGGCTGTCTAGATCTTCTTTTGGAAGTAGTAAAGTTGCCACAATCAGTAGAGGCACAATGGCATGACCACAGATGTATTTGTTAAAGTAGTGGGAGCTATAAAGCTCTTCCAAAGAGGAGAGAGGGCAACCAATGATCTTCTGGGCAGTGATGTTGACTCTCTGAAGTGCTGTCCTATCTGCCACTGTGCAATTGGCAAACCTCACCCAGATGCAGTAAGTTAAAATACTCTCTATGGTTCAGCAGTAGAAAGTCAACAGCAGTTTTTCATTCAGTTGTTGTTTCCCGAGAAGTCTCAGGTCGTATATTCTCTGCTGGGCCCTTTTGACCAGTTCTGCAATGTGATTGCCCCAGGTCAGGCCCTGTTTTAATACTCAGAAACTTAAAACTGGCCACTTCGTCCACTCAGTCTCCATTGATAAGCAAGGACTGGATGTCTGATCTGTTGTGCAGAGAGTTGGACTTGAAGATCTCCAACTCTGTTATTCTGTTAAATAATAGTAGTCACTACCCACCACAGTGTACTTTTTAAAATATAACCAGTTCTTTGTAAGCTAAAAAGCAACAGGCTAATTAATCACCATGAGAGCTATATACTTTGCACAATTGTCAATTGCATAACAATTATATATAAAATATAAATAGGGAAAGTAAACAGGAGAATAGGTTATTTGATGACAATATGTTATTTTTAGTACATATACATAATTGCTCAAAACTGGCAATCCCCCTCATTTTCTTTTTACAGAGATAAGCTATATTACCAGTACCTATGCTGCAATTTTCTTTATTGTTCTTACCACAATAAAGCCACTACTGTATTTCAACTTCATTGCTTTAATATTATTGCATTATTGACTTTAGTGCATGTTGAATAATATTTGGATAGTGTTGAATTTTTTTTGTTCCCAGCTGTTTAACATTCATAGAACAATTGCCAGTAGTCAGAAGTAAGAATCACTATGTTCAATGAGCCTTATCTCTATATATGTATGTCTAAGATTGCGCCTTCCAATGCATCATAAATATACGCATTAACAACTCTTATGGAATACATGGAATTCCATTAGTATTCTTCATACTCCAGTAACTTTTGTATGTCTCTATTCTCAAAGTTTTGTTTTTAAAAAGTGCATCAGAGTAAAAAGCATTATGTAATGCTGCATAGAAAATATGTACATTAAGTATAATACAGATGTAAATACATATACATATTCATTTCAGGTTTTAAAATATATATTTTAAAAAATTCTGCCAGTATGGAATCTGTCACAATATGTAAGAGTAAATTGACCTGACCTTGGATTTCTCTTGAGATCTCAATATCCTAGTCAGATTTTTTTTAAATGTTAGTTTGGTAAACAGAACACAATGTGTATATTTAGATCTAATAGTACTTTGTACAATAGTTCAGTGTTTATATTTAACAGCAACTTTTTCCAGCCAGCACTAAGTTTTTTGTTTTTCTGATTAATGAATTATTTTCTAACATATATTTGAAATTAAAGTATACAATTCCTAGATATATTTAAATCACGTCTCCAGAAGTAGGCTTCTTTGCCTTTTAAAAATATCACTAGGAGAATTAGAATATACATGTCCAGAAAAAAATTATAAATATATAATTTTTTTTAGAGAGGAAGCGAAAATGAACTAATATACCCTGTAATTGTAAAGAAACTTTGTTCCAATAGGAAGGAGTATAAGGATGTAATATTTAATTCCCATAAAGCTTTGATAATAAATTCCCATTTCATCAACTTTTAAATAAAATCCACTGAAATTCAATTGCTACTTCAATGTCATGTTTTGCTGAAATAAACATACTAGAAAAATAAAAATAAAAACACACCAGATAGAGAAGTTAAAAAAAAAAACCTAAACTAAATGGAAAAAGGCTGTGTAAAGGTCACAGACCATATACTCCTGACATAAAACATTTCAAGATGATATGGTATTTGATTTATCTGTTCACATTTTCAGTATCATGCTTCTACAGTGCATTTATTTATACTATTTAAATAGAAATTTAATAATTAACAGAAGATTGCCAGTCTTCTAGGCCTTACCAAATATAAAACTATTTTAAAGTTCTAAAACTATTTTAGAAAGTTGTAACATCATTAATTTTACATAGGCAGGAGTTTATTTTCACATTAAATTAAATTATAATTCAGTTCTATTGCACTTACTGGTTTTTGTAATCCCTAAACCCTTCAATATTATACTAGAAGTATGAATATGAAGAAGACATCTATAGCTTTAACTATAATAAAAATTAAAATTACATTCATTGGTTCCATTTGTTTTCTCTGTGTGCATAATAGAGCCTCCTATTGTTAAGAACTCTGTAAGTAATCATTGATTTTATAATGTTAACATTAGAGAGCAGTTCCTTGGATAAAATAATAGGAATTTCAAAAAATAATAGGAACTGAGAACAACAGCTAGTATTAATAGTTATATATTACATCTAGGTAGGGATTCTGAATATTTTAGTTGGCCATAATATTGTTGGCCCTTTGCCTGTTTTAATGTGTGCATTTTGAATTCTGGTACAAATGTGTAGGTAGATATATGATTAAAACACTAGTTCTAGTCCATGGATCTGAGTACAGTATTGTCTGTCACTTATTGGTATATGAGAAGGAATAAAGGAAGTGGAAGAAGATCCCTTCTCTAAGAGAACAAATTCAAAGAATATAAATAAGCAGTATGAATACATTCCCAAACATATAATGATACAATAAAATCACTTCAATTAAATGCCAGAGAAAACAAGTTTAAACTAGCCTCTTATATGCAGCTGGAAGATGGAGCTAACCATTTATCTTTCATCAAGAACCTCTCTATTGGAGGAATGGGAAGGACATAACTCCCAATATTGTTGATTTTACTGGTTGGTAAGTAAATGTTACTTTTCATATTTTAATCATCCATTATGTCCAAAAACTACTGAAGTAATCAATCCTTCCTTCCTTCCTTCCTTCCTTCCTTCCTTCCTTCCTCCCTCCCTCCCTCCCTCCCTCCCTCCCTTCCTCTCCTCATTCTTCTTTCTCTTTCTCTCCTCTCACTTCCTACCTCCCATCTTTCTCAAATAATATTTTTATCAAAATTAAAAACTACCAAAGAGATAAGAAGTTATGCTGAAAAAAATATTTCAGCAACATTTCTAAAAGATCTATTGATTAAATAGAAATAACCTGTTTACAAACTGTCTGTTATCTTAAAAGTGAAATTCAGCCTCTTGTACCTGGACTCAGATATTGGCAGCTATAGAATATTTACAATTTTATATATGAAAGCTCCAAATAGAGGCATATGGGTTCCACTTAAAATTGCATGAACAGGCCTGATTTCTCTCTTGTCTTTGCTGTGGCAGGAAAGCTTAATGAAATTATATTTCAAAGATACCAAAGGAGAAAATCATAATCAGTACAATTTCAGCCAGTAACACAAACTATTTAGTTGGCAGAAATTAAACATGAACAATACATACCATTTTCTTTACTAAAAAGTTCAAGAAGAATTATAAGGTATAGCATCATTTGGAGCAAATATCTTTTTCAGATTGTTTAACCACAGAAAAGTTGAACCTGAATGAGTTAAAAATGTGACCAGCATTAACTTCTTATTGTTAAACAAAACCTTTTTCGACATGTCACATACGTTGTCATATTCATCAAGGATTAACTGCATGACAAATTTGAACTTTTAACACCATTTCAGTCAAGTTGTGGAGGAGCAGGAAAAGATCAAAGCATTTCTAGAAAATGAAAATATGTGAATTTTGAAAGTCTCATAATGTTACAATATTCCTTAGTTCTCCACAGTTTCTAAAATAACAAAAATCATCATTGACGGAGTGTTCAGTTTTTCAGTTACTGCTGCTTGATTATGTATATTTTTATGAAGGAAGAAGGCATAGTATCTAGGATTACCATCCTAATACCGGGAAACAAGAATGATACAGATGTCAAAATTCATTGTAAAAAACATGAAAATCCAGTGGTAGCTCTTTTTTTTGTGTTGTAAAATTTTGGCCCAAAATAAAACTGAAGAAATCTTTATGCAACACTAGTAAGCTATGAGCAATCTCCTAAATTCAACTGTAATAGTATGATTCAGAATATAGCGGTCTACCATTAGGATGGATTATTTCATTATCAATATTTGTACAATCTAATTCCTCATACATTCCTTCAGGGAAAGCCTAATTGAAGAGCATATGTGATAATTAAGAACTCAAAGTATTAGAGGAATAGCAATTTCCTTGTTTCTAATATTATGCATTTACTATTTTTAATATTACATTTTATAGAAAATGAGGAATTATAAGAAATAATAAATATTGGTAACTGACAATATAACTTATTGCTTTAGGCAATCACTTTGATAGAATAAATAAATAAACTGGAATGATGTTTTAAGTTCACAGAGGAGGAAAAACATTACCTGTTAAAATGAAATGAACTAAATTGATACTTAAAAGCTTTGCAAATATTGATCTCCCCCCCTCTTTAAATTTAATGTAGAGTTCCAAACAAAATCCTTTTCTTAATGGTTAATGTGCTGCTTCAATAAAGACATGCAGATTTCCTCTAACATAGTGCTAGTCTTAATAACATTGTTTTCCATGGAATTTAAATTTTTAAAAACTATCTTTCAGAAGGAGTGTTGGTCACGATTAGAGTTAGGAAGTCACATGCAACTGAAAGAGGATTGAGACCCAGAAGGTAATATGCTGACTCTGTAAACTGCTTAGATGGCTCTAAAGCATTGTGAAGCAGTATATAAGTCTAAGTGCTATTGCTATTATGGAAATGGGCTTTTCCACTTTTACATTTCACAGCAGTATTCTGCATTCTCAGAAATACAGTGGCAAATAGAGGGGTTAAGGGCAAAGAAACTGTCTGAAAATTATTTGACAGTAAATGCTTTTTCTGTTTGGTGAGCTATTTTTTTAATTATAATTTGCTATAATACATAGCCAAAATGTATTCTCTCTCCAAGTTCACTTGCTTGTACTACAAAGATATTTGGCTGTTATTAATTCGGTACTTATCTCGTAACTTACAATACTGCATATACATCATATATTATAAACTGGTATTATTTCATTTTGGCACATTTCACAAAAAGTCAAATTAAGTTTTGAAAAATCTATAATATGCCTCTTTTGCTCGAAATAGACATTCACAAAATTCTAGTAAGTATATTAAACCTGCCAAAAATTTGATTTATCCATTAGTCATATATTATGATTCAATAAATACTACAGTCCCAACCATATACATACATACATACATACATACATACATACATACATACATACATACATATCTTCTGAAAAGTGGCAATACACATGATAATACATGACTGTGTATTTATCAAACCACAAGCTGTAAGAATATATAATGTAAGAATATACAATTTGTAAGAAATATAGCAAAAAAATATATTTCTCAGTAATAAAGTACAGCAGATATGAA
The DNA here is from genome assembly GCF_051295495.1 of Thamnophis sirtalis. Classification (NCBI taxonomy): domain Eukaryota; kingdom Metazoa; phylum Chordata; class Lepidosauria; order Squamata; family Natricidae; genus Thamnophis; species Thamnophis sirtalis. Next base: position 48,317,918 of record NW_028261390.1, read on the forward strand.
TACTGATTCAGAATATATTAGTATCTTATATTTCAGTATTTAGTACATAAATTCAGTACTCAGTTAAGGTAAAAATAACCACAACAACAACATAACTGGCATAGTTCCAACTATTATCTATTCCTGAATTTCTGTTTCATTAGTATTATTTTCAATAACTTCGTTAAAGAAGAATATTAAAATTTCTTCCCTATTCTTATTTAGGAGGTGAAATTTGTGTGTTTTGGCTTACTTACCAATCCAAAGAATTTGCAACAATTTGTTATAAATTTGTCCATATGTGTGCTTAGAAGAAATTACAATACTTAGCACATTTTGCAAATTGCATCATTAAATTATAAATCACCTCCGAACTTTTAATCTGTATCACTAATTGTAATAATTAAGATAAAAAGGATACATTAGTCAAAGTAAAACTATGATTGAAAAAAAATATATCATGAATAAGAATCTTTGGCACAGCATTATCTATCACCTTCCCAGGTTGACACACAGCCAGTAGTTAAACAAGTAAAGGATTTTATTCTGGACATTATAATATCTAATAAAGTAACAGGATCTAATATAAGTAAAAAGTTTATTTATAAAACAATATGTATTTTTGTGCATGTACATTGTAGTGTAAGAATTATAATGAAGCAGGCCTTAACCTACTTAATTTTTCTCCTCATTTAGTCTCTCCCCTCCTTTCCTTTTGCTTGTCCTTTATTATAAATTTTCCTTTCATTCTTATATAAATTAGAGATATCAAAATATCAGAATATCTGTCAGTTTCTTCTGGTTGTCTTGCTGCCAAACAAATCATTTTTACCTTACTGACCAGCATCTAAATCTTGGTACACACCACATAGTCTAGCCTTCAATTTTGTTCATGCTCTCACAAGCTGTTCCAGTTTTCACTTGGTCTTCTTCCTTGTTTCTAAGTTAGAATCCCCTGAGCTGGGAGAGTGGGTCATTTTTCCACTCCATTCCACATTAACCAGATGATCAGTCTTTTCCATCAACATGTCCTGCAGCATCCAAAAATGCAAGCCCCCAACTTCTCTTCTTTTCTTTACTCTTATGCTTTATAGATGCATCCAGTATTCCCCCCCTTTTTTTTCTGCCTATGTATTTTTGGCCTTGTGATGAGTTATGTGCCTTTTCCAAAAAATCCATGACTTTAGCATACACCAAAGTATTTCTTGCTACTATAAAAATATGTCATCAGACCATCACTATGTATTCTCCGCTAGGAATTCTTACTTTATACTATCCATAAGAGTGGATCAACGTCTGAATTGTGATCAAGTCACTGATAAGCTGTGGTATGAATCTATCTCTTAGTATTATACTTATGTCCCTTAGAAAAGTTTTAAAAGATGGAAGAGCCACCAGACACTTTGAATTTCAACAACGTTATTCAAAGACCTGGTAAGGAAACATAATCACAACTGCTGGCTCAAAGGGTTTGTCCACTGCCATTTCTTTCAGATTCCTGGCAAATTGAAGGGACATAGATTGTTATCCTGTTTGTTTGTAGCACTCTTAATATTTATTCATAGCATTCTTTTGGTCATTTCACCCTGGTTTGAACTTATTGTTTTCAAATCCAAAAGAACCCAAGTTGAGACTACTGCTAACACACAATCAACCCTTTTATACTTCCTTTCTCTCCATTTATGAAAATCCCCATGTGTGTTGAAAATCTTATCTCACTCTTGATTATTTTATGGCCTTAACTTGAACAATTTGCCAGTATGGATAATCACATCAACTTTTGTCATGTTATGATCAATATTGATAAGGATCATCCTCGCTCCCTCCCACTCTCTCGGTATGACATGAGCAGGTCACTATTTTGCAATGCACTGTTTGGTTCCTGATATTTTACTGCATCGGTATGCTGCTAGACAGAAAGCTACAATAATCTGTTTAAGATTTTCTTATGAACTTGATTTTAAACATTATTTCATATAAACTGGAAGTGGGAAGTAAAGTAAATAAAGTGTGATTTATGAACAAACTAAATTGTAATATTTTACAACACTGGATATGGAACATTTCATGATCAACTCATTGATTCCCATGTTAAAATATATTTTTCTGATTTTTTAAACACTTTATTTGTTTATGAACTTGTATTCCTATATCCTACATATTAATAAAAGTTTCTTAATACTTATATATCATAACTGATCTGTAATCCACAGTAGGCCTCATACTCATTTAGTTGTAGAGGACAATTAATATAAAACATAAATTGTACATTACAGGGATAATGGTAAAAAAAGCAAAAAAAAATGTCTGGAACTGAATTCATTCAATCAATTTGTTGACAACATCTGCTTATCTCATTATTTGCAAGTTAAAATCTATATTCTACTATTTCTGTATTTTCTACATAGAGATTTGTGACATATTCTTGGCACTTGTGGTCTGGTGTTGTCATTGCTTAAAAAACTATATGCCTATTGCTGTTAAAAAGTACTTAAGGAATTGATCTTCTTTACATGTACTGATTCATAATCTGAACTATCTCAACTCTATACAAAGCATCCAAGTCAATACTCTGCATTAAGTCACTTAAGGGTTTCAGCAGCCAACAGCAATACTTTAGAATCCACTGAATCTTCAAATCCTCAAAAAACATTTTATTGGAAACATTAAACTAGTGATATCAGCAAAGAATTTGTGATTACAAGAACTCTCTGCAGCCTTAAAGAAAAGGTGTAGCAGAAATCTATAAACCATATAACTTCTTAATTCTAAGACACATTTTTTGCTCAGATGAAATTGCACATTAGCTTAACCATTTTTGCATTACTTTCCAATGTTTTAACAGCTACTCACATAGTAGTCTTATTAGTCCTATGTTGAGATTTTGTTTGAGAAACTTTCTAAAAAAGATTTAAACTACTATATATAGCATTGCAAGTCTTTTGCCTGTCAACTCCTTGTTTCTCAGTTTTTACATTGTGTGAACTAAGAATACTAAAATACCTGAAATAGCAATAGAAAATAGTTTAGAAAAACCATGTATGAAGCTATCTGTATGTATCATTGTCATTTAAACTTCCAAGAGTTCTTCCAAACTGAGAGCTTTGGCTGCTAACAAGCAGTTTGACAACAAAAACCAGCTGTTAACCAGCAGAGGGTAAAAAGGACCCTGCCATTCAAGACACCATTTTCTGGAGGACTACTGCCACTTAAATCTATTAGGAAGTAAAATTGGCAGAATCCAAATTAAAAAATAGACTAGTGAAGGATATCAGAGTATTGCACAATTCACTCTACTCCATTAAATTAGTTTAAGGAAATGCAAAACTAGAATAGGTGAATTTAAAATGAGTCCTGAATACATTTCAATTCACTAAATTCAGTGAGAACTCCAAAACACCCATTCCAGCCCTTGTGGGATCTGAAACATTTAGAACCAGCCTAATGTTAGTTCACTACTTAGAATTCAATTAAAAATGTGCAAGCAAGTTGGTTTTCTTTTTAACTGTACACTTTTTTTTAGATAATTGTAGTTATAAATTTTTTAAAAGATTTTTCATGAAAAGTATAAGAATTATTAGTAAATTAATAGTTCATTTTATATCCAGCTTTTCTACCTATCTGACAAAACTGATACTAATACATTTAAAATAAAATTAAAAATCAAATATTTAAATAAATATATCTGGGAGAATAGATGACAATAGAAGACAAAACAATACAAGACAAGCATAGAAGCACACTCATTATCATATACTAGTAGATAATGCAATGGGAAAAAATTCAAGACATTAAAGTGGCTTGAATTGTACCTACAAAGCAGTGGTGGGTTTCAAAAAATTTTGGAACCTCTTCTGTAGGTGTGGCCTGCTTTCCGGGTCCACTGGTGGAACCTCTTCTAACCGGTTCAGTAGATTTGACGAACCGGTTCTACCAAATAGGTGCGAACTGGTAGGAACCCACCTCTGCTATCAAGAAACTGGTAGCAACTTCAGTAGTTTCAGTACAAGAATCATATTATCCCTTGCAATTTTCAGTCATTTTTCAAATGCAGTCCCAATTAAAATACATTGCAATGATCAGGATAAATTGCACCCAAGTCATGAATGACTGCATCTAAGGTGATAAAAAATAACCCCACTTTATATACAGTTCTACTTGTGGTAGTCAAGGAACACATCTGCACTGTACAAATCCAACCACAGAGAGTCAAAGGCTACATTTTTTGTCATCCAATAATATTTCATATTGTATGGATTTAATTTAAAATGTTTCCCCAAAACTAGATCATTATTGAGTTTAAGCAGTATTCAAGGCTTTGATTCTTTGACAGATAAAATTAGATAATAAGAAGCATTAGAGGTACAGTACAGAAGCGGAGCTGAATAGCACCATATGAAACTTGCTATTAAACAAATACATACTTCTCTACTGCCAATTCCTTTTCTTAAGCACGGTAAATTTCAACCAGAGTATCTCATTCAAGATGGTAAAGTGTAGTGTTCTTAAAGAAGAGAAACACACACATGCACACACACACACACACACACACACACAAACACACACGAGAGGGAGGGAGGGAGAGAGAGAGAGAGAACACAAGTCAAAGCAAATTCTCTCCCTTCCAATTAATATATTGTTATATTTTTTAATTGTGAAATAAAATTGGAATATATTGTAACACAAAATCTAATAAAAACAAATTCTAAACAAAGGGAAACATTAAAAATATGTTTATAATGTTAAAAGAAGCTGATGTAATGAATCCTACAATATTATAATAAAATATAAATAAAGATCAATTAATAAATTCTATATACCTTGGTGAGATTTATTTCTGAGTAGAAATATAGTGTAAAATTATTTGATTTTTGATCTCTAGATTTTCCACCTTGTGTCAACATTCATAATTATTATTGTAACAGTAATCACTCATAGTATGACAATTTTTTCATCACTAAGCTTGATGGTTTTTTAGGAATTAACATTTGTGTGAACAATTAAAGGATTATATTATAAGATTAACAATTATGCATGTAACAAAATACATCACTGAAATCTGTTTTCTGGACATAGACTAGTAAACACAGCAGGACTGTTACAAGTATATATTGGTAATTTCTGAAACCAATTATCTATTTTTAATTGGGACAATACTACATGAATTACTGTTAATCCGATTCTTATTCTCATGTTATTCTGACTACTAAAACATTCTAAATATGAACAATTGTTACATTAATCATCAATCCATTATCTTGTGGGTCTTACACAAAGATGATCATTTTACAGTTGAGTGACATTTTAATATTCTTACTAAGGTCACAAAAATAACAGATTGTAAACTATATATGTGTGTGTGTGTATGTGTGTGTGTGTGTGTATGTATGTATGTATACACAAACACACACACTCACTCACTCACTCACTCACACACACACACACACACACATATATACTGGTATTGTATTCGGGTTTTTTCCCGTGTAAGATTGAGATTGTCTTGACAATGTTTCGGCGAGGTCTCACTTAAAGTGTGGCTGGAGCTGCCATCTTTCTATAAATCTTGGTGGAGGTGTGTGGAGTGCTGGCGTTGTTTCAGTAAATGGATTGATTTGATGTGTTGCTATATCATGATTGGTAGATTGGTGCTGATTGGTGCTGGCTGTGGGTCCTCACAGCTAGTATCCTCTGTGACAAATTATGGACATTGAAGTCTACATTTCTTAAAGTTGCCAAATTTGAAAAACATTCCTTTAGGATCATGTTGATGGAAACTGAAGACCAACCTTTAAAACTGTGGCCCTGATCAGAAATAAAGGACAGGTAACTATCTACTTAATACAGTAAATGCACATCTTCCCTTTTAATTTTTCATCTGATACATATATTAGGAACTTGTTTCTATTGACTTGCAACAGTAAGTAAAAAAGTTAATGTATAAAATTTATTAATTAAAATATAGGCTGCTCATTTACAAAAATTACTACATTCATAGTTGAATTTAATGAAAGCATATCATATTTTCTACAGAATGCTCTGATGACTCTTCCTACTATTTCCAACTATTTTGTTGTGCCTTTAACTGGTTTTTTTAAAGAACTCATGCTATCTTTATTTTAAATTTAAACAAATAATTCCATGGCACAAATGTTCTTGGAGTAAAATTTATTAAGTAGTGAAAGAAGCAGAATTTTTAGAAATGGCATCCTTTAACAATATGATGTACATATACCGTATTTTTCGCACTGGAGTATAAGACACATCAAGGTTTTGAAGAGGAAAATTTAGAGAGGGAGAGAAAGAGAGAGAAATACAGTAGGTAGGTAAGTAGGGAGAGAGAGTGTAGGTAGGTAGAGGGATAGAGAGAGAGAGAAATAGAAAGAGATAAAGAGAAATACAGTAGATAGGTATAGATAGATAGATAGATAGATAGATAGATAGATAGATAGATAGATAGATAGATAGATAGTAGGTAGGTTGGTAGGTAGAGGGATAGAGAGATAGAAATAGAAAGAGAGAGAAATACAGTAGATAGGTAGGGAGAGACAGATGATGGGTAGGTAGGTAGATAGAGGGAGAGAGAGAGAAATAGAGAAATACTGTAGGTAGGTAGGGAAAGAGAGTGTGTGTAGGAAGGTAGGTAGGTAGGTAGGTAGAGGCATAGAGAGAGAGAGATACAGTACATAGGTAGGTGCTTCTGATAGCACAGCACTTGATCAATGTAATTCTCATCAATCAGTTAAAGAGCTTTCCAAAAGGAAAAAAAAAACGTTTTTTGCATTCTGCAAACCTCCCCAAAACGGACTGTTTTTCCCAAAAATGGGCCTGTTTTTTTTTCAAATAAAGGCATGAATAGCCCCAGGGGGGCTTGCAGAATGATCCGGGGGGGGGGGGCAAAAACAAGCAAAATATGGCCCTTTTTTTCATGAAACGGGTTTGTTTTTTGTCAAAAAAATTGCAGACATCGCCTTATGCAGGCTTATAGAGGGCTGCTGGGGGCTGGGAGGGGCAAAAACAGCCCATTTTTTTGCTCATTTCTGCCCTTCCCAGCCCCCAGGAGCTCTCTGAAAGCCTCCAAAAGGGTATCCCTGCAATTTTTTTGACAAAAAACAGGCCCGTTTCATGAAAAACGGTGCATATTTTGCTTGTTTTTGCCCCCCACCCGCATTTGGGTGAGGGGGGGGCTTCAGGAGGCAAAAAAGGCTGCATTTGGTGTATAAAACGCACCCAGATTTTCAACCTCTTTTTTGAGGAAAAAAGGTGCGTCTTATATTCTGAAAAATACGGTAATCATAATGCACCAAGAAATGCCAATAGCTACATCACCTTGCAATCAATTATATCTATTAGAGAATTATGACAAGTCTAAAAGCTATAATTTCATTGAATTAAAGCTGCATATCTTTAAAACTTTATATTTTAAGAATATTGCTAGCTATGGTCCCCCTGCCCAATCAAACATATTTATACACAGTAATCCATGCTTTAAAAAATAAATATAAACTGTAATATTTTTACTTTGCAAGAGAACATATTGTAAAAGCCCAAGGGTTTGTACTTAGTTGTCAAAAGTAAAAAAAAAGAAGCATAAAATGAGTAATAATAAATATTGCTGTGTTGCTGTGTTTTGCTTCAGGAAGATTTTAAGAGTTCTTTTCCAATCCACTCTCTTCTCCCCCCCCCCCCCGAATGCTTGGAGAATGTATGTATGTATGTATAAGATTATGTTTATGTGTACTGAAAAGTATGATACCCAGAAACCACACCATTTATGCAGTGATATGTATAAAGAATATAAAATATAAAAAAATGATAGAAAAAAAAATCACTAAATAAATAGTTGATGGAATCACCTGTCACAATAATTCAACTTTATTTACTAGGAAAAGATACCGACTTATCTATTTGCCTTCTGTTAGTATTGTTATAACATTTTAGTACACATTCTTCAAGGAGGTTTATTAGATTTCTGCAAATGTTTTAGGAGTTTTAAGTGAAATTTAACAGATATTAAGGACAATACTGTCTGTTTTTGATGTATAGTACAAGACCTTTGTAGCAAACTAATAATAAGAAAATTAATTTGAACTATTTTCAACAGGCCGACTATTATTGCCTTTTTTGACTTCAAATTCTGATTCATACATATTTCCTTCTATATTTTTTTCTCTTTGCAAGCTGAATCTCTGAGATCTTCATTTTGAGTGAAAACATAGTGAATGCAGTTTTAGAGCCAACTCAGAAACAATAAGTATTCTTACTAATTACCTGCATATTACATTTCACTGGCAACATAATCAGGCTTAACAGTAGAATACTGCACAACCATAAAAATTTTATTCCAGGTAAGCAATGTTAGTCAATTATATGCATGATTTTTTCTTATACAAATTAGTAGATACTAAAATACTGATTAGAAAAAAAAAGATAAATCACAGAAGTTATTTTTTAATTAAAGCACCCAGTCAACCAGTATTTTGTCATAAATGCATTTCTATTTCATATATTTCCAATTGATGTGCCCTTGTTTAAAATGACAATAATATATTTTGGTTTAGTCCATTATTATTACTATGCTAAATAATCGTAAAAACAAACAATTGGTGATATTATTTGAGTAAAATTGGCATATTTTTAGTTTGAATAACTGTACTCTGAATGTCTTCAGGATAAAAGCTTATTAATATAGACATGCATCCTGTTGTGATCCACTGGTGGCTTCCGGAGCTGACAGCAAAGTCGGACAGCGAGGAGATTGGGAAGGAACATAGTCCAGTCCTAGAGTCTGGGGAAGACTCAGACAAGGGCTCTGTATCGGAGGCAGAGAGGGGGCCAGGGCCGTCTGGGAATTATATGCTGCCTACGGAGCCTCCAGAGTCGGACATCAGTGAGGCAGAGGAATAGGCTCCTCCTGTTCCCAGTGCGTGCATGTGCAGAACTGCCAAAAGGCAACAACAGTTAAGACAGAAGGGATAACTCAGGAGTAATACTTGGAGGTGATTGGACCCTCGCAAAGGAGATAAAGGAGGAGCAAAGGCACGTGAGCCTTTGCAGGAAGCAACTTTGTTCATGCTGGTTGGCTTACATTCTGAAGCTCTGTTTTGACTCTTTGCTCCCTGAGGCCTTGCCAAGCTAATTGCCAATTAAGTCTTTGGCAGCGTTTCAAGGAAGATAAAGGTGGATGCTTATCAGCCTTATCCTGAAAGACTTTGGCAGCTTACTGTAGAACTCTTTACAACTATTTGGGACTCATTACAAACTGTGAATGAACATAATTCAAAGCCTTTGAAATAAAAAGAGAGTTTTTGAGACTAAGCATGTGTTTTTTTACTGTATCAGGAAGCCTAGATCAGAACACATCCATTCAGTTTTATGCATAACTAGGACCTAGGGTCCTATGAAAGCCACTCCTGGAATTATGTCCAGTGTACTGCATGAATGGCTGGAGGGAAAATTGACATTAAGGAAAGCAAGGATTATCCAGAAAGCTCTGGTTTTATAGTGTGGCCAGCTAGAGTCACAATAAATGCTTTCTAATGAAGAATAAGCTTCAGGCGCTTAATATAATTCTTTTGAGTATCCAGATCCCATTAGATTATATTTTTAATAAAAGACATCTATTTTATATAGATATTTGTTTTGGAAATGGCCATCGAGATAATAATGGGCAGATATACAGAGTGTTAATTTATCATATAAAAGGAGTCACATATAATCAACCTTTACATTACATATTGAATGTTTTATTTTTTAGAACAAAACCACTGTATCCATCACTTACATATATACATGATACTTAAAAATTACACATACAAAAATGATTTCATTTTTTTCTTTTTTGAAAGTGTGTTTTTAAATTATAGGATACATAAAACAATTTATTTGAACACAAACTTACCTAAAACTACTTTTTTTTTAAATTAGGTAAGTGTCAATAATTTGTGTTCTACTAAAAACCATGTATGCTCTAACAAGATTTTAAAAAACTCATTTTAATATTTTAATATTAGACTGTAAAAAACACAATGGGGTACATACATTAGATGTAGGCTTTCCTTTTTAAAACAATCTTGATTGCTTACGCTATGTAAAGCTCTTCATAAGTTATTCTAAACAGTGTTATTTGTACATGGAACAGGTTGCCTCTAGAAATCGTGGGCTGGATGTTTTTAAGAGACTGGACAGTCACTTGTCTGAGATGGTATAGGTTCTCCTGCTTGAGTAGAGGCCGAACTAGAGGACTTCTCTTCTCTTCTATTCTATTCTATTCTATTCTATTCTATTCTATTCTACTTTACTCTACTCTTTATAAAAGTATTAATTACAAGTATGCATATGCTAATCCAGCTTTAGGCAGTCATGTAAACTATCTTCCCTTATTATGATGATTTAATGTTCCAAATCAGTTTTTGAGGTTACTAGGAATCTATTCCACTCCCTCACCCCCTCAAAAAAAGTAAGCAATGATGCTCACATAATACAACATTTCAATTATTTATTCATCTTATTTATTACCTAATATATGCAGGGCTATTTAGTCAGCTAACTGCTATAGTTTCAAGTTTATTTCTCTGACATCAGAGAAATAATAGTTTAATACTCTGGTGCTTAGGATGCTTCTTAAAACATATTTAGTTTTATACCTCTGCAGACAGCTATGACTCTTCTAGTGTTAATGAATTACTTTTAAATATATTAACATTCCAATATATTAAAAAGATTGGGCAAATGCAGCCTTTTAGATTGCAGTTGTACAAATAATTGTATTGTGGACAAAATTCAATCCAAATTGCTGTTAATATAGCATGTTAAGTCATGCTATAGCAGTGACTTTAGAATGAGCTTCACAATAGAGTACTTTACATATCTACATAGAAATAATTCTGAGTTTTGATTTTGAAGAAAGAGGATACAGAATGTCATTATTTTTTAACATTAATGATAATACACTACAATATTTGAGAGTATCTTCAGGTGACTATCCTTATCCCAATCTGTGCATGAATATTAAAAAATCTTGAAAAAAAGCTCCTTTTTCCAACCCTTCAATCCCTAAATTCAAGGTAGAGACTCTTTAAAATCTTATTTTCTGTTAACCTCACTGTAAGGCTTTGTATCTTTTAATTTTTTTGTATAACTTTGGTATATTTCTTAAGAATGCCTGGGTCACTTCTGAATTGTGTTGTGCTACCTGAAATATTAAACAGGATCATACAAACCCAGACAGTTTGTTCTCTGTATATATCATTTGCAGACCTGATTAAGATATATTCTTAATGCTTTTCAAAGCAAGACCTGCAAACCCCCTCTTTTCTGATTGAGATTTAGAAAAAAACAATTTAAAACAAGAAAAACATTATGAATAAGAGACTTCTCAGAGTTAAATTAGAATGCTTATTATAAAGTACTTACTTGAACTATACTTTTCATTGATAAAATATGGTTCAATAACCTATTAATACATTTGGTCAGCATTTATTATCAGCATGTGAAATTTACATTTTAAAATCCATGTCTAATTTTAATTTCCTAGGCACTTAAATAGTTAAAACAGGGCATGCTTTTACCCTTGAAAACTAGGCAGAAATTGTTATTTAGAAAGGTTCTGTATATTTCTATTGCTTGTTATGAAATAAAAATGTTTTTCCTCTGACATTATTTTCATGTCAAACTCAATAAACACATAATTGAATATAGCTTACAAAATGTAAACTAAACAATATTAAATCTGTTAATTCTGCTGGCAGTCTGTAAGGCAAAAGACAGACAATATGATCCTTACAAAAATAATAATAACATTTCAAAAGCTGTTATATATAATGCTTTTAAAATCTTCATGGAGTTTTTAAAAAAATTGTACAACATATCAAAAAAGCAAGATAGTGTTGTCAAATGTTGGTTTTACATGAATTTGAGAACTATGTATTTAATATACAAGCCACATGAAATTGATTATATAATATGAATACACACAACATCAGTTTTTGGGATCTCCAATTTAGACCTCTTGTAATTTGCTCTAACCATACTCTACAGTAATACATTTTGATATTTTTTAAATTTTAATTATTTTTAAAACTGTCTTTTTACATATTATAACCCACTATTGTGTGATCAGAGCCATATAAATTGAAATCAAAAGCAAAGAAATGAAAAAGTATTTCAAGAAATTTATCAAGCACTAAATTTCTTTAGAGTGTTGATATTATCTCCTGTTTTATTAAACTAAGTTCTCTGTAGCAGAGTAATTTTTCAGTATAAACCAACCACTCCTATAGCTCAATTGTTTATAATTTAATAATTATTTCATATAATTAATACTTGTTCTCTGTTAATTTAAAACCCCATGACTAAAACAGCTATAAAACTAAAATATATTAAAATATATTCTTCCTGAATGTTTCTGAAATGTCCATTAACTGGAAAGTAACAGTTGTCTTGAGTCAAAATTGACTTTTACGAACTATATGAATCAGTCCATATACTTTTCTAAGCAGCCATCAGGAATGATATATCATTACTTTTTTTTTATATTCCATTTTTACCATTATTGGGTATTATTAAGATACATAACCATTTATTAGGAAAAACAAAAATATCTATAATTTCTACATATGTACAGCAATCCATGTTCACATCATCTTCTATTGCTTATGCATGCAAATTTTGTAGTTCCTTTATATCCATCCCTTCTTGTCAACATTTTTTGAGCATTTTTAAAATAATTAATTAAAATTTGATTATTTCACCAAAGAAAAGATTAAGGTATTTCCTTCATATATGTGTAAAATAAGGGTAGTAACTCCTCCTCCTCCTCCATAGCCAGCTTCGGAGAAGGTTAACTCCAGAACTCAGGGGGAATCACACATTTCAAGCTGCTCCATATCCTTCAATATTAAGTTTCTGGGATTAAATCTAACTGTAGAAAAGAAATCTAATTCGTTCTTTACATGCCAGTTTGATATTCCACCCCCCTTCCCCGCTTTTCTGTTTTGTTCTGTTTTGAAGTGATGCTGCTAAGATTTTAGGAATTTGAAAATTCTTGTACAAATTTCCTGAAGTCATGCTGAAAACTTAGGATAGATGGATGTTAATTTCCTTTGTACAATTGGTTTCTCACTTGAGCGATTAAAAATATTATTAGTCTAAAAAATCACTGAACCATGGGATAAGATATACAGAGTGAAGCTATAAATGAACAATTTGTTTTGAGTAAAATATTAATTCAATGTTATGGTTGTCAAGGTAGATTTATCATTGCTTAGATAAACTTCATCAGTACACATGTTGTTTTTCATAAGCAAATGCAGTTAAATAGATAATTATGTTTGAAATGATGAGACTTTACACTTAAGATGACTGTTCTTAAATATTTTGTTCATAGGGATGTGGAGAGCCAATCTTCCTTGCAAGTTTTTAAAATGCAAAATATATGTGGGTTCTGAGGTTTTTTGTTTAATTGCAAAAATATTGTTAGGCTTCAGTTTAAAAGAAGAGTTAAGAATTCTGTTTCTATTACACTACAATTGTAGAAGGTTTCTACCTAAAAGGAAACCTGGCTTCAATTCAGCTCAATTAATTCTTATTTATATCAATATAAAAGAAAGATCAAACTTCATAGAACATGGCAAATATTGGAAAATGGCAGTATTTTTGTAAAACTCCAGAAGTAATTAGTGTTGCACATTTATGGAAAACTTGAGCCATTTATCTAGGATTGAAAGAACCAGTCTTTTCATATGCCTGCCTTTATCACAATATGAGCACTGAAGCAGACAAAGAAAGATAATGCACATTTGAACAAATAGGCAATGAGATTTAACAAAGCAGCTGGCTGAACAAGACTTTTTAGACGTGATTATTGGAGCTCTATGTTTGAACAGTCTAACAGACAGACACACAACCTTGGTAAACAATAGTGGTCTGTCACACTGGGTCATGGTAATTATCAATGTACAACGAGCTGCTTTTCAACACTGTTATAAGTCAGGGACACACATGTTTTAAACACTTTGGTAATGCTTTCTCTCTCTCTCTCTTTCTCTCTCTCTCTCCCCTATGCTACACCAATTGCTAATTAGAATTTACAAGTTTTTATATATTTGATATACTATATGAATTCTATTCTTATGAAATAGGGGGACTAAATAATTGGTGACTTAGTTTTTAATTGCCAAATTAAGAATTTCTTAGTATGGTTGATGTAAGGGACATATGTATTTATCTATGAAATTAGAGCCGCATGAGCCCTGAGATACAAGCAAGCCTGGATGAGGCTCACTACTGACCACCTCTAAATATTCAAGGTTTTTCAGCGCTTCAGGGCTATAATCTAAATATATGGATGGGTTGAAACAAGCAGTTTTCAGAATTCTTTTTTTTAAAAGGATACCCCCTGCCACGTAAAGCAGTCTCCTAGCACAAAAACAAAATAATATATTTAATGCCCCCTGTTCTGTTCCATTATTTATACCTCTCAGATGTACTACTCCAAGTAATATTCTTTGATGAGTATATGTCCAAAGAACATTCTACTGAACATGTAATATGCTACATATCTGAGATAATCAAAATGAAATAAAAAGGAAAGATATTACTTTAACTTTCATTATTACAGTACAATTGCTTTTATTTTTCAATTCTTTGTGTGTTAAAGAACAATGAAAATCTATTAAACAATTGGTAGTCAGACATTTCGAATCTGCTGTATGCTGTAATAATTGTTGATCCCATCTGATAGTCCCAATCAATCTGATTCTTTTAGATAAGAAATCTGATACCGTGTCAAGAAATGCAAATGTTTTAATATAAAATTAAATGAAATGCAAATCAAAATCATCAAAATCACTTTGGTCATTGACCATCATAACATTACACAATTAGCCAAACAATTTGATTATAATACATTATTGGGATTGAAAATGACAAATATAATAAATATATAATATAATATAATAAAACAAAATGCTTAATTATTCACTAATACTATCTTAAAGCTATAACAACTATTTTTGTTAGTATCAATACTATAATGCTGTAATTTATATTAAACCAATATTTCTGGTTAAAACTAGTGGCTAGATCCAAGATACATAAGCTAAGTAGAAAGATTTAAATCTCAAATTTAAATATTTTCTGACTAATTGCTCAGGAAAACATTTCTTGGATGCTAGGACTGATCTTATCTGTTCATGTCCAGAATACATTGTATAAGCAATTTCTTGGTGAGTTTATATCCCATAGGCATAAGGTCTTCTTGAGAAAGACCATAAAAATATAATTTTTCTCTAAGCCATCTCTTTCATCTAGTTTTATAATCATCTATTAATGTCATAGGGATCAATCCTGTGTGTAGGAAACATAACTTCAGTTAATATAGAAAGAAAATTAATTAGATTTTAATTTTAATTGTTTCCAACCATAGCAGAAAACAACATTGGAGATACTGTATGGTAGTTGAAAGGTATTTCTCAAAATTTTGGATTATACTGTTTCTATCTTAGAATAGTTGTCATTGTAGTTGAGCTAGACAGCTAGTAATCACTTTATGTACCACTTTCCATTCAAGTTTGGCCAAATTGAGATAAAACAGTACAAAGTGAACCACGAATAACACAGACTTGATGAATTGAAGAAAGACTATGATCTAATATGCCCTTTGGTTTCATAAGTCTGAAATGTCACTTTATAATATGTATTAAATAAAATCTGGAACAATATTAATGATAAAGACCATACAGACACCACTTAGCCTATAGTCACTGTAGGGCATTATGAAAAACAATCAGTTCCATCATATATGCAGACTTCTAATGGATTATATGTAAAATATGTTGATATAAAAATTGTGATTCTTGCTAAATATAGGGTATTTAGAGGAAAATGTAGTGAAGCAAGAAGAGAGCCTCTTTAGAAACTTAAAAGACTTGTTTTATTATGAAATGAAAAAAGGCATACGTTAAAGGAACACTTAAAAATAGTGGTTTGTACTTCTAACAAACATTATTGTGTTGCTTGTTCAAAGAACAGGCAAACAAAGGAAGTCTATATTTTTGAACACTAAAATTATTTGCCAGTGTGGCCCATGGGGAGGTTTGTGGGGTAAAAAGAAACATTATTTCACATAAAATATTCATGAGGTTACATGAGCCAGTGAGAAGGGCAACAATTTTCAATTATATGCTAAAATCATACAACCTTGTAGCCCACTGTGAAGACTTTACCTTACCTCTAACCTAGGCAGTGACCATCTTTCTTTCAACCTTGCCATGAGATGAAAATCAAGAATCTCTGGTGGAATCCTAATCTGAGATATATTTCCATGGATAAAAGAAATCTGCATGTGCTTTCATCTAATTTCTAAATTTCTCCAAAGCATCTTGCTTAAAACCTTCTATGACTGCTGCAAAGGATGCAAAAATAAAAACAACCCCTAAACACTTCCAATAATTACTGTGCAGATATCTATGGAGATTCTCAGTCATTTAGGTCCCAGTTGTCCCAAAAGTGCTTTTTCCCCCTAGAGGCAATTGGACTCTCTTGCTTTTCTTTGAAGATGTTTTGCTTCTCATACAAGAAGCTTCTTAAGCTCTGACTGGATGGTGGGGAATAGAACATCCTGCTAGCTGATAAATGAAGATGCACAGTCATCCTGAATACAGATGACTAGGTGAACAATCTTCTGATGCATACTGCTACATATGAGACTCTGAAGACCCCACCAGCAGTTATAAGAAAAAGGTCATTGATTTCTTGCAACACCTACTTGAAGGGCAATGCCATCAACATATCACAATTTTTACCCAGTCTTTACTCTGGGGAAGCCATCCCATGCATATATGGATTCCCCAAAACCCACAAAGGAGGAAGTCTACACAGACCAATTGTAGTATCAACTCTGTCACCTACAATATTACAAAACATTGTGACCACCTTATTAGCTCCTGTAGTTGGAACACCACCCATCACATCAACAATTCATGGGACTTTGCCAGCAAGATTTGGAAAGTAAAACTGGACCTGGATGAGACCATGGTTTCCTATGATGTGATTTCTCTCTTTACCTGCATTCCAACAACTGAAGCTGTCATTATAGTGAAAAATATGACTGCTACAAGACAGCACCTTAAGTGACAGAACCAACTTCAACCCACACTGCATATGTGTTATATGTGGATCTCTGGATCTCTGCTTCCCTACTACTTATTTTAAATACAATGAAGGTTTCTACATGGCTGCTCCATGAGTTCACTTATATCCCCCATAGTAACCAATCTCTATATGGAAGAGATAGAAACTGAAGTGTTAGACTCTTCATAGGAATTCCACCCACTCACTGGTATAGGTATATGGATGATACTTGGGTCAAGATCAAAATACAGGAATTGGAAGCATTCCCCAAACATATCAACTCTGTGGACAGATACATCAAATTCACATGGGAAGATGGTAAGGAAAATAGTCTAGCCTTCCTGGACTGTGCAGTACACATTAAGGAAGACTGAAGCCTTATCACTGAAATTTTTTAAAAAACCATGCACACAGATCAATATTTAAATTTTGATTCCCACCACCCACTGGAGCACAAAATGGGAGTCATCAGAAGTCATTAGAACTGTATACCACCAAGCTGAAGGCCTGCCTACTAGCAAAGATGGGAAAGAAAAAGAACAAAAGAAATAAAGCACATCAAGGAAGCCTTCTGAAAGTGTGGTTATCCCAAATGGGCCTTCATCAAATCCCCCCCCCCCCAAAAAAAAACCCTAAAGGAGCTTCTCCATAACAGGCAACAAAGAAAAATAAATGAAGCAATGTTGTAATTCCATATGTTGCAGGTGGTGCAATGCCGGCTTTCTGTTGGAGACCTGCAGCTATGCCTTGGGCAATGGCTGAAGCTATGGCTGTTGGGGTGAACATAGCCTTCGCATGCCTGCTGCCCACGGCCCCAAACTGAACATCATGCAAGAGATGTCTCTGCATATCAGTGCCAGACCCCCACAGTCTAGAGCTATTTATTGGAAATAGGGGACCAGAGGCCTGTTCCAACAGGAGAGGGCTGGACAGAGTTACTGCTGCTTGCCTGTGGCACCTTATTCCCCTTTGAGGATGATGAGAAATGCCTATGAGACGTAGCCGTGGAACTTTTAGCCTTAGTAGTTAGACCATCACCCTTGTCGGATCGGGATACTGATTTGGAGGACTTTTTCCTTTTAGGATGGGCATTGTATTTTTCAGTGTTTTTGTGCCCTTTAGGATTGGCTCCAGCCTGGGAGGTGGAAGCTTCCACCATAATTAAGAGCCCCTGGGTCATGGTTCCCTCAGCACTTGGAACAGTAGCTGATGTGTCCCCCATTTTGAAGGAGGTTTGTCAAACAAAATGGTGGTTCGCACCCTTTTCAACCATCTGTAGCCGCCCTGCTACTCATGTGATAGTCAGTGGGGCAGAACGCTGCAGGGAGAAAGGCCTGGACCGATTCTGGTGCTCACCTCATTCCTCTCAACAGGATCGCCACTTCTCGCTGTCTCGTTGCCCTTCCGAGCCCTCAGACAGTGCTGCCGATGAGGCGCAACTCCTCTGAGTTGTCAGGTTGGCACTGGCAATTGCGTGGCTCTGCTCCATCAGGAAGCAATCCGGCAGGCTCAAATGCAGCACAGCAGTGAGTTGACAGCTTCCCTCCTCCTGCCAGCTGCTTAGAAATGGCGCAGCAGTGAATTGACAGCCGTACCTCTCTCCTCACTCTCACACCAATAGGGATGCTTCAGCGGTCACAGAATCAAGTGCCACTGCCTCTGCGAGGAAAGCTGCCCTTTGCGTAGCAAGTTCAAAGGCCTCAAAGGCTCCAGAGCTGTCAAAGTTCTGAAGGGAGCCGCGGCAGCACTGCGATTTTCCCTTGCCGCTGGAGATAAGCAGGGATCAGAGACACAGTTAGTGACTCTCCAAGAGCACTACACTCTCTCCCGCTTAGTCAGGGGCCCTGGGGAAGCAGATGGCCCACAGGGCGAGCTATGGTCCTAAGCCCTCACACTCCAGCCCTAGCTGACATCTCGGAATAAAGATTCCAGTCCCGCACAAGATAATGAAATAAGGCAATACCAATTAATTGGTCAGAAACCAATATGATCAGGAGATATGTGATGACACGACCGTCCTTGAAGTGGACTGAGTCGAAAAGCTGGGTAAGGTTAGCAACAAGGGTCGTGTCTTCACTAACTTTAATCAGACTCAGTCCAAACAGAAGGCGGACAATGTAAACCCATGCATGGATGCTATCTCCACCACTATTGAGAAAGCAGAGTTACAGGTAAGCAAAGTGGTAAAAGGTCCAACAACTAGTTTTTGACAAAAATTGTATTTTGGCATCTTGTATCCCATGTACTGCTATACTTACTGTAGCTCCAGTTCTAATAATTCTATCCTGATTGAGATTTTGCCCACCTACTATTTTACATCAGCCAGAAAGAAAACCTAGCATTCCAAATTTAATACTCTTTCCTGTTTCATATTCAGAAATCCTTAAATTTATCTTCTATTGAAGAATGAGAAATGGTAGAAGGAAACTTAGTTCCTCTAGAATTCTTCAATAAATCCTGATAGTTCCCTTATCCGAAACTGTAAACAACTCCTTACTGCTACCTAAAGACTGGAATTATTCCATCATACTTTCAATCTTTAAGAAAAGACTTTAATCTTTAATAACAAGGCTATTTTGGATGATCCAGGAAAACAGATGGCTGCAAAACAAGCAGATTAAGACCAGGTTACTCGACAGTTAATCAGTATACAATTTTATACCATCTGGGCAAGAAGTATTCAAACTCTATATCACTTTTGTGGCAGCTTTGAATTTAATTCTTCAGGACAAATTGTAGAGGAAGTTACCTGCCTATTCCTTTGATCATCTCCTTCTCAGGAAGATAATGTTGCTGTTTAAAAACACTTTTATGAAACACCAAATCAGATTTAAAACAATGCCTAGGAGCAATAACATCTTTTTGTTCTAGGTAACAAATCTGGAAATTAATTGTACCAAAACAAAAGAAGTACTGTTCACTGGAAAGTTTTAACATTTCTATACTTGGAAAATTACTGATAAACCTATTGAAAAAGTGAAGGACTTTAAACATTTATTACTCATTTCAAATTATATATCTTTTAGAGTAACCAAATAAATTAGCTCTTATAATGAGCACTAAAACCTTCTGAGATTATCAGATTTGCGAGCCATAAAAGCAAAAAGCAATAACTTTATACCTCCAGCAACCAAATAATCAAAAAGAGCTTGTTAAATTTGCTATTACATGGTGTACCACACTGTACATACAACAGGATAGAAACTTCTATCCTGTTAATAATTCAACCCCAATCGTATATACCTTGATTAACTGTGAAGGCATTTTTGCAGATAGAACATCATTGTTCTATCTTGATTTTTTATCAATTAAAATTCTGGCTAAAACAAATATTCTGGGATGAATAAATATTAAAGTTTATATTTTTGGCTAGTTTCAAAATTCGGGATTTAGGGATGCCATATGCAGTTACAATCTGTCCAACTTTACTCAAAATAGAAAGTTTATGGAGATAACAGGACACAGCTTTGTTAAAGCTGCATACTTCCTTCTTGAGAACACTTTATCTTTTACAAATTTCTTCCCATTCAACTGATTTTACGGTCAATTATGTTTTTCCTTTGCTGGGAAAATGGGACAAATGAAACTCTTTTCTGGATCTGGGTAATCTATCAGACTGTACTACTCACAGAACAATTCATATTGGATAGAAGGCTTTGGCTCCAGTAATTCCTATTATTTCAAAGTCAGGTAATCCTTATTAATTCTGGATCCATGACCCTCCTGACTGATTAAGACATTTCAGGAGTAGAATGTGGTTGGGTCAAGCAGTAACTAAATTCTTCTTTGCAGGGCAGAGTGGTATTATCCACTCTGAAGGAGGTGGTTGTGGTCCCCCTCTCAATAGGTCATCCATGGACACCCTCCCCCAGTATTGAACAACTTTCATCCAGTCTCTAATTTTCCTTTTTAAGGAAGATTGTTGAGTGGGTGGCTGGGGTACAGCTACAAAGGCCTCTAGATAGAGCAAATTATCTGGACCCTTTTCAATCTGGCTTCAGGCCAGAGCACAGCAGTGGTTGCACTTATCAATTGTGTGGAGGTTTGGGGAATAGAGGTGGTGTGAGACCGTTCTTGCCATCCCATATTTTTCAACATCATTTACCATCAACCAGCTTTGAGAGTTGGAAGTGGGAGACACTGTTTTGGTTGTCTTCCTCCATGGTTTCAATTGGTGCTGGTAGGAGAGATCGATTCCTAGGTCCCTACAATGTGAGGTGCCCAGGGCTTAAGCCTTTAACCAATCCTATTTAACATCTATAGGAAGTGGTCATCTGTCATGGGGTTCAATATCATCAGTATTGCAGATGATACCCAGTGATATATCTCCATTCCTAGTCAGATGGATGATACTGTTGAGGTGCTGGTTGAATGCCTGGAGGCCATAAGGGTCTGAATGGGAAGGAACCTGTTCAACCCAATCCTTGCAAGATGGAATGGCTATGGATTTTTAGGCCCCCACGCCTAAATTATGCTTCATCTTTGACTCTGAATAGTATGTGGACTAAGCTGATGCATCATTTGAGAGTCCTTCTATATTTGTGGCTCCTGCTCGAGGAATAGATAGGAGCTGTGGCTGAGAGTGCCTTTGCAAAGATTCATCTAGTATACCAATTGTGGCCTTGCATGGACTGGAGTCCTTGCTCATGGTCACTCATGCCATGGTCATCTCCCATTTGGATGACTGCATTACATTCTATATGGACCTTGAAGACCATTTGGAAACTTCAGCTGGTCCAGAATGCAGCAGCATGCAGGGTAATGGTAATGAATGAATGAATAAATGAATGAATGAATAAATGAATGAATGAATGAATGAATGAATGAATGAAAGAATGAATGAATAAACAAACGGATGCTGTTTCTCAAATGCTTAATTTAGATTAAGTCCTTTATAAGCTTCGTGTAAAATAAATTCCAATCAGCGATTATAATTTGCTTCTTAAAGTATAGATATAATGAATTACAGGGGAGCAAGCTTTAGGTTTAAACTGAAAATGTCTGACATGGAAAAGAAAAGAGAAACACATTCTTTTTATTTCACCATCTATTTCCATTACTTGTCAGATAAAAAAATATTAAATTATTAGAATCATTATGGTTGCAGTCAATTGATTCAGACATATCAGGCTCATGTTATTTGTACCTCATATACATTACTTATATATTTTAAAAGAAAATATTTTTGCTCAAGTGTTAAAAATAATCATCTGGAATATGATACCTGATATCACTGAATTATCACAGAAAATAACATTCACACTTAGTCTTACAGAATACAATTAATGGTTAGTAACAGATGTTCAGGATATATACCGTAGCCCCATGGATATGTAGAGATGATTTTTCTTCTGCTTTATGAAGTTTAGACTGGTCCTTTTGATATAGTCTGAAGCATTCAGATAAAAAGCCTGGTAACATATGCTTGCTACTGAATTCCTCCCAACCCCCTTCCCCCTCTAGCAGCTAAGGACTCCAGAGAGGCAGGACTAAAATGCAAGAACACATGCTGAATATCCACTGGGATACTTTTTTCCTCATACATACTAATGAAGATTGAAGTGCAAGAAAGACTAGATATCAAATTCTGATAACTAATGAAGATTGATGTTTTATTATAGATTTATCTTGAGAGACTAATTTAGGAAAATTCAGAAAAAAGTAACAAAATATACCCAGATTAAAATCACGAAGGTTTAGAAAGGTTATAATTTAGTGCAAATGTAACCATTCTTATGCAGTTAGCCAGTGACATCAAGGGTTGAGATCTTCATGGGGATGCAGGTACCAGAAAGCTTCATCAGGTCCTCAAATCCTTCTTTAAAAAAATCAAATCTAATTGATATCTGCCACAGGGTGAAAGCACAGGGTAACTTAAGAATTTGCAAAGGGTGGCCAATGTGTTGGGACAGAGCAGCAGATAGAAATCATGTGTAATGACAAAAGACACCACACCACGGCAGCAAAGCAATGAACAAATCTCTTTTCTGCCATCCAGTGGTTAATCCAAGGTTTTTTAGAACCAGATTTGATTAATTGAATTTGAATTTGAATTTGAATTTGTGTTTATTTGTATGCCGCCCTTTTCCCTGGGGGGACTCAGGGCGGCTCACAATCAAAAGGAAGGGGGGAAACATACTTTTACATATAGACAGTACATAATTAAAACGCAACATTCATACCATTCGGGCGGGTCACAATCTTTAGCCCCAGGCCTGACGGGATAGCCAGATTCTAAGGGCTGTGCGGAAGGTCTGGAGGGTGGTGAGGGTACGAAGCTCCACGGGGAGATCGTTCTGCTACTGATGCAAATAACTAGTACCGTACTATTCTATTCCCAAGAGGTTGTTCTTACTCTAAACTACTGCCTTCTCTTTCTAAAAGTGACTTTTATATGCAGATATAAGAGATGAAGTTGGCAAAGTAGGAATTAATATTGGTCAAACCAGACAATACTTTTGCATACCACTGAGAAAAGAACACTATAGAGTTTATTGGCAAAAAAAAAGGAATGCATATGCTTACAATTGTTTGTGTGTGTGATGCGGGTATGCATACATGTATATGTGTATACACATACGCTCTTATGTGTTTGTATCTATATTGGTTTATGCCTGTTTTCTGATAGAGGCAGATCTAATCTACATGAAGCCACTTAGTTGGCAGAGGAATCTACAGGGTCCAGCATTTTTATCAAAATGATGAAAGTAGTATCATGCTTTGTGACCCTAACCCTGCTTGTTTTGTACATATGATGTCATAATGCAAAGGAATAAAAGACTTGTATCAGGTCTATGTGACTCTGATTCTGTCATTGATTTTTCCCTGATCCTGCTCTCCCCTTGTAGCTATTGTAATTGTAATTGTATAGCAGTTTCAAAATGACAAAGCTTCTGCCATGACCTAATTCGAGAATACAGGGTTCAGTTATTACAACCCACCAATTACAGCTGTATTTTAAATTTGACAGAAAACATTGGTACCAGAACAGACCTCTCTGTAATTCTTCAACTGACCACCAATATTAGAATGGAAGGAGACATTTGAAAGATTCACTTTAAGATCCAGAGAAGCTACATTTATCTCCTACAGTTAATTTTCAATATAAGAAAGAAAAAGAAACAATCTTGTATGTTAAGGTGAAATAGTTCAGATGCTTGGGAGAACAATGTATTACTGTTTTTCTTTGCAGAAATATATCTTTTCTTCTTTTGATTTGCCATGCTGGATTTCAATAGAACACTTTAAATGAGAATGAGTTGTATCTTAGTTATCAATAGCTCTGTTCTGTTCTTCTTTTAAAATCTTTAAGTTTATATCTATACTGACAGTTGAAATAGTTTGAGATTGTGCCTAAAAGACAAATACTGTTGTACAAGAAGTACAAAAACATTTAACTTAAAATCAAGGCTAAAACTAAGATATTTATTTCATTAGCTTTATTGTGTGCCACCCAATTTTTTTAAAAAAATTTTTTTTCATAATATAAACAAAACTCACATTAAAATAATAAACAAAAATATAAAAAGTCATGTGTCCACCATTTCCACCCAACAAATATCATCCTTCAGTATAAGTCCTAACTGCAAACACAAGCAATAGAAAATAATCCAACCAGTGTCTTAAACTTCAAAAGGGCTGATTTTAACAAACTCAGGGAAAGCGTAGGAAAGATTCCATTGATGAAAATCCTAAATGGGAAAACAACTCAAGAAACATGGGAAACTCTGAAAAATTCAATCATAAAAGCCCAGTCAAGCAGATACAACTGAGAAAGAAAAATAAGAAATCCAGGAAGAAACCAGCATGACTGCACAAAGATCTCTCCCTGACAAACTGAAACACAATAAGGACCAATACAAAAAATGGAAAAAGGGACAAACTAAGAATGAGTATCAGCAAATAGCCAGAACATGCAAAAATGAAGTCAGGAAAGCAAACGCTCAGAATGAACAAATTATAACAAGTTATAGCCCAACATGCAAAAAATACCCCTACCATAAAAGACTAATGAGAAATAAAAATTAAAATAAGCAAGAAAATAGTAAGAGAACACCTATCTGACCTTTATGAATATAAATCACCAGGACCTGATAGATTACAACCCAGAGTTCTGAAGGAGCTGGCATATGTTATCTCAGAACCATTGCACAATATCTTTCAAAAATCCTGGAGCACTGGTGCATTACCAGAGGATTAGAAAGGAGCTGATGTAATTCCCATCTTCAAAAAAATGAAAAATAGAAAAAACAGGTCCAAGAAACTACAGGCCAATCAGCCCGACATCAATACCTGGGACGATTCGGGAAAAGATAATCAAAAACAGATCTGCGAACAACTAGAAGCAAATAAAGTTATAACTAGTAGCCAGCATGAGTTTGTTAAAAACAGATCATTCCAAATCTCATTTCATTATTTGATAAATTGACTAAATTAGTAAAGCAGTGAAATGCTCTGAACATAGTGCACTTAGACTTCAGTAAGGCATTTGACAAAGTAGATCCCAATCTATTTCTTGGTAAGCTAGAAAAATGTGGAATAGACAACATCACCACCAAATGGATTTTTAGTTGGTTGACAAACCTTAATGAGTAGGCTTAAAGGTACTATATCCACATGGAAACAAGTAAGCAGTGAGGTACTACAACATTCTGTATTAGGCACCTTGTATTCTTCAATATATTCATAAATGACTTAGATGAGGGAATAGAATGGAAACTCATCAAATTTGCAGATGACACTAAACTTGTAGAAATAGCCAACACTCCAGAAGACAAGCTCAGGATCCAAAAAGATCTTGACAAACTTGAACAATGATCCCTATCCAACAAATTGAATTTTAATGTGAATAAAAGCAAAGTTTTACATATAGGCAGGAAAAATCAAAGGTGTGATTAGGTGACACCTGGCTCAAAAGTAGTAACTGTGACATGGTCCTTGGAGTTCTAGTGGATCATCACTTGAATAAGAGCCAGCAGTGTTCAGTCGCTGCCAAAAAAAGCTAATATAATCCTGGGTTATATAAACGGGGGCATAGAATCAAGATCACATGAAATATTAGTACCACTTTATAAAACCCTAATAAGACCACACCTGGAATACTGTAACCAATTTTGATCACCATCCTACAAAAAAAGATGTTGAGACTTTGGAAAAAGTTCAGAGAAGAGCAACTAAGATGATCAAAGGCCTGGACACTAAAACATATGAAGAACGGCTGCAGGATCTGGGTTTGGCTAGTCTAAAGAAAAGGAGAATTATGAGTGACATGATAGGAGTATTCCAGTATTTGAAGGGTTGCCACAAAGAAAGGAGGGTCAATTTATTTTCTAAAGTACCAGAAGGCAAGACAAGAAACAATGGATGGAAACTGATCAAGGACAGAAGCAACCTGGAATTAAGGAGAAACTTCCTAACAGGGAGGACAATTATCAATGGAACAGCTTGTCTTCAGAAATCACTGGAGGTTTTTAAGAAGAGATTACACAGTCACTTATCTGAAATAGTATAGGTTCTCCTGCTTGCGAAGGGGCTGGACTAGAACACCTCCAACGTCCCTTCCAGTTCTAATTCCTATTCGCATTCCTATACCCATTCCATTCCATTCTATTCTCATAATTACTCTCCTGAAACCTAGGAAGAAGGGCAAGAATGGATGCCTATGAGAATGACAATTAAAGCATGGGCTAGGGATTTAAACTGATTGGTTCCAATGTCCTATTAGTTGAGAATTTCATATACATAGAACTTGGTCCAATTTGTTTTGCTCAGATGGACTGATGAATATAGGAGAAGGTCGTCCTCAGATGATCTTTCTGTTTCTGCAGAAAGGATAAAGGAAAAATGTCCTCATTTGTGGATAGTCTGTGTGTGATAAAAATAATGGTATGTATATTAATTAATGAAAATCAATTAATTGTATAAATGGAGTACCTTATTTTACAAGCATTTTAATTCCCACCAGTGATTATTAAATTAATTAATATGCATATCCTGAGCTGTTAGATGAGTTGGGAGGTGGGGACAGTGAAGTATGATTTCTGGCATAGATATGTTTATGTTTGGGTCTCTCAAAAAGTGACATGCACATTCTTACTGGATAAACACAAATCACTAGGATTGATTTCACCAGAGCTCACAGTCTTTGATTGACAAGGAAGAACATTTTCCTAAGCGGAGTTTAAAGAAAACATTTGCAAAACATTCTGAATTGCACACATTAATAAAAATGTTCACCAAGTGGGCTAATTTGTTTCCTAACAAAACAAGTTTCTGCTTCTCTGCTATTAGTGTAAAAAGACATAAATTTAGATGTTTAAATTTTAATATATCTCCAAGAATGCTTTAGGAAATTAAATTTAAAAATCAATATTTTATTGTTATTATCAAACTTTACAATGTCACTAGGAATGTATCTTCATTATTTATACAGGATTTATAGTTCCTGAAACTTTTCCTGTGTAAATATCAGTATAAACTGACCTAATTTGCATCTCTTGGACGAATATGCAGATATAAAATTATCTATTAACTTTCATGTCCACTGAGACAAATATGCATATTTTAAAAGGGAATACAACTACAAAGACTAATTCAAAATATCTTTACCTATATCTATATTATATTAAAATGTATGAATTTTCAAAAATGCAGATTAATGCCAATATAGTATGGAATAACTTTACAGATTAATGAATCAGAAATTGATTCATCTAGGCATCCTTACTCAGACAACAAATTTGTTGAAGTATGTCCTTCTTAAGAATATTCTTTCTCTTGCCTTTACATTTACTGAAAGTATACACACAAAACTAACTTTCCTCATCAGACCTGGAGAAAGACAGAATACTCTCCATGTTGTGAATCCTATTGTGTGGCCTATTCCGAAGTTTATGTGGAAAAAAATATTAGAGTTTTATGATCAGAACTGGAGAACAGAAGAAAACAGAGATATTCTTTCAGTGAATCATTTTGTAGAAATAAAAAAATCACATTTCGGAATTGTAGTTTTGAATCATAGAACATTATGAGAGTGTTCATGAGTTTGCTTTACTAAAAAAAAGAGAGAAATAACTGGATCTTATAGAAGAGTCTAACTCCCTGAGGCTAGGGGTTATAATTTATGTACATTTCTCTCTCTCTGACTATCTTTCTGTATGTGTTTGTTTGTCCATCCATCCATCCACCCACCCAGATGTCAGTTGCTTATTTTCGCTTTCTTTGAAGCTCTCCAGCAACTGCCATAACCAGGAAGAGGGTCATTTAGGATGGGAAAAGTGTGAAAGAATGTTGTGGGGAAATTGGGGAGCATGGACATTAACTTTAAGGATGTGTCAAACCAAGCCATCTTCCTGCCTTCAAGGACCCCAGCCCTTGGAAAGGAGTTTATAGTAGTGCCTGAGCCAGGTTCCCAAAACATTGGAACAGGACCTGATTGTAATTCTCTCACAGGAGGGAGGGTTTTGGACATTGAGGATTGCTTTCATTATATGATTTTCACATGGCTTTTCTTCAGAGCTTGCATTTCGTATGCTGCATTTAGCATATCTAATAAAATTAACTTTTATCTAGGGTCATTCTTTCCTAGGAAGCAGGCTATGGCCAGTTTGACAGTAGCAAGCGCTGCTGTAGCAGTCAACAAAGAAACCAATATCTACCAAGGTGACTGAGCAAAAAATGACAAGGCATGAAAGTGGCTTAGGCTAGAACCTGCGGAGGCTCCCCTGCCAAACTGCATTTCCCTAAAGAGGAGCTCAAAAGATTGGGGAATGTGAGCATCGGGGATGAATCCCCAAAACTCTGGTGCTTGCTTACCCTGGGGATGAAAGATGAAGAAGTGTAGGAAAAAGCCCTTGGTGTAATGTGCACCCAGGGAAGCTATGCAATCGGGAGACAGGAATGAAGTGGCAGTCAGGGTAAGAATTTCAAGGGGAGCTGGAAGAGCAGGAAGACCTGGTGGAACAAGCCCAAAGGATATTAAGATATGCCTTTGGAAATCAGTGAGCCAAAGAACTCCTTGTCCAGCTGGCTAACCCATATTGGGAACAGTAAAAGATGGTACCGAAGCTCAGGTGGCCATGGGATGTGTGTGTGGCAATCTCCCCTGGACTCATTCCAGCCCAAGCAGTCTCACTACCAGCTGCTCAAGTAGTGCAGCCTCTTCCACAAGGGGGAACACTCTTTCCTGGCTTTGGGCTTGAAATATGGAGCAGACCCAAAGCAACTGGGGTTTTTCCTCATGCACGTGTGTAACTATATGCAGGAGTATGGGGCAGATCTGGCTACTGAAGCAGCCCAGGTCAGATGCATAACTATGGCAATGGAAGGTTTGAAGGTTTTGAAGGTTTTATTCGACTTGGGCGGCTAACAAAACCAAGGGAGGGGGGGGAAGACAATACAAAAAGGAAAACCACAAAAAAACCAGTACAAAACAGTCTAAAAGGTCTCAACACACATACCCATTCGAATAGGGGATGGGACTCAGCAGCCCCAGGCCTGCTGGAACAGCCAGGTCTTGATGGCTTTACGGAAAGCCTGAAGGGTGGTGAGGGTCCGAATCTCCACAGGGAGACCGTTCCAAAGGGCCGGAGCAGACTTGAGGTCACAAGGGCGTGAGTGACTGTTGTGAGAGCCTCCCGGTTCAGGTAGGGATGCAATTGGTGTACTAGGCGAACCTAGGCAAATGCCCCCCCTGGTCACAGCTGACAAATGATGATCTAAAGTCAGCTGTGGATCCAGGAGGACTCCCAAATTGCGAACCCTATCTGAGGGGCGCATAATTTCACCCCCCAGCCTGAGAGTTGGAGAACATAGCCAATTTTTGGGAGGGAAAAACACAAGCCACTCGGTCTTGTCAGGGTTGAGAGCCAGTTTGTTAACTCCCATCCAGACCCTGACAGCCTCCAGGCACTGACACATCACGTCAACCGCTTCACTGAGTTGGCACGGAGCGGACAGATACAACTGAGTATCGTCCGCATACTGGTGATATTTTATCCCGTACCGCCAAATGATCTCACCCAGCGGCTTCATGTAGATGTTAAACAGGAGGGGGGACAGGACAGAACCCTGAGGCACCCCATATTTAAGGGGCCTAGGGGTCGACCTCTGCTCTCCAACCAACACCGACTGCGACCAGTCCGAGAGGTAGGAGGCACCGCAGCAGACTGGATAGTCTTTCTTCACAATAACGACTAGTAAGAGCTCTGAAATTTCAATCGATTCTCAATGGCCCTGTGCAAGCATTTTGGAGATGCACTCACCAAACAGAAAGCCTGAACCCACATCAAAACCATCAACCAGAGTCACAAGGGGCGGCAGCTTACAAACAAGAGTTCCATGAGCTGGCATGTTGGCTGGCAGATTGGCCAGAAGACATCCTAATAGAATGCTTCCAAGATAGAATCAACAATGATGTGCACAACATCTGTATCTTGTGGGGAGCCCCTGCACCGTCCACCAGTGGTATTTGTTAGCCTGGAATGTAGAAATCTACCTGGCCAGGTCCCACAGCAGCAACACCCGCAGATGGTGCCACTTTCCCTAAAGTGATGAAGGATGCTCCAAGAGTACTTGGATGCAATACCAGCCCCAAACATTAATTCCTCAGATGCTTTAAGTGTGCTAAGGAAAAACACCAGGCCATCGACTGCTGACTCACCAAAGTAACCCAAAAGCCCATAGCAATATAGGGAAGAAAGTGTTAAAGACCATTCCAGAGAGAAGAAACACCAACTTCGACAATGACCCTCTAGGCTAATGCCTTTGAAAAGGAGGG
This sequence comes from Thamnophis sirtalis, assembly GCF_051295495.1. Classification (NCBI taxonomy): domain Eukaryota; kingdom Metazoa; phylum Chordata; class Lepidosauria; order Squamata; family Natricidae; genus Thamnophis; species Thamnophis sirtalis. The sequence goes on from NW_028261390.1 coordinate 48,348,807, forward strand.
CTGAATGTCAGCTGCCTATCTTCGCTTTCTTTGAAGCTCACTAGCAACTGCCAAAACCAAGGGAATGGGGACATTTGGGATGGGAAGAATGCTGGAGGTGTGAAAAAATGTTGTAGGGAAATTGGGGAGTATGGACGCTAACAGGAACCAGAGCTGTGTGTATGTTAGTGTGTGTGTGTGTCTATTGTATATATTCTTCAACTTATGATGACAACTGAGCCCAAAATTTCTGTTGCTAAGTGAAATAGTTGTTAAATGAAATTTGCCACATTTTATGACCTTTCTTGCCACAGTTGTTAAGTGAATCTCTGCAATTATTGAGTTAGTAAAACATACTTGCTAAGTGAATCTACTTCCCCGTTGACTTTGCTTGTCAGAAGTTTGCAAAAATTGATCACATGACCCCAAGACACTGCAACCATCATAAATATGAGTTAGTTGCAAATTATCTGACTTTTGATCACATGATCACAGGGATGCTGCAATGGTCATAAGTGTGAAAAATGGTCAAAAGTTACTTTTTCACTGTTTTTATACATTTGAACAGTCACTAAATGAACTGTTGTAAGTTGAAGACTACCTGTAGATGATTTAAAACATATCTTTCTTTTTTTAAACTCATCTTTAAAAGTCCAGAATCTCTTGTGAACCTTAAAATAAGAAAATACAATTGAAGAAACATTTACATACGTTATGTATATATTCAGGGAAGCAGACAGTAGAATTAATCAAGTGTTCTAACTTGAAAGCAGAGTACAGCTCTTCTCAGTAAAGTAAAATTAAACTTCAATTAGTATCGGCTAAAACATTTGTTAAATTATATTTTAAAAATTGACATAAAATTAAATCATAGAATCTAACAATTGAATCCTGAGCTATATTATATTGAAACAACTTGGGATCTTAAATAGCTTAATGCACAACTAAGTTTTCTGCATAACATCTACAATAGCAGATCATGCAAACCACGATAAGATACAGATCTCCAATAAACTGTGAAAAAATAACAGAACAGAATAGGGATAAAATGATGTAGCTGATAATTGTGGATGTTTGCTTGCATAAATACCAATGAAGCATTAATGACTTAAAATAGAAATTAGAATGAACCACAAATCCAGAAAGATACTAACAATGATCAAAATCATCTCATTAAAAACAAGCTAAAAAACCCCACTAAATTTGAAAACGAATAAGGAAAATATGGTCCAAAATCAGTGAGAAATATTTCAAGTTATATTATATCCCTCTCAAAAAATAGCATCCTCAATATGGACTCAACTATAATATAGAGAATGCCCACCAACCTCAATTTTTTAACAGCTAGACCAAACAATGAGGACAAATGTATATTTGACAAGTACACTTCTGACAAAACAGATGCAGAAACAGAACAACTTCAAGGCAGAAGAAAGGGCATCTCTGAAAACATGAAAGTGTTTCAAAATCAACACAATCTCCTTCAAACAAAGAACATACTAGTGCCATCACAATATTTTCAAAAAGTAGGCGACGTAATCAAGAAAACACTCTAAAATCTAATTAAAAAATACAAGGTCACCATATTGTATGAAAGATAGTGGATGAATGCTCCTATGCTTCTATAACTACCCTAAAATACATAAACCTGACATATCACTTCATAAAATTGTATCAATGATAATTAATTAATGTCAATTGCCAGTCAGAAGACATGATAAAACTACATTAATTTCACAATATACAGAAAAGTTAACTCATAATTTCAGTTCTGATACTGTACACTTTTTAGCTCAAATTAGATCTAAGAGTGCAATCTTACCATATATATGACAGTTTGGCTCAGATCCTCAATCTGATATACTCATGCCAACTTCAATACAATATAGGTAGCATGGAATTCTTTCACCAGAGCCATCAGTCCACGACTTCCTGCCATAGAAAAGACAATCTATTATTCATTTATTGACTACAATATGTTCACTTATACCACTTGGAAGTATTGCATGGAATCTGATACATATTGTTTAACAGAATCAGAAAGTATGCAGTCCAATGGTATTTCAACAGTGCATTTTGTTCATTCTCAACATATAACTGATTATATATATATATATATATATATATATATATATATATATATATATATATATATATATATATATATATATATATATATGTTTTCTTATTTGTGCTGATAAATAAATAAAGGGAGACTAATATAGATCTATTTCAAGCTATTTAGCTCTCATCAGCTAGCCATACCCTTACTGGGATTTGAACCTGGGCTATATTGCACACTAGGCATACTAGGCAGTTAGCTTCCTCCCATAATTGGGGCTTACCAGGGGTTGTAAAAAATCTAATATATGTGTGTGTGTGTGTGTGTGTGTGTGTGTGTGCGCGCGAGAGAGAGAGAGAGCATATATGTATATCACACAAGGCATATATATTAATGAGTGACCATTATTAATACAGCTTGTATCTATTTCTTTTCATTTATGATAAAAATATTTTATTTATATTGTTTTAAGTAGCATCTTAAAATTATTTCATGCCCAAGAACACCTATACTTGGCTTCTATATTTAGCTCAATAATCTTTAATAAAAATGTGTAGTCATGTATTTCATTATTACTTCTTTTTTAAATAAGAAAATCAACTGCATAGAAGAAAATATAAGATATATGTGCAACATAGCTATATAATATGAACGACGTTTCTCATATACCGCTGTGTCATATATTTTATTTCAGGAATGGAGAAAAAAGATAAAATGTTTTTGATGATTGGGAGGTGAAGTAGAGGAACATAGTTTAATGTATATAATATTTACTTTGTAAACTTCCTGAACTTCAGATAAAGTGACAATTATCCCCCCGCCCCCACTTTCCAGCTTTTAAGAGGTTTTGCAATCAATTGGCAAAGCACCTTGCGGCTTTCAGTAAATGTTCTGTAGTCTAGAACATTCACAGAAATATGCTACAAGATAGCCAATTTTCTTCAGGAAACAGTGATGTGGCTTGGAAGCCTGAAGAACAGGAATATGCATTGATCACAATGAGGCATTACAAAGTTTTTCAAAACAAACATAAAAGGCAAATCAATTGCTTTTCCTCACAGAATTTTCCACTCCCAAAAAGCAACCAAATATCTTGTTCCATTTTCATAGTTTATAAATGTCTAAGGGTAAGGGCAATTTAATTCAGCAATTTGTTTTATATAGTGGGGCTATCTTCAAATCATGACTAGGTAAGAGTTTAGTCTACCGTAAAGTGCATTTGCTCAGAATCAGGTCTATCAGGATATTGGAAAGCCTATTAGTGTCCAGATCACCCCTACAAAAATGTTTCGCTTTCGGGAAATTATTGTATCAACATTCTGCTTTGGGACAGTTATTAAGCTTTAATACTGGACTCATTTCATACCCAGTGTTGCCCCAACTAATGTATGGATTTAAACACTACATTTTTCTATGTGTGTCTTTTATTTACAGTAATATAATAATAAAGTACAGCACAGTAAATTATATACAGTGTAAGGTTTCCTGGAGTTTGTATCACAACTAAAAATAAATAAAACAAGAAAATTAAAAAAAAGATTAACAGAAAGCTAAGTCTATATTAAGACACATACACAGGTTAGGTGCAAAGAACCCTAGTTATAACTTTGTAACAGAATAATAAAAAGCCAAATTCATGAGAAAATTCTGCTTTTTTTGACACAGACCAAATTATAGTCCGCACTGGTGAAATAAATAATCACATTCATTTTCAGGCTTTGTAACTGCAAGTGGAAATAAAAAAAAAATATTTACACTGAAGTTCAACACCACATTTTAATTTCTAAACCAGCTAAGAAAACAATTATAGAGGTCACAGTTATCCTATTTATCGCACATTCTCCTTCTTCCACATGATTAGCTTGCTGGGGAACACCTGGTTTTGCAGAAGGCGGACAATTACACTAATTCTTTGTAAAACAATACCAAACACTATAACGATAAGAATGAAAGGTCAATGTGCTCCTGCTGATCCAAATTTGTCTTCAATTCCCTTTCCCATCTTCCTCATTATCCTGTCTGGAAAGGTGTGCAAGTAATCCCCTTGACTGCCCTTGATGTCAAAGGTGCTTTATGATTCCCGACAAAGAAAGTGTTAGCTGCAAGTGATGTGAATAAGTAGCAATTTGACCTTCTGCTATCAGCTGGACTACAGGAAGACTGAGTAAACCTCAAACAGCGTAGTAAAAATAGAGTAGAGATGGTATAAAATTGGGTTATTGCATTATTTGTCATCATTTAGAATTTCCTCCTGGGGCCATTAGAATCATAACAATATCCTTAAATGTCATCTTTCTCACCAGGATGGACATTAGAGTCCTACAGAAAAACAATGCATTTAGAAATTATGTATTATGCTCAAGAATAATGTTAAAATCATAAACAGTTAACTAACCATCAAAATAAGAAATTACACGCACACGCACAGACACTTATTTCCCCCCTTCCCATTTTTATGTCCTGCAAACCTTAAAATAGCTCATGTAAAGCATAATGCTAACGAGTCATGTAAGCTACTGATCATTATAGCATCAGAAAAAGACAATATTTTGTCTTTCCCTTTGGATTTAGAGTGTGAATGGTGAAGCAAAAGAGAGTGAAAGAGTGAAACATGAAAAGCTTGATTTGTTAGGTCCCCTGCTGTCTGAGAAAAGATCAAAGCTCAGGAGGGGGCTGTAGAACAGCTGAATGCCTTACACTGAAACATGGCCTATGGCAGCTGCTCTGGGCACACTCATGTAACACAGGTGTACCTCCAGCTCAACCTTGCCTGTTGAATCATGGGAGCAGGTTACGTTTTCTCTTCTTTCATTATTTCAACCTTAGCCACTGAGGAGATGTAAGCTCCATCCATCACAATGCACAAATTCACAGTGCAGAGATTCAGTGCAGACCTAATTAAAGCTTTTCCTTTCATTTGCAGAGATAATTAGACTTTCATCTCACCAGGACACTTCAGAAAGATCTATTCCTTTCTTCAATAAAAGCTACATCAAACAAAAGCAGATTTTAATCGCATTTTCTTTGGGGCATGAGTCAATAATGAAAGATGTCATGGGTAACAAAAAATTGTGTTGCAAGGGGAAAAAAAGAAGGGGGAAGCCTAAGCAATGCTCTTTAATTAACATCATGTTTGCAAACACCATTAATTTCCCTCATTAAAATGATTTTTATCTACAACTGATTGTTGATAAAGCAATCGATTTGAGTATCTCATCTGTTTCATCACAAAGCAGGAACCCCATCTGCTGTGCTTTCAAAGCGGTAATCATGCAGAGTGATAAGCAATATGTGAGAACAATAAAAAATGCATATGTGAGTGTGTCAGAGATTTGCAAGGAAGAATACTGGGCAAAGGCCACCTTTAAACAGATCATGTATTAAAAATGATTTGATGTCAGGCCAAAGGATAAATATGTCACAAAGATCAGAGTTCCATAAATAACAAATGAATTAACAAGCGGAAGTGGGAAAGGTTGCATCTGTGATTAAGGAATAATGGTAAGCAGATATTGGGGGAGGGGGGGAGGAACCATAATAAAAGGCCAACCACTTAGCTGCATTTAACACTGATCTACTCACATTTATGATGTAATACCAGATGACAAATGTGCATTGCTTCTTGCCTATGGCTTTCTAATTAGTGGTACACTAGAGCAGAAGCTTTTCTCTGGTGTGATGTACCACTGGAGACTATATAAAGCATTTTTGGCTTTAAGCCCATGTTGTTGTTTTCAGTTTTTATTTATTTTCAGTTTTTGATTCATACTTTCCACAAAAGTAGTGGGACGCCAAACATGAAAATTGATGAGCCTGTTCAAAACACAATAAAAGCCTGCTTTCTATAGATATTATATAATTCAGTCTTTCAGCTTATTGATAAATTAATGAATTAAAAAGTGTAAATAAAAATAATATATATTTCCTGCTGAAATGTGATATGAACTTACTGTATATATATTATTTAAATATTCAAGGCCATGTAAAAAAGTCCCTCTCTGAGGGAGATGGTCAGTTCAGAAAAGTGAAAAATAAATAAAATTGAAAATATTTTGCCAACCAAAATAAGATGCTCCAAACCTTCATAACTTGGATCTTCAAAATATGTATGTCAAACCAACAAGATGCATGAGGAATATTTCTACCTCATATTATATTTATTCCATTTGTATCAATGTGATATAGGGAAAAAAAGTCAATTTAGTATTTGGAAGTGTTACCTGGTTGTATACATTGTTTAATTATGAGGAGAACAAAAGAATTAAAAATTATAAATGTAATTCTGCCCAATTTCATTACATAGTATCTGTTTTGTGGATATATTTGTTCATGTGGATGTTTAAAGAGTTTTTCTTAATTTAAAATAATAATAAAAAAATGTTAGTAACTTCAACTTTCAGACAATAGAGACAATATTTCAGATTGTACACATTAGTTGTCAGAATATAAAATTTCACTGCAAAGGAAGATCCACTTAATTCCAGTCTCTACTGGAAGAGATTTGTACATGAGATTTATTCTTCAAACTTCTAAAATATTTTCTCTCCACATTCTCCTCACATTCCTTTTGTAGATTTGGCAGAACTTTTTGTAGGGAGCAAGGCCAATGGCCCATTCTAAAAATCAAGCCTAATTCAACTTTATCTAAATGAAGTAATACTGGAAAGTAGTACTCTATCCAATTTAGATAGCAATACAGTTCAGTGGAAGTCTTTAAAAGCTCGTTTCAACTTTGGGGTACAAATTCAAATACCCTTCCATTAATTGGAGGATTCCAGTTCTCTATTATTGATTTCCTTTTCTGAAACAACTTCCTAATACTTGTTTCAATGTTTTCATTAACTTCAGTATAAGCATATCCAGCAGTTCTACAGCCAAACATAAGTATTTATTTATTTATTTATTTATTTATTTATTTATTTATTTATTTATTTATCAATAAACAAACAAACATAAGTACCATATAAATAACACTTTAGTAGACATTGTGTTTTCACCATGAAAACAATAATGGGAACAATTGTGGATATGACTTGTATCATTTATTAAAAAAATAAGGTGTGAGGGAAAATCTATCAACATACTAGTCTAGGCAACCCTTGCTTCAATAATAAGAACACACTTTGAATCATATACAGTATTTCATTAATGTGTGAAACAAGATGGATCCCTCAATTTTATGAAGATGGATTCCTTGTTTCCCTCTTCTTTCTTGGAACAGGAAATGCCAGTATAAAAGAGAGAAGACAGCATGGATTTGCTTTGCCATGTGTTTAGACCTCAGGATTGTTTGGATCTCTGAGCATTTATTATGTTTGTTTTACTTATTTGTAAAGTTTATACTGCAGATTTTATAAGGCTTCAAGACAGCATGCCAAACAATTTCCTCTTTGACTGCTTTCCATGACAACAGTGAGATGGATTGTGCTAAGAGACAGTGATTGCTTTATAGGAATCCAATAAAATCCTATGGCTGAATAGAGAATTAAATCTGGTTTCCTTTATACTAATCCAACATTTAAACAACCACACCATGCTGGCTCTTTTATCTTAGTCCTAAAACTGTAAATCAGCAACTTTTAATAGGTGTGGCTCCAACATCTAGGATATATATGAAAATTGCACTCCTAGTGCTAAGATGAAATATATGGAACATATTTTATTACTATTTCATCCTTCCTGATAAAACATAACAGTCTGCATTTTCAATCTGTTTTGGGTTTCCTTGGAGAAAAAAAGCATGAAATAATTTAGAATGGAACAAATATATGGGAAAAAGGAATATGGATCTAGTTTCAGGTCAACTATAAAGGCTTACATTATCTCATAGTTGTTCAACCAGTTAAAGATAATTAAAATAAAATATTTATGGAACTTTGCATGAATATACTCACCCAATAGGCCTCCCATTGAACCTAAATGGCATTCCAATTAAGGCAAGTCAGTAGGCAGTAATGTAACCAAAACTTTAATTTAAATCAATGTTAGATCCATATCTCAACGGCACCGATCTGGTGGGAAATTTAACATTATCCCCGTCATGATCAGATTATGCCCTGATATCTTTGAGACTCTTTTGCCAACCCACATTCGAGTCATCCTTTCATGGTGACAGAGCAACCTGAATGGGTTCAAGAGGGAACAGAAAAATATCCCTCAGGCTTTTGCTGCATGCCCCTATTGAAGCCTTGATAACTTGGAATCAAAGGGTGCTGAAACTCTGGACAGGCTCATACCTGTGTGGCCTCTTTTGACCCATCACTCCTGACAGTCCCTATGGTTCATGGAGGAGTTGTGGGTTTTGAAAAGGGATTCCTAGAATGCCACTGGATAAAAAATGAAGGATGAGTCTGATTGGATATGACTTAGAGCCGCTACTAAGGCCTACCTCTTGGTAGTAAGAGTGGTGAAATAGCATTATTTCTCCACCCTTATTGCCTCTGCAGAGTGTCACCCAGTGGCCCTGCTCTGTCTCACCCAGTCTCTCCTGAGACAGGAGACTTGGGTAATCATCTTCAAGGCCATGCAGAGAAATTTGTTCAACAATAGACAAAATCATTCTAATTCGTACCCAGTTGGAACCGATGCATGGTACAGATCTGGGTGATACATGTCTGGGGAAGAACTTTGTTCCCTTATCTGAGAACAGTTCAATCCTGTTGGATCTGAAAAAGTGGACAAGGTTCTTGACTCTATTACTGCAACCATCTGTCAACCAGGCCCTTGTCCCTCCTGGTTGGTGACAGCCTCCAGGACAGTGATTAGCAGGTGTGTCCAGGCAGTGATAAATTATTCATTGCTATTCTGACTCATCCTTCGCAAACAATGAGAAACCACTTATGAGTAAAACGACCCCTTTTTAAAAACAGGGCAAGAACAGACTTTATTCATGTTGGATAGACAAACACCAAAAATAATTAGTCACAAATAAGAGTCTTTCCCCCTTCTGAAACAGGTTGAGAACAGTCTCTTTTCACATGAGAACTCAAGATAAAAAGTCCTTCAATGATTAAGACAAGCAGAAACAGTCTCTGTTCACCCCAGCTGAGGCAAATTCACTACCTATTATTTCCCAGCAAGGGAACTCAATTGGCACTTCAAATGTAGAGTAATTAGTCCCGACAAACCTGGTTCTGGCAAAGGATTCCAACTTGATTGATGTACATTGGAAAATGAATGGTTGTCTGTGACAACAGGCCACTCTTAAACCCCTACTACAGTGTTTTCCCCAAAATAAGACAGTGTCTTATTTTCTTTTTACCCCCGAAATAAGTGCTTGGCCTTATTTTCAGGGAGGTCTTATTATTTTTGAAGTGCAGAATGCGGCGAGCATGGTCACATCATGGCTGCTGCTGTGTTGCAATATTTCCGAGGAGGGTTTATTTTTGGGAGAGGGCTTATTTTAGCACATGTGCTCAAAAGCCTGATTGGGCTTATTATCCGGGGAGGTGTTATTTTTGGGAAAACAGGGTATTTAGTAAGGAAGGGCCTGATAGCAACTATGACTTCTGTTTCCTGAGAGCTGGCTTATTGCCTTCCATTGCTCACCTCTCTATATATATGCATATTTGGGAAGGACCCCATCTCTTCCTCCCCTTCACTCAGCTCAGGCCCCAAAGCTGCCTCTCTACCTGAGGAAAGGAAAGCAACAGAAGGCAATAAGCCAGCTTTCAGGAAATAATGTTTATAGGCATTTCAGGAAAGCCTGGTTCAACCCTTCCTTCAAAAGCTACCTTTGATCCCATCTGCTGGACAATTTTGGGGGAGGTGGTAGAAAAGGTGGTTACTTGGCAGCTTCAGAGGGTCCTGGATAAAATGGATTATCTATATTGCTTTCTGTCATGATTCAGGCTTGGTTATAGGACAGAAATATTGTTTCCATAGGAAAAACACTTCGGATTTTTAGCAACAGAGGATGAAGGTATTCCAACCATTCTTCTGTCTTTGACTTCTCAGCAGCCTTCAATATCATTACCATAGTATCTTTTCTGGCCAGCTATTGGGTCTGGAGCTTGGTAGCAGTATCTTGCGCTGGTTTACCCCTGTTTCCAAGGCCAGTCCCAATAGATGTTACTAGGGAATGAGAGATATAGCCCACGCTACCCTTTTGTAATTTGCTGCAGGGCTTGGTACTCTTTCCATTCCATTTTAACAGCTACATTTAACAGCTGCTATGTGAGGTCATCATGGGTTGAAGTATTAGTATGCCAAAGATATCTATGTTTATATCTTCACTCCTGGAGACTCAAGCAATAATGCTGTCACTGCCCTCTTGTAGTGCCTAGAAACTGTGGGACAACAGGTTTCAGCTGAAGCATGGCAAGATAGCACATCATAAGTGCATGGAGCTTCAGTATATGGGACTTTGACGTCAGTTGTGGAGGGGTTGGGATTGTAATTTTGGGTTGTGTGCCAGTTTCAGGCTTTCCTGGATAAGGAGTCCCTGTGTTCAATCATTCAAGCCCTAATCATCTCATGTCTGGACTACTACAATGTGTTCTACTTGGGGCTACCCATGTAGAACACAATGCAGTATCACATGGCATGGATCCAGGGTACTTAAAGAACTGTCTCACTCTCATAGAATTGGCCTATCCCACCATGCTGGTAGAAGAGGCATGCTGTAGACCTCACAGAAGCTCACAGGATGATTTTGGGTAAGTCATCTTCTCTCACTCCAACCTATCACACAGAAAAGATAGAAGCACTATGTATGCAGCCTTGGACTTCTGCACAAAAAGGCAGGATATGGACCAACTAAATAAATATCTAATTTTAATTTAAAATATACAAAATATGCAATGATTAAGGCCAACCTTAGAAGTTCAGTAAAAACAAATATAAATAGGTAATGTACAAATATATAAATATATTTCTATTAATATAAATATTAATAGATATAAAACTGGGGTTCGAAATCAAAATTGGGGTTTGGAATCAAAATTTGATAGCACGTGCAACTTGCAATGTTATGGTTTCTCTTCAAATTGTATAAATCTTTCATCTTTTCCAAGCGTTATAATTTTAGTTATTTTTTTACAGAAGTCAGAATTTGAGTAATAAAATAGAAATAATCTTCTAAGTTGTTGGACTGATTTCATAACTGTCTAGTATGAGTCAGCATTCCAAAACATATTTGCAACATATTTGCAAATCTAAATAACTGTGTTTTCTAAAGTACATTTTTCTAATCTTTATTACTATATTAATCTTTTAAAGATATATGGTTGTTTCAGATCTGTTTCTATCGCTAAATTAAGTATTTGCTGATTGTTTTAATATAAAATATGGTTGTAAATTTCTGATAGAGATTGAATAAAAATGTTTCACTTTTAATTTTTTATAAAATATAATCTTAGAGAAATAATGAATTTTAAATGAATATACTTGATTTTCAGAGAGAATATACTTTTTAGAGTTGTATTCGGCTATTTACTTATTTTTAGTTGTACCAAGAAAACAAGCAACAATCTAAGAACATATGTCATTCCTTATTAAAAGTTCCCACTTTCACCATTTGCACTACATTCACGTTTATGCATATTTTGCACAATAGGTTGAAAAAAAATATTTCCAAGGTTTAGGATTTTAACAACATGTAAATCACTTATTGGGGGGAACCAAAGTCAGAGTAATAATAAATAATGTGGTTAAAGTGGCTTACACCATATCAATTGACAGGGAATACAATACAATAGCAGAGTTGGAAGGGACCTTGGAGGTCTTCTAGTCCAATCCCTGCCTAGGCAAGAAACTCTATACTGTTTCAGACAAATGGCTATACAATGTCTTATAGACTTTCAGTGTTGGGGCATTCACAACTTCTGAAGACAAGCAGTTCCACTGATTAATTGTTCTAACTGTCAGGAAATTTCTCCTCAGTTCTAAGTTGCTTTTCTCCTTGATTAGTTTCCACCCATTGCTTCTTGTTCTACACTCAGGTGCCTTGGAGAATAGTTTGACTGTCTCTTCTTTGTGGCAACCCCTGAGATATTGGAACACTGCTATCATGTCTCCCCTAGTCCTTCTTTTCATTAAACTAGACATACCCAATTCCTGCAATCGTTATTCATATGTTTTAGTCTCTAGTCCCCTAATCATCTTTGTTGCTCTTCTCTGCACTCTTTCTAGAATCTCCGCATCTTTTCTAAATCGTTGCGACCAAAACTGAATGCAGTATTCCAAGTGTGGCCTTATCAAGGCATTATAAAGTGGTATTAACACTTCACGTGATCTTGATTCTATCCCTCTGTTTATGCAGCCTAGAACTGTATTGGCTTTTTTGGCAGCTGCTGCACACTGCTGGCCCACTAGGACTCCAAGATCCCTCTCACAATTACTACTGTTGATCAAGGTACCACCTATACTGCACCTGTGTATTTTGTTTTTCTTGCCTAAATTTAGAACCTTAGTCTTTTCACCATTGAATTTCATTCTATTAGAATAGTGCCCATGTTCAAGTTTGTCAAGATCCTTCTGTATCTTAAACCTGGAGTGTTGGCTACTCCTGCCAGCTTGGTGTCATCTGCAAATTTGATGAGTTCCTCATTTATTTCCTCATACAAATCATTGATGAAGATGTTGAAGAGAACTGGGCCTAAAACAGAGCCTTGGGATACTCCACAAATATATTGGGCAAAAATAATAAGGATTATTTTAAGACTGGCACATTCAACTGCTCCTATATGGGGTGCAGATGAGACAAGGAAAATGACCTGAAAAAGTGTCATTTAAAAACCACTACAAGGGCATTTCTATGGCACAATTACAGATGTACAAGGGTAACTCCAGTAACAACACTAATACTGGTGAATATCAGTATCTAGCAAAGTTCTCTTTGACACAATTGATGTCTCTCTTTTGGCGGTGTTCATTAAAAAAAGAAAGAAAATGTTTCAAAGTTACACAACAAAAAAGTACCAAATAGCTAAGCACAGAGCATGCTACTAGAAACACTGTTCAAAAAATCAGTATAGAATTAAAAATAATTCATTATATTGTAAGTAACATTTGGTATAAACCCTAAATTCTTAAATAGAAGTGGCTATTTGAACAAAGAAAAAAATATCCCAAACTATTATTTTGTAAACTGACATCCATTATATTGGACTGCAATGCAATCAGGGTGATAATGCTGGATAACGGAAGCAGGGGACAGCTTTTCTGGAAGAAACCAAGTTTTGGAAGACTAAATCAAGAAGATGCTTGAGGACAAGAATACTGAATGTGAATTCATATTGAATTCAATATGAAAAAGCAGTGCAAGAACTCCTTGACTTAACAATCATTCATTTAATAACCATTCAAAGTTTCAACAGTGCTTTCAAAAGTGACTCATGACCAGCACTTACAAATGTCTTAGTGTCCCCATGGTCATGTGATCAAAATTGAAGCATTTGCCTGAAGTTTACTGCTATCAATTTGTATAATGTATTGAATCAAACTCAATGTCCTACTTTGGTTTAATCTTTACCAAGCTATGAGTAGAAACTTTCAATTTATGGAATAACGAATTTATCTCATGAATAAATTGCCAGCCATGTTTTTGTTCAAAAAGTAAGCAAGGCCAAGTCTTGTAACATGGAACATTGCCAGAAACCTCAGGTTTCTAACTTCCATAATATTGCCAGGAATATTACACAAACATAAAGTCATCCAGAGACAAGCTCAGCTTGAAGATTCTTTTTACTATCGGAACTTATTCCAAGTTTGATAATGATTGTGTTTTTCTTGCTTCAATAACAGTTACAGTAAGCTATGTACAAATCCAAACTAAACTTTCATCACTTGGGGGGGAAAGTAGTAAATATTCTTTTTAAAAATTAGAAATGACATTTTATCATGTAAATGTAAATCTATTCTATTTTAAAAATCAGGGTGTGAAGATACTTCTCTTTTGTATTAGGTGACAGTTTTCACAAAAATAGTGTCTTGCTATTTGTCTTGGCTAATTAATGAAGCATCCAGGAGTTAATAAGTACTTCATTTAAAATTCCACTCAAATGAATTGTAGTGCTTGCATCACAATACATTTATTGGACATAGACCCTCAAGCATGCATCCATTAGACATAAACTAGAACACCATGTATAACAGATGCAAGTTTTTAACTTGTATAGCAATAACATATTCACAACTGTTTCTACTATAAGTATTTTTAAAAGAGGTATTCATTTCCTACAGTCATTTCAATCAAAACATTTAATTAATATTGTACAGACAAACTTGATCAGGGGCTTTATATTTATATTTTTAGAAAAAATATGTGAGTAGACAAATAGTTGATGGGGTCATTTCAAGAATATGGTCAGATGTGTGGTTTTTATTTCCTAAATTTGAAGAGAAATGCAGGGGAGTTTAGGACATTCTTTATTGATTTTAAAAGAGGGCTTACAATTATGCTGTTCTGAAAAAAAATTCCATTAATAGGAAATTGAGATAAATGTATTAATGGTACTCTGAATCTGGATTTTTCAGGACTTTTTCTACAGAGGTCTTCTATAAAGATGGGCCCTGTTTTACAATTACAAAGAGTGTACAGCCCACTACACACCTAATGGTGAGCAGCCCTCAAATTGTGCTGGTGCCATTAGTGAGTAATTTACCCTCGTACAACTTGATTGCCTACAATGGTGAGAATTACATTGTACCTATCCTCCGCGAGCTGACCTGGTTGCCTATTGGTCTCCGGATACGCTTCAAGGTGCTAGTCGTCACTTATAAAGCCCTACATGGTATTGGACCTGGGTACTTGAGAGACCGCCTCCTGCTGATTACCTCCCAAAGACCCATTAGATCCCACAGACTAGGCCTCCTCCGAATTCCATCTGCCGGAGGAGGGCCGGAGGAGGGCCTTCTCTGTGGCTACTCTGACCCTCTAGAACGATCTCCCCATGGAGATTCGGACCCTCACCACCCTTCAGGCTTTCCGTAAAGCCATTAAGACTTGGCTGTTCCAGCAGGCCTGGGGCTGCTGAGTTCCATCCCTACTCGAACTGGTGTGCTTGTTGAGACCTTTTAAATTGGTTTTGTATTGTTGTTTGTTTTTGTTGCCTTCCCTTTTGTATTGTCCCCCCCTTCCCTTCGGTTTTGTTAGCCGCCCTGAGTCCCTCGGGAATAGGGCGGCATACAAGCTGAATAAAACCTCAAACCTCAAACCTAGCTACAAATCAGCTCTTAAGTTATATCAACAGTGCTCTTTTAGGGAAGCAGTGGCTCCTTGACTCACTCATACTTTGGTTGTTAGAGGCAGCATATCCTGTTCCAGTTCACACATGCTCACACCCTCAAAAGTTGCAGTTTATTGGAGTTTTGCCAATTCCAGTCAGTGTTTCCCTGGAATCACTTCCCAAATAGGAACTAGTGAAAAACCCCAACAGACACCAACTCTCCCTTCTCAGAGCACAGTCCAAATCTGTCAGGCTTTCTCCTCCAAATTCTAGGTCAGTGGTAAGTGCACAATCCAAACAAAAATCACCAAGCCAAAATCCAGGTACAAGGTTCCCAAAAGCCAAGTCTAAAGTCTAAAGCCCAAAAGAACAAAGAATCCAATTCCAGAGTCAAGGCATGAATTCACAAAGGCTTAATGCACACGCATGCATGAAATAGACAAATTGATTCCAGTGTTGCTCTGCTCCATGTGCTGGGCTAGATAAGTTGCTAGTTGGTACAGCTCATCAGGAGGAACAAGGCTGACACCTCACAAATAACTGCAGTGACCTCCACTGAGCCTGTCTTCTTTCTGCCCTATGTGCCCGTGGATCAAGTAGAGGAGCCAATTCTTTTTCAACTGCACTGGCCAGGTGCGGCTGTGCACTTTTCTCTCCCGCACTTCCAGCAGGGTCTCGGAATACCTGCAGCTGCGCCTCTCTTGTTCCTGCTTCAGCTAGCCCTCCAGCAACCTTTCTTCTGTGTCTCGCCTCTCCACTCCTGGTTCAGAGTCTTCAGCAGCTTCTTGGAGTTCCTCCTCCTCCTCCAAAGTCCTTGTAGCTGTCTCATCCTCCTTTTCCGAGCTGGCATCTGGGGAAGCCATCACACAGCACCTGAAGAGTACTGTTGCTTTTCTCTAATTTTATCAATGTTGAGAAAATAATTTTAGGCTTGCTGCACTTTTTTTCTTTGCTTGTTTGGCTGAATAGAACAGTTAAGGGTCTCTGCTAAAAAAACTCAAGAGAATTATGAATTGCATAATTTATAGAATTAAATAGCCTCTAATTCATAGAATATGGCAAGTTTTGAAAGAAAATGGAAGAAAATATGTGCTACTCTGACTGGGTAGATTCAGGCGAGTCGACGGGGATGAATCTTGTAGAGACTATCTGGGATGAGTTTGACCCTGTGATCCCCAAGGTCATGGACAGGATTATGGGGAGACTCAGTGCTGCCACTTATGTGCTGGGACCCATGTCCCTCTTGGTTAGTTTCGGTTTCCAGGGAGGTAACACGAGACTGGCTCCAGGCGATTACCAATGCTTCATTGAGAGAGGGGTTGAAGGAGGCGGGGGTGAGGCCCCTCCTTAAGAAGCCTTCCCTGGACCCAGCTTCTTTAGCCAACTATCGTCTGGTCTCCAACCTTCGGTTTGTAGTGAAGGTTGTGAGGGTATGGTAGCACGTCAGCTTCCCCAGTACCTGAATGAAACTGCCTACCTGGATCCATTTCAGTTGGGTTTCAGGCCGGTTACAGCACGGAAATGGCATTGGTTGCGTTGGTTGATGATCTCTGGCGAGCCTGGGACAGGGACTGCTCCTCTGCCCTGGTCCTATTAGACCTCTTGGTGGCTTTCGATGCCATCGACCATGGTATCCTACTGCGATGACTCAGGGGGTTGGGAGTGGGGGGCACCATTTTAGGGTGGCTCTCCTCCAACCTGTCGGATCAGTCACAGTTCGTGTTGACTGGAGGACAGGGGTTGACCCCGAGGCGCGTCACTTGTGGAGTTTCCCAGGGGTCGGTTCTCTCACCCCCTCCTGTTCAACGTATATATGAAACCGCTGGGTGAGATCATCCGTGGTTTTGGGGTACGGTATCATCAATATGTTGATGATACCCAACTTTTCATCTCTACCCCAAACCACCCAAATGATGCCCTCGACGTGATGTCCCAATGCCTGGAAGCTGTGCGGATCTGAATGGGGAGGAACAGGCTGAAGCTCAATCTCTCCAAGACTGAGTGGCTGTTGTTTCCGTCATCCCAATTTGTGCATCTTGTTCCATCTTTGATGATAGGGGAAGAAATTTTAGCCCCCTCAGAGAGGGCCTGCAATCTGGGAGTTCTCCTGGATATGCGGCTTAGTTTAGAAGAACACCTGATGGCCGTGACCAGGGGGGCTTTTACTAGGTTCATCTGGTACGTCAGTTGCGCCCCTTCCTGGATCGGAATGCTCTGTGCACAGTCACTCATACCCTCGTCCTTTTTTGCCTGGATTACTGCAACGCTCTCTACATGGGGCTGCCCTTGAAGAGCATCCAGAGGCTTCAGATGATCCAGAATGCGGCCGCACGGGTTATCATGGGGATACCTAGGTGCTCCCATGTTACACCCCTTTTAGGTGGCCTGTACTGGTTGTGGGTTGTTTTCCGGGTGCAATTCAAGGTACTAATTATGACCATTAAAGCTCTCCATGGCTTAGACTCAGGGTACCTGCAAGACCACCAATAGCCTCCCACCATCCAGTGCAATCCCACAGAGTTGGCCTCCTCAGGGTGCCGTCAGCTAGACCCCCAGGGGGAAAGCCTTCTGTGTGGGGGCGCCTTCCCTCTGGAATGAGCTGCCCCCGGAGCTTCGCGTAATCCCCGACCTCCGGTCCTTCCGAGGCACCCTAAAAAGTTGGCTTTTCCAGCAAGCTGGCCTGGCCTGAACAGAATAAAATAAATGATTAATTTAATTGTTAATTTTAATCTAATTTTTAAAATTGTATTGTTAATATTAATTGGGTTTGTTTTTGGATACTTTATTTAATTTTATTTTTAACTTTTGTAATATGTTTTTTTTTTTAATGTTGTACCCTGCCCTGAGTCCTTTGGGAGAAGGGCGGCATATAAATCCAATAAACAAACAAACAAACAAACTTATTCCTATTCAATAAAATGCTGGAAAAATGATAAAATTTATGTGAGTTTTTTTTTCTTATCAGAAGACTTCTATAATCCAGGTTGTAGCAAAATATTGTGTAGTGGTACTGAAATGATATAGCAACTAATGGAAAGTCTTCCATATAACTTGCTTTATTTGTTAACCACCTTGATGTTATCTAATGTTTAATTTATTTTTTAATGTTTAGTGCTTCTAGATCTTTTGCATAATAAAGTAATGATGACAGTAATAATGATCACCTAAATAATAATTGTTAATAATAAACCAAGAGAATAATCTATTTTCAGGAAAGGACAAGTATATTTTTATATATGAGTATAAGATGAGTCTTGCAAGATCAGAGCCTGTGTTATATAGAATTCAGCATTAATAATTCTGTATTAATGCCGATAATAATAATAGAAAACTAAGCAAAGTAAATGTATACTTCCATTAAAAAAACAGCCTATATGGATAGGAAAAGTTTAGTTTAAGGAATAGAGCAATGTTCTGAACTTAAATAATATAAACTAATATAATGAATTTAATTAACTCTAAAATGATTTCATGTGACTAATTTTTCTACTGAAACATGAAAATGAAGATAATCTCCCAGTACCCAGGTGTCAGTAAAATTTAAGTGCTTGCTAGATGTTGGCCCTCCCATTGATTATTAATACACTATTAATCTACTTGGCAAATTTAGACTGTCATTTAACTTCACAATCTGTAAAAATAAAACAGCATCATACCGAGAAAATAATGATAACTTGCAAAAGTAACGTTGTTATTAATTGATTTTACATTCATTGTAATCACACACTGGTCTTAATGAATGCAACCAGCATGTTAGTTTCAAATAAACTTTTTTTTCTGCAAATCTAGTGTTAATTAATGTGCTGAACCAAATAAGTACAATCTAATAGCAATATTGTGCCAGTGTCTATCACTATCCTATTGAGACCTAATATTTTGTGTTGTTTGTAAGTCCTGTTTTAACCCACTGTCAAATATTAATCTTCAAGCATTTGATAACATTATGATCAGACTGTAATGTTTTATTCTAAAATATATCACAGCTACATTTTTGGAACAGATCAAACTAGGCTTTTCCTGCAATACTAGCCCCCTTAATTCATCATACCAAGTCTTGCCCACTCTTTGTCCTTAATCTTTTTAATACATTGACAGTTCTATTTGTGTCTTCCTCTATCACAAACCAAAGCCAAAACCAAACAGATCTAGGTTTTCTGAGTTATCTAGTAAAACAAGGTTACTATTTCTTTTCACAGACCATTTTAATAAGGAATGTTTTAAATTTTAGTTAAAAGATGGCATTTAATTGAAATCTTTTGGTGGAAATTTCTATGTATAATAAATGATATATTTTGGAAAAAACACTCATCTGCTTTAATGAACTATCTCTCTCTTATTCAGCAGATATATATCACCTATTCTCATTTCGTTTCAATTTTTAAAATCAGACTTATCATGATTAAATGCAACATGCCCTAGAAAATCAAATACACTTTTAAATAAATATTTTCTCCATATAGTTACAAGTTTAGTTCAGTTAAACAAATCAAACAAAAAGAAACCATTTCACCTTACTATTTGTAATTTAGTCGTCAAATCTAGTCATCATTTTCTGGCTATTAAACAGAAACCACAACTTTAAACATGTATGGTAATTGCCTGAGAATATCAGTTGCATACTACTTGTCCAGGTGATCTTTTTAAGAAGATATGTAAGGTAATAGTTATGTGTTCTTCATAACCAGCACTGCATAAGTAGAATAAACTATCTTATCCTAGATAGTGTATGTATAATTGCTGATCCTAGTTGCAAACACCTTGGTAGACTGCATTTAGTTGTAGTGATAAGTATGCTAATTATGTTTGTGAATTATAATCCCATTTCACACATTTACTGTGAAATACGGAGATACTGCAAATTTGTTCCTTATTACTGTAGTCAGTAGAGCAGAGGCTAGGAACACCCTTACCAAGTATCTGACTCTGATAGATGGCAAGCAAGAATAAATGGGGAAAAGGAAACATGAAAGACATACAGAGAAAACGGACAGGATTGGAACAGGGAAAACCTGAAAGGAATATAAGATATTGGGAACTTTAAAGGAGCCGCATAAAAGTGGTTTTGTGTAAAAAAAAAAAGAAAAAAAAAGTGGAAAGCAATATAGTGTGGAAGGATCAAATGGGAATAGGTATTGCTTGATTTGAATACCAGAAGATTATTTGTGGATATGTAAGCCTATAACTTAGGCTTTCTGGTTCTTGTGCAATAATACAAGAGTCAGAAAGTTTAAGTCCATGATGGAAAACCTATGGCACGCGTGCCCGAAGTGGCACACAGAGTCATGTTGCCTGACATGCGCCGAGTTGCCCATTCCTCTTTCGGGTCTCTTGCGTGCATTTCCATGCGATGATCAGCTGACCTTTGTTGTGTGGCAGTGCCGGAAACCAGAAGAGCTGGTCTTCTGTTTTCTAGCATGAGCCAGCTGATCAATGTGTGCGCAAGCACAGCAGTAACCAGAAGACTTGCTGGGCAGCACACATGAGTGTGCCAGAAAGTGGAAGTACATTTTCCGGCGCATGCATGCCCTCTGGGCAATTCTTCTTCCTGGTTGCAGCATAGACAATTGCACTCAGGAAGTGCTCCCTTTTCAGTACTCAGTGCCACACGTGCATGACCGCGCTCCCCTCACTGGTCTAAGTTATATTATGTTTACTGGTTTTAAAGTTTTTTTTTTAAATGTTATAATCAAGAGCAGTTGTAAAATTTGAGGCTTTTCATTAGAAACTTCTCATCCAAGAAGAGATCCAATGCAGGATTTTTTTCTCCAAAAGAAAAGTAATGTGATTAAAAAAAATTTTTTTTTAATTTCCTTTCATTGTGCTGCAAGCATGGTCCATGTTCTGAAATATACTGAAGTTCCACTAAATAATTTATTTCTTTAAGGCGATAACCTAGGTGGGTTCCTGCTGGTTTTAACCGGTTCAGTAGAAGAGGTTCGTCAAATCTACCATACCGGTTAGAAGAGGTTCCACTGGTGGACCCGGAAGTAAGTTCCAGAATGCCTGTCCCAGCCCTGTCGCTCGGTTTCCCTGCCCGATCTGTCGCAGCTCACTTGCTCCCCTGCCCGTCTGCACTAAACTAGCCCAGCCCTCCGCTCACTGATTGGCTGGTGCGTAAGCAAAATACCTTCCTGGGCCAGGATCAAGGCAGAGGGGATGACTCTCTTCCCGCTGTCACCACTGCGCAATGAGGTGAGTAACTGGGTACACAGTGCAGGGGAGCCACGCTGCACAGGACTCTCCTCAGCGCCAGACTCAGGTCAGCACAAGCCATGTTCCCCTTCATGTTGGCTCAGGAAGGAGCGGAATGGGGAACAGCAGCAGCAGCTGGTTGGGTGCAGGGAGGGAAGAGCTCCAGTTCTCCTGTGCTGCACAGGGCTCTCCTTGCACAGGGCTCTGGAACTCTTCCCTCTCTGCATCCAGAGATGGCTGCTCCAGATCTTTCCTGTGCCAACACGAAGTGAACTGTGGCTGCCATTGACCTGAGTCTGGCGCTGAGGAGTCTCCTGTGCAGCATGGCACTCCTGCGCAGTGCAGCCAGCTAATCACTTCTCAGTGGTGGCAGCAAAAGGAGTCGCTGCCCCGCTGCCTTGATCCTGGCCCAGGACGGTATTTTGCTTGCACGTGCAAGAAAGAGATGAAAGAGAAAAGGGGAGAAAGAGAGAGAGATAGAGAGAGAGAGAAATGAAGGAGAGTTGGAAAAAGAGAGTGGGAGAGACGGAAAATAGAGGGAAACAAATTAGTGGAAGAAGGAGGAGAGGGAGAAAGAAATGAAAGAGAGCTGAAGGGAAAGAGAGGAACAAGAGAGGGAAACAAATCAGGGGAAAGAAAGGAAGAGAAAAGAAAGAAAGAAAGAAAGAAAGAAAGAAAGAAAGAAAGAAAGAAAGAAACTAACTAACTTTCTTAGACCTATGATGAAAGCAATGGCAAGCTAGATATCTTGTCAAGAAAACTGGAGTTTGCCAGAAGGCACAAATTGGAAGCAAATCTGATTTTTTAAAAAAGAAAATAACAGAGATGGCAAAAAAAAATGCATCTAAAAATAAGATTTTTTATAATTTATAACGCATTATATTGTCAAACTCAAAAGAAATCAAAACATATATCCTATTGCTGTTAGTACAATCTTGTCAGCTTCCATCAACTTAGAGTTCACTATGAAAACATTACAGAGAAGCAATTTCCTACAATTAATAACTTTATTTTGGATTTGCTATTGTAGTCAATGAGAAAGAAAAAGAAAGAGGGAAAGGGAAGGAAAGGAAGAAAGGAAGAAGAGAAAGGGAGAGGAAAAATAGAGAAAAACAGAAATGAAAGGGAGGGGGAGAGAAGAGAGAGAGACCCTATTCCCACAGAAAACACTGAGCCATGAAACCTAGGTAGGCATGTCGGGGGGATGTCATGTGACTGAGTGGGAGTGATGTTGAGTTGGCCACACCTACCCAGGTTTGGTGACTCTCTATGTTTTCTTTTCTGTGGGAAACGGATCCAAATGGCTCTTTGAGAGTTTAAGATTGCCGACCCCTGTGCTACACCATGCTTCAAGACAAAATTTCCTTTATTTGTAATTAGAAATAAATATTTCACAATATATAGCCCTTCATGGTATTGGACCTGGGTACTTGAGAGACCGCTTGCTGCCAATTACCTCCCAAAGGCCCATTAGATCCCACAGATTAGGCCTCCTCTGGGTTCCTTCTACTGGCCAATGTCATCTGGCTACTACCCGGAGGAGGGCCTTCTCTGTGGCTGCTCCGGCCCTTTGGAACGAACTTCCCACAGAGATTCGGACCCTCACCTCTCTCCAGGCTTTCCGCAAAGCCATTAAAACCTGGCTGTGTCAGCAGGCCTTGGATTGACGAGTTTCCTTCCCCCTCGAATTGTGTGACTGTTGATTGTTTTTTAAATTCTCTTTGTACCTTGTTTGTTGTAATCCCTTCTTGTTTAACCCCCCCCCCCTTGGGTTTGTTAGCCGCCCTGAGTCCCTCAGGGAATAGGGTGGCATATAAATACAATAAACCTTAGAAACCTTCGAATATATAATTGCATATTGTTTTTGTGATTAATCACTATGCTTTAATTATGTTCAATTTATAACAATAAAAATACATCCTGCCTATCAGATATTTACATTACGATTCATAACAGTAGCAAAATTACAGTTACACAGTAGCAATGAAAATAATTTTATGATTGGGGGTCACCACAACATGTATTAAAGGGTCGCAACATTAGGAAGGTTGAGAACCACTGTCTTAGACTATTTAAAAAAAGATTCTATCAACAATAAATTAAAATACACCATTTAAAAAAAATTCTATACTCAATACTTTTAAATGTATTGTGTATAGATTTTTTAAATCATTTTATTTAAAAGTATTGAGTATAGAATTTTTTAAAATGGTTTATTTTAATTTATTGTGTGTAGAATACTTTTAACTGGTTTTATTTTAAATTATTGTGTGTGGAATATTTTTAAATGATTTATTTTAATTTATTGTGTATAGAATATTTTTAATGATTTTATTTTAATTTATTGTGTATAGAATATTTTTAAATGTTTTTTAAGGATTTATTATTATTATTTATATAATATATATTTAAAAATATTTTATGGAAATTTTATTTATTTATTGTTTATAGAATATGTTTATTACAAGAAATGTTGTTTCTTTTTGCAAATGGTTTATTTATGATGCAATATGTTGCTTTTAAGTGTGCAGGTTGATGCATGGTTTATGTGTCTCAAAGTAGCTGCTTTTCTAAGGGCAGGCCAGGTTGGTGCAAGACAGCTTTGCCAGATTTTGTGTGTTTCTGTGTGATACCTGGTTGCTTAGTTAATTGTGAGGTGGTTGCTGGTTCTGTGAGCTTCCTGGCACTGTCTTTTATAATTTCCCACAATGCCTTGATGGTTTTTATTCCAGTGGCTTTGTCTTTCCTGTCCTTAGGGTTAGGGAAAAAAACTGGTTTTGTCTGCAGTCTTTTGGGGGGAAATTGTTATTTTTTGGTGTTTCCCTGGCACTGTCATAGTTTAGTATTAGGATTTTTTTTTAAAAAAATGCTATTTAGCAAGACAACTACAGCAGTTGATGAAGCTAAATAAGATGCATATTGACATAGGGATCAAATCAGAAATAAAGAAGAGAATGCACAATGTGCTATATAATTTATGCTTTTTAAAAAAGTAAATGGCAAGACCATTAGAGGACTAATCCCCTAATTAGTCATTAATATAAAATATAAAATATGACATTATTCAATTGGAAATTTTAGGCAAAGATAAATCTGTCTATTTACATTAGAAATACAGTTAAGAAGTATAGGACTGCTCTAAACACCTGTTTCCATTGCATGAAAATTCTGTTTGAATTTGATAGAATTCCCTGCAATTTCAGAATGAGAAATATTTACTCCAAGCTAAATCTATAATGAATAAAGCTATTGCATGAGATGTCTTGGTTAAAAAATGTGAGATTGGATCCTGGACCTATCTATGTTTTTGACAAAATTTAAATACATGGAGAAATAAAGTTTTTCCAGAAAAAAATGAATACATAAACTTTCAAACTCACTACTTCATTTCACTTCCCTTTCATCTTTGCTCTAATCTTTATAATTATGTCACATTTTTATGCATAAGTACTTGCTATCTAGTTTTCTCTACCCCATCCCATGTTTCTCTGAAACTGATTTCCCCTTACTAAAAAGGGGTATGACCTGACATATTTGTAAAAAATCTTCTTAGATGCCGTTACTTCTTCATTTGTTTGACAAAACAAAAACTTATCAAAATAAAGATATTTCCTTGAGAAGAATTGATCTGCGAATTATTCAGGTCCAATTATCAGGTTCAAAAAGAGGCACTGAAGAAAAATGTGAAGTATATGACAATTAAGTTAAATCTGTGAAGTGGCGTTACTGTAAATGATCAAGGAAAAATGCCTTCTGTAATTTAGAACCTGCCATGAAGTGTAACAGTCCTTTGAGATCAGAACAGTACTGATCCAGTAGGAAAAAGCTTAAGAATTTGGTAATTCCTGAAGGTGTTAAGGACACATTGTTAATTAAGCCCAACATATATAAGATTCTCAGTGGGTATGGTTTTTGGGGATCTTGTGTACATTGAAATACTATCTTTTCTCTGTATGATTATGTCATTGTGGTTTTTTTATTTATAAAATTTATATGCCATCACTCTCACTGATAAGGCAACTCTGGAACTCTGAATTTCTTCTTCTTTTTTTTGTTATTATGAGGCACCTAGAGTTATTAGGTGAGATTGGGAACTATATAAATGGTATAAACAAGCAAACAAATAAATAAATACTAGTTTTATTTGTAATTTTAATCCTAGAAGATGTTGTGTTATCAAAGTAGAGAACCAATCTAGAACTAAGGAGAAATTTCCTGACAGTTAGAACAATTATTCAATGGAATGACTTGCCTCCAGAAGTTATGGGTGCTATAACACTGAAAGTTTTTAAGAAGAGATTGGATAACCATTTGCTAAAATGGTATATAATTTCCTGCCTGAATAGTGAGTTGGATTAGAAGACCTCCAATTCTGTTTTTCTGGTAAGAGGAAATGGAACTCTATATATATATTACTCAGGAATTTTTTTTTTACTACAAGTTATTAGTAGGTTCTTTGTTAAATAAAAAGATATTACAGCAGATATTGTTGAAAGATCAAGAATTATATTCCTGGTAATCAAGAGTTGGTTTTAGAAAAAAAATATGAACCTGTAGTTACTAGTTGGCACAAAAAGCATTTGCCATACCTTATGAAAGTATTACTGCAATAAATATATATTTATCTGTTATTAAAAATTGTTTCAATAGTTTATGTGATGTAATTCAAATTACCACCTGATTCTCAAGTCCATAATTTGAAACAGCACAGACTCTACTGAAGCAACTAATTAAGCACTTACTGTAAGGTTACGTTTTTCATTAAATCAATAGGCCCCTAGTGTCAGTAACAAACTCCTAATTACTATGAAGTACATTTAGATTGGAATTTGAATTAAGAAGTGATTTTCAATTTAACCACAGCATGTAAATATTGTAAACTGCCAGAATTACAGTTCAATAAAAGTGAATGGCTTTAATTGTAGATAAACCAAATGCAAATGTGCCAAAATGTCTGTTGAAATCTTGGCAGAAACTGTACATGTCTAGTGTCTAATATTCTGTTTTCAACAAGCATGTCAATGCATGTGAATGCACACTTCCCAGTTATTTTCCATGTTCTAAATATTTCATTCTCTGTTCAGAAAATGAATAAATTTAATCTCTCCCAAATGATCAAGCAAAAGGATAGCTAATGTGCCCACTTACTAAGATGCTTTAGATGACTATATTGTAGTGCTAAAGCACAGTATAAAACCAGGTTACCAGGTTATAACTGTAAAAATGAAAAAAGCCAACACAAAACAACTGATTTCTAGGCATGAACAAAATCTTCACTTTGAAGATTCATAAAAAAATAAAATAAAAACAATATTTAAAAAATCCAGGGAACAATACTAATCAGGCCATATGAATTGCAATAATTCATATGTGTAGAGATTTCTATTCCATTCCATTCCATTTCTTGTGCTTTAAAATAACTATGTTACTTTAATAAGTTTCTAGTGTTCCCATCTAAATACACTTATTGAATATGAAATTGAAGATACTGTACATCTTAGTGTACTTTAGACATCTAGCCAGTTTGACAAAAAAAAAGTAGATTGTTGTAACATCAGGCTGCAAACTGTCCTTGTACCCTGATGCCAGCTAATGGGATTTCTGTTATAATGGTATGGGCCATGTTTCATCACTTACCATTGTAAATTATGTGTTGTCCAAGTTATTTTTCTTTGTATTATACGTCTATTGTTTTGACTAATAAGAATAGACAAAAATAATTTTAGCTTTTTTTATTAACTTTAACTACTATATAGAGTTTTTGACATAATTTCAAAACAATACACTCTTGTTATGTCTACCTATTGGAATCTAGAAACAGAATATTAATTATAATGACTTTTATGACAAAATCTCCATAGCAAATATCACACATATCCTTCCCATACCAGAGCAACATTATCTACCTGATATAGGTAAATGACTAAAGCGCAGTCATTTTTTAGAGTAAAATAGATTTTATGTAAATTTAATAAATAATAATAATTAAAAAAAGACTTTCTTCGTTATCTAAGAAAAAAACACAAGTGGCACAAAAGAATATGCAAAGGCTTTCTGGTCACAATTGGCACATGGACCAAGTGGTTTAGGAAAATGCTCCTGTCGTGCATTATCAGGGTCAAAGTATTAAGTTCACATATAAGATCCAGCTCAGAAGATTAACTGCTCAAGTCTCTACACCAAAATCTGATCAAGTAAGGGTCAACACTAAATTGGTGCTCGATACATTAATGAAATTCAAGTGAGGTGGGGCTGGACTTGGAGTATTTGTGCAGATGTAACAATTCTAACTAAGTTCTCTCTTGAATCCACCCCCAGGCTCTGTCTATTCTTCTACAGAAGTCTGCCTTGGAGAAGTAACTCTACCCAGAGTTAATGGAGAAGCAGTATAGGACTATAAAACTCAGAGCCACTAAGTATTATTTAATTATAATTAATTAAATGGATTAATTAATTAATTGATATTTTTAAAATAAAATTAATTAATAAAATTAATGGTGTATTATTAAACAAAACCAACCTCCTATCGAGAGTGAACAACAACTTCATATTATTACTTTTGAAACTATGGAACATGATCTTACAATTATAGTTTAACGGACAAGTGTTCAGTAATTTTATTCAAAGATATAATAAAGTTTATCATATTTCCTGTATTTTAAAATCTTGTAACAATTATCTAACCAGACTAGCAAAATTAACCAGTCAAAAATGTCTGATAAGATGGATTTTGTTCTTAATCACACAACTAAACATTTTTCTTGTCTTATATTCCTAAATCCAAGCAGTTTCATTTACAAAAACTGTCATAGAATAACTCTTTCGGAAGACATAAAAGACAGGCACATGAGAAAGAGACTGTCCTTTGTATACAATAAACTGTAACACTGTAGAGATAAACTTAAAAATGAAGACAGCAAGTCTTATAACCATATTTCAAATATAATTCAAATTAGTTTCTGAAGGTACCCAACATATTGCAATGCACCTTAGAAGCGGGGACCCAATAGTATGTTATAGAAAGTAGGAGGGGAAAAAAAGTCTTTGAACACTCAATGAGGGATGTGTTTTTAATTCAGAGCAGTTGAATATTTTGGGGATATAACCTGCTCTTTCCTCAATAAAAAATACATCTGTAATTTCTTTTTTTTTTTTCCTAAACTTCATTGAGTAGTTCATTCTGGCCTGTGGGGTGAAGCCTGATTAGTTTATAAACTAAAAAATAGTTATTCTGAGCCAAGATATTATTTTGTTTAGGCTGCAAAAAGATAAGTAATACCTAATAGCAACGGAATATTGTTGTCAAAAAACTATATATATATATATATATAGTTTAATATACACATACATACATACATATACATATATATATACATATATACATATATACATATACATATACATATACACGCACACACACACACACACACACACACACACACACACACACACACACACACACACACACACACACATATATATATATATATATATATATATATATATATATATATATATATATATTCCAAATGTAAAAGTATTAAATTCTTTGTAATAAAATTTGTGAAATCATTCAATTGTATAGATTTTTACTTTTAAAAAAATTGAAAAATTCAGTTTGAAAAAAATTGCAATCCATTTTCCAAATCTGACTGATATTGGAATAGAATTGATTCAATCAAACCAACAATTCAAATATGATCAATATTGATTTGTTTAACTCCATTATTTAAAGCTATACTATACTATTCTGATGCCAAATGATGGCATTAAAGCTAGAGTATATTATTCTGATATTACAATGATGTCAATATCATTGTAATTCTTCTTAGTCTGTGTCTAGATCAAACTTTAAATCACGAGAATGAAGTCACCTTCTTGGCTTTGTCATTGGCCATAAATAAGTCATTATCAGTATGTGTTTCTGGTAGTAACTGAATCATTGCAATATATTCTGTATTTTTAAATTATGTGACTGGGATGTGGACCATAAATAAACAAAATAAAATTTAAAAATATCCAGTGAAATTCACCTGAAACCATGTCCAGGTTCCATAGGATTGGATGTAAGAGAGGATTAATAATGGAAGCTGTAGCAATTACTTGAAAGACAAATACCAGCATAAAAACCTCAAAAGGTGTTTCTTCCATCAACCTTGAGAATCCCATGGTGACCCAGCAAGACGATTGTATAATGTTAAGTGATGGTTGTCTCTCCCACTATCTTAAGTTTTTATCTTTTTTGGTTTTTATTTAGTATTTCATGTTTTGTGAGAGTGGTAGCTAAATACAATTGTTAAATAAATAATTTTATAGACATGTTGTTATTATTTAACAACCTTCATGAAAAATCTAGAAAAATGTCCATAAAAATATACAAAACATTACTTATTTATAAAGAAAGCCTGTATACTATTTTACTATTTTAGATTAAACCCTGTTTCAATTTCTATTCTCTCAGGGATGCACTAACAGTTTGAGCTCAGCGTGAACACCATCAAACACTTGAGCTGAAATTTAGATTGGGCAATTTTGGCTGGTGAAGTAGAAAAGGACATGTGGAATGGCAGGGAATAGAACCACTTATGGAAAGGCAGATGTTTTAATCACATGTTGTCTAGAGAGAATTCATGGTATCTAAATTTAAACACTGCAGTACATTAAGGGAAGAACTTGTGGGAAAAGCTGGTTTTGTAAAACTTGACATAAATGAGCCTAAGTAATGTGTATCTCTTTGATAGGAATATTGATAGGATATTGTTTACAAATGAGGAATGAAATATAATTAGGCAAATTTCTTAATGGTAGAACTAAATACATTGTTCTTTATGGCTGTCCTGAATTTGTTCTTATTTATTTATTTATTTATTTATTTATTTATTTATTTATTTATTTATTTATTTATTTATCATATGACATATCATGCATGGACTAGCTATATAGATTAATATTTCATATAGATTAGTAAAATAGAATAAAATATACATGTTAAAAATATCTATATTCAAATACCAATGTCTAGGCCATCTAATAATTGAAGTGCAGCATAATTTATATTAAAAAAAATCAGATACTGGATCAATGTACTTGTATGTTCTCAGCTTACAACTGGTCTAGGGGTGGGTTCCGGCATTGGTTGGTACCAGTTCGCTTTGCATATGGTTCATGTGTGCACCTGATGTGCGTTGCTCCTGCATGTGCAGTTGACTGTAAATTGTTTTGTACATTCACAGAAGCATGCCAGCAATAGCAGAAGAGACCAGGGAACCGGTTTGGGGTGTGGCCAGCCTGAGACACTGCCAGGTCTGCAAAATCACCATTACTGGTTCGGCCGAACCAGGCTGAACCGGGAGCAACCCACCTCTGAACTGGTCACAATGTGATCTACAGTTTGGCATGAGTCCCCACAGTCTCACTGAGGGGAGGATACTATGATTTCTGAATCACCAAACTGTAGGAAAGTCTGGTAGAGTCCTTCAGTGTCTTCATTCCCTCATGGGATGTAGTCTCTTCTGAATCCTTGAGATATATGTCTTTTTGCTGAGGCAATTATTGCCTTCATGAATTTATGATACTTCTGTCTCCTTTGATGTAGTGTCCCTGTTTCCATCTGTCCCTCCTCACTTAGCATGTGAAGTAATAGATAAAAAACTAGAAGAGTGTGATACATATCAGAGCAACCAGTACTACCAACATACTTCCTTCACATTCAAAAGGGAAATGTATGAGGAAATAAAAGGGATACACATGGGACCCCCAATATCAGGAATCATTATAGAAACTGTTCTATGTGAACTAGAACTCCGTGTATTTCAAAACTACACATCTGAATTTTGATGGCACTACATGCATGAAACATTTATCATCATCAAAAGGAATGTATTGAAAGACTTTCATACCCTAGTGAATTCCATCTTTCCAGTCATACAATTCATGGGGAAATAAATGGCTAGACAATTACCATTTTTAGCTGTGTTTACAAACAGGCAGAAAATAAACCATAGTTTATCATAAGGCCATCAACACTCCATGCATTTTAAGTTTCAACAGTAACCATCCACTGTCACAAAAAGAATTGTGTCAGACTACTATATGGCAGGGTGATAACCCACTGTAGTACCCAGCAAGCTAAACAACTGGAGAGAGGTCTATGGAGATTCTCAGTCATCCAGATCTTTCAAGAAGCTTCTTCCTGTCTGAAGAATGGTTGAGAAACCAAATGTCTTCAAAGAAAATAAGAAAGTCCAGTTGCCTCTTGAAAAAAAGCACTTTTGAGACAACTGGACAGAGCGACCAACATGAACAATTCAGAAAGAATGGATACTTGTTACATAAGAGAAAGGAGCTGTCAAGCTGAGTGTGAAGCTTTGTAGGCTAGCAATGGCCATTGCTGTCAAATTTAAACTGAGGGATGCCCCTCAGGACTTGAGCTGAAGCTCTGCCACCAAGGCGAAACCAGTGACTTTACCTGGGAGAAGGAGTCAGCCGTGACCCGACAAATGCGCACACGACAAAAGCGCGCAAACAAAAGCGCGGCGAGAAAACCACAATGTCATAATTGCGCCCACAACAATGCGCCGACAAAACTGTGCCCACAAAAGCGCGATTTAAGTTAAGGTAAGGGTTAGGGTCAGGGTTAGGTTTAGGGTTAGGTTCAGGGTTAGGTTTAGGGTTAGGTTTAGGGTTAGGATTAGGGTTAGGGTTATTATGTTGTTATTACTTGTTTGTTAAAGGCATACTTTTGTCAGCGCGCTGTTGTCAGCGCGCTTCTGTGCTCATTCATCGACGCAATTTCGACCTCATGGTTTTCTCGACGTGGTTACATCGGCGCACTTTTGTCGAGCGCGCATTTGTCGGTGAACCGGAGTCAGCTAGTAGTACTCACAGAAGTGAATAGTCAAATTTCTTGCTAATCTACTATATCTTTGTTATTCCGGGAATATAATTTGGAGAAGGTTTGACATGTCTGTCCATGCTGAGGGACTGAGTTGAAAGTTGGGAAGCCCTAGTAACAGGGGAGTGTCCTAAAAGTTGTGACAGATTCAGTCCAATCAGTGACCAAACGAGATCAACCCATTCCTGGATGCTATCTCCACCAAGATGGAGAATAAGCTCTACCCCAAAACTAAGGCCTAGTGAAGAGGGCTGGCCATTTGCCAGGAGGCATTGAGCGCAAACAAGCCAATGGTGTCTGGAAGCAGTTGCAGCCCACACAGTGCAGGAGAGTTGATTATCTGTCCAAGCAGCAGATGGAGGCAGAGGCATGAGAGAAAAGGCAGGCAATCCAGATATTCATATTTGTATCACTCAGCTTGCCTGCAGCCTGCATGGTGCATTCAGATTGTCTGCTTTCTATCTCTGTCTGCTGCTGCCTGCCTGCTCTGGCCCACCGACTCAGTTTTCTCACAGCCCACATAGTGCATCCAGATTGCCTGCCTCCCCCACTTGTACCTCTACTTCCATCTGTTGTTTGGACAGGGAATCAACTCACCTATGCTGTGCGGGCTACACAGCCCCAGAGTGTGCTGACCAAGAGACCAGCAGGCTGCAGCTGCTGGCAGATACCATCGGTTCTCATGTCCTAGCCACCTGTTGTGTGCACATTGAGGGGGTGGCAGGCTGCCTAGCCAGGCTGATCATCCTGAAATCATGTTTTTCCCCAAAATAAGCCTGAGTGGTTATTTTGGAATTCCCCAAAAATGTAAGACCGAGTCTTATTTTCAGGAAACCATGGTATATAGCACACCCTGCCATGTATCAAAAATATTTTGAAAAAGTAGAATGCAGTTTCTGAGATTTGCAAGTAGGCATTGCACACCACCCAGAGGTTAACATATGTGGACAAGTCATGCATTGTAAAAAATCATTTGGAGATAGGAGATACTTATAATGTAATCTACCGGATCTCTTGCACAGATTACTTTCCTGTTCATCGGAACTGGCAGCGAGTTTGGGTCTTCTGTGATGAAGCAGGTCTGGATTGGTTTCACAGTTCCATGCCAGTGATTTAAATGTGCCCTTGTCTTTAGCAGCAAAAATCAGTTGTTTGCTGCAACCCAATAGGATAATAGTTCGCCATTGTCATCAGTGGAATAGTATTTTCATTTAACATGATGGTTATTGAAATTGCCCACACATTGATAGCTGTGGCTTGATGTTCAGGACATGAAGTTGCCATGCTGTCAGAAGTGATTTATAGATGTTATAGATGCTAGTTTGGAAATTACTTTGTGTGTATTTTTTTTTGTAGTGGTTGACAATAAGGAGGCATTCTCTATATTCCTTATAACACAAGTAGCTGCATCATAGATACAGTGGTAGGTAGCTCCCTACAAGTTGTAGCCATGAATCTTGCTTCTTTTGAGTTGCTATTATGGGTAAGTTACTCTGTTCTCTGTGACCCCCCCCCCCCATGAATGGGGTTAGAGATAAAAATCCTAATCATTTATGTAGAACATGATCTGTAGTTTTCTTCCTGGATAGTGTATATCCAATACCATAATGAAAACTCAAATCATTAGAATCTATCTATACTGTTGTGTCATTTAAATATTATGCCAAGAGCACACAGATGTAATTTTAGGAAAAATGGATGCTATGAAATTAGAATAAAGTCTGAAATCCCTGTAGTCATGCAACATTCAAAACAGATAGAATATTTATGAAGTCTAGATTACATTATTATAAAGATCAAACTATTTCCACTGTCTGTTTTCATTTTTTTCTTATTTCTGCTTTAATAATGGTATTATAGAACAGGCCAGGTCAGTAGATATAGTAGAAATATTTTTCTTGGTATTTTAATAATTATGCAGTATAAGCCTATGAACTTATTTATATGAATTAATATGTTCTATGTCAATTATACTATATATAATATATTCAGACCAATATATTAATTCAGTCATTGATGCCCTGGTCACTAGAATATTTTTTTTGTTGGTATACACAATAAATAGGCTATAATACTCAAAATTTATTTATCATGTATAGATAATAAGCATAATTTGAACTCTGTTTTCAAAGAACCTAGGTATATCCAATGGAAAGATAGTACATCAGACTATCTCTCTTGTTTATGTAAACATCCAGTGGCTGCTGTGGAATAAGATATTAAACTAGATATGCTTAGTGTGCTCAACAAAGCCAATAATTTGTAATTTCAATATGTAGCAATAAGAGATCATAATGAGGTCAGCTCTCTCTCCCTAATCCTCAGTCCACTTAAATTTTTCCATTTCACTACTTTTCTGAATATCAATTCTAAAAAGACAGCATTGTTAACGTTTTACTTAATTGAAGATCAGATACAATTCCTTTTCGTGTGATTTCCTCATTTTTCTCCCTGTTCATCTTGAACACACTGAGGATATTAGAATGAATAACAATTAGGTTTAGTTACTGCCCAATCAAGAAAAATTAGAAAATTAATGTTTATATAATGTTGATGTCAGTTCTTGGTTTATCTTTTATAAATTGTTGTTGAAATGAACTATTACATTGTCCTAAATGATGATAGTGTGAAAAAGAGTTGTAACATATATAGATGGTCCTTGATTTACAACCACAATTGACCCCAAAATTTATGTTGCTAAGCAAGACATTTGTTAAGTGGGTGTTGCCCAATTTTATGACCTTTCTTGCCACAGTTTTTAAATGAATCACTGCAGTTGTTAAATTAAGTGAATCTGGCTTCCCCATTGACTTTGCTTTTGACAGAAGGTCACTAAAAGTGATCACATCACCCTAGGACACTACAACTGTCATAAATATGATCCAGTTTCCAAGAATCCAAATTCTGATGACATGATCATGAGGATATTGCAATGATTGTAAGTGTGAAAAATAGTCATAAGTCATACAACACTTTTTTCAGTGCCATTGTAACTTTGAACAGTCATTAAACAAGGACTACCTATACCACAGATACAATGCTTAACCAGATCTAATTAGAATCAAAATCGGAATCAGTCTTAAGTGTATTATTCACTGGTAAATACCACCTCTATCCTTCCCCTGCCATGCCCACCAAGCCACACCCACCAAGCCACACCCCCCAGAACCGGTGATAATTTTTTTTTTAATCCCACCACTGCCAGAGACTAAAGAATACCACTACCTGATGCCTTCATAAAATAACAGATCCAGTTTACAGCTCTCCGGCCAATGCTGGAGATTGATTCAATAAATATAGATCTAAGGGTAAGGAGAATCTAATCTTTAAGAAAAAAATATACTGTGCTGAATATGCTAAATAACTGCATTTTCCAGTACTACTCACTCAGTTCTTTTCATTCAGACAACTCCTTCTTTCTCCATTTATTTATACAGTCTCTTTTTGTGAGACTTTCTTGAATATGGAACAGATGGCCACACTGATTTTCTGTGATGGAAATATGCTTGGAAAGAAACTATAAAGAATGAATGATTAAAAACAAGATTTGAATCTGTTGAGGACATAGATTATTAGACAGTATAACATTTTGATGTAGATGATTAGCATATGATTTTGTTTAGATAAAAAAATCTTATAAAAATTCCATAAATTATATATCATTTGATAAAAATACTGTTTTTAAAAAAAATCTAATATTAAAGATCATGACAAAACTGAAAAGAACAATGCTATTGGCACAAGAACCCATACACATACATTTTGTTAAATATGAAGACTTTCCTTTAAATTGGAAAAATGCACAAGAAGAACCAATAACTACATGGATTATTCAAATTAAGAATTCAAATTAGATATAAAGTTGCTTTTAAAAAAGCATGTGTGATTAATGAACAAAACAAACTGCTAATGAAGAGAGTACATTTTCTCAGATTAGAACATCTTTTAAATCTATGCTTTAGCCAAATAGAATATACTATGTTACAACAGTAATAATAACTGGAAGAGATTAAGTTAGTTACTGTGATATTGGTCATGCCATTTAATCTCATTGAATCCTATTGACTTTATAATATTAATCTCTTGATTCCCAAGTACTTTAGAATCTAATTTTCAATGAAAACTAAATTTATCAATTCAGAAAATCTAAATGTAAGAACCAATGCTACACATTTTCCTGTAGAAAAGGAGCTTTGTTGATCTGTATTAATATCAAAATTATAGCATATATTACAATTTGAGAATTATCTGACTGCTTATTTAATAATATTAAAGGCGGTTTTGATATTTCAAGGATACAACATTTTTAAAAGCAGTTTTGAAATATCACATCATTTGCCTAGCCTTTAACGATCCTGAAAGTTCAAGGTTTATTTTATTACACTTTCATTTTGTTTTAAGCTTGTAAGATTTCATGAAGTTATCTAGCTAACTCTCAGTTATGACTGTACTTGAGCCAACATCATCCCTACTTATCATCCATTTCAATTTAATATTTGTAGTGCAAGAGTTTGCCTATATCATCAATACTAAAAAATATCTTATCTTTCATTCCAGTGCTTCAAAGGGTTTGAATTTGCATCTTACTCTAGGGAAGATGTAGCTTAAAACACTTTTTTTTTGCCCAGCTTGCTCCATTAATTTCTGAGGCGAATGCACCTACTGCTGTGACTATGACAGTTCTCAACCTTGGTGTTTTTACAGGATGTCCCTCTCCAGGGAATAGCCAACACCACTCTGACTTATCCTGTTGGAACTATATCTCCTGCTGGGTAATCAGCAACTACTGTATTAAGGGAGAGATCTCAGTATGATTAACTGGATGCCCTTTGTGACTGCTAAGGAAAAGGAGCTTGAGAAATGCTATGGGTGAATGTGCATATGTGTGCGCATGAAGGAGAGACAAGAGGAGATTTTAAAAAGTAATTCCCTTCTTTTCTATCAAGGCAGATAATTTGCGGATGCATACAGCTAGATTAATTATTAGCAGCACTTATTTTCTACATTCAAGTAAGCTCTAACTTCATATTCATCATTTCTACAAAATATTTTCTCCCAATTATTTCTTTGAACAAGTGAAGAGCAAAATTCATTTTGTAATGATTATCTGACTCAAGTAAAGCAGATTTTCTATTATTTCAGGCCCAAGCCTCTGACAAGGGCACAAAAAGGATTATTTTTTCAGCAGTTTGCAGCCCAGCTAAAATAGCAGATAATGCCATCTACAATTCAGAGTGATTTTCACCTTAAGCCCTTCTCTTTGTTAAAGTTTCTCACATCTCAAATGTGACATGGTGGCAAAATTATTCTAGAGACACCTCTGAGTCTCATGAGAAAGAATACAAATCTGCATCTCCCTCACCCCCAATTCCATACTTTCTTTCTTTGTCAATTAAGACTTTTCTTTTGCAAGAAAATACCCAGTGGTGCTTCCCACTTTATGGCGTTGTACATAAAAGGTTATATTGCCAGATAATCCATTTGCACATGATTTAACACAGCACATTTCATGAATATGGTTAGCATCCTGAGATAAATGAAAGATTACAAAATAAGACTACTATATGATCTAGTAAAGTACAAAAAAAGAAACAGTACTGATGGTTAATAAAGAATATTTAAATAAATTCCATCTTTAAGACCAGCAAAGAAAAGTAGGATAAGCTTTTTACACTGAATGTTTTATTGTTGGATACAATGTGTGTTCAGTTCTGACAGTCAGGCACATAACTTTGGTCAGATGTGGGCAACAATATATTGCTTTGCAAAGTAGTCCCTGGATTAGAAAACTTGGTCTGCAAAAAATAGCGCAAGCATGCCTAGAGTTAATCAGGGCTTGGATTATATTTGTGGGATACTATCTTAAATGTGTCCAAACAGCCACTATAATATTTACTAGTAATAGAAAATGCTTCTTATTAGGCATAGTTATAACCAAGGCTATTATTTTACAACTTCTCTATCCTATTAAAAAGATTAATGCCTCAATTGTTTAAATATGTGGAAGGTGAAAAAGCTAAGTGCAACTAGTGATGACTATGGTTTATGGAATATTGCAGGTCGGAATGTAAAGCAAATGGTGACGATTCTATACTGACTATGAAATAAAAAAGCAAAAATGAATTTATTATTTATTAATCCAATTTATATGGCTGCTCATCTAAATTAATAAATCTACATCAAGACTCAGTAAAACCACTAATCAAATATTTGCATACTAGAATACCTATAACTAACATCCCAACACCTATACTTGCTGAAATGATGGACTTATACAATACATTAGCAGAGTTAAGGAAGGAACAGACCGTGTTCCTTCCTTGTGTTCCTTGTGGCACTCCCTGAGATATTGGAACACTGCTATCATGATTCCCCTAGTCTTTCTTTTCATTAAACCAGACATACAGTTCCTGCAACTGTTCTTCATATGTTTTAGCCTCCAGGCCCCTAATCATCTTTGTTGCTCTTCTCTGCACTCTTTCTAGAGTCTCCACATCTTTTTTACATCGTGGCAACCAAAACTGAATGCAGTATTCCAAGTGTGGCCTTACTAAGGCATTATAAAGTATCATTAACACTTCACATGATCTTGATTCTATCCCTCTGTTTATGCAGTCTAGAACTGTGTTGGCTTTTTTGGCAGCTGCTGCACACTGCTGGCTGATATTTAAATGGTTGTCCACAAGCATTCCAAGATCGCTCTCACAGTTACTACTATTGAGCAAGATACCACCTATACTGTACCTATGCATTTTGTTTTTGTTGCCTAAATGTAGAACCTTACTCTTTCACCATTGAATTTCATTTTATTAGATAGTACCCAATGTTCAAGTTGGTCAAGATCCTTCTGTATCTTGAGCCTGTCTTCTGGAGTGTTTGCTATTCCTGCCAGCTTGGTGTCATCTGCAAATTTGATGAGTTCCCCATTTATCCCCTCATCTAAATCATTGATGAAGATGTTGAAGAGTACTGGACCTAAAACAGAGCCCTGCGGTACTCCACTGCATACTTCCCTCCATGTAGATGCAGTTCCATTGAGGACTACATGTTGAGTGCGGTTGGTCACTCCTGAAAGAGTGATTCTCCTGAAAGAGATTATGAATGAGAAAAAAATGTATATAAGAAAATCACTGAAGAAGTGTACATAATGAAAAAAGATATCTAAAAGGAGTGTAGATAAAGAGAGTAAAGTATATTTAAGGTTAAAAGAACCAGAGAAAATGCAGACTAATTGAATGCATTTGAAATTTAAAATATGAAGTAGATGAGTGCGGCTAAACAAGGAACAGAATTAAACTATGCAGATATGTATGACAATTACAGTGATATTTAAAAGGAATGCAATTCAAACAAATGCTATGCATTTTTTTTTAGTTGGGGTGGGAAAGGCATTATGAAAATAGGCAAATGTTAAAGTAAAAATGTAGTGTCCTTATGGAGTGGCTTTGCAACATGTTTAATATGTATATGAAGACTTTATTAGTGCTGATGATTGGGAGAATATAATTACTCTTCTATCCTAAAAAAAAGGTAGCAAGAATGAATATAACATCACATTGTGATTAGTCTAAGTATACTTTATATGATTGTTGGTATCAGTAATGTATCAAAAAAGTAACATAAATGTCATATACCTCTGTGTATTAATAATTCGACTGTGGAGGTGGTTAGTAGTATCAAGTTTCTGGGTGTGCAACTGATGAGCAGATCAGCTTGGCTGCTCAACAGTGAGACACTGTTGAGCGGGCACAGCAGCACCTGCATTTTCTGCATCGTATGAGAGCGCAGCTTCCTTTTCCCATCCTTACCACTTTCTATAGAGGGATAATTGAAAGCATCCTGTCATATTGTATTACTCTGTGATTTGGAAATATATATGTATGTATGTATGTATGTATATATGTATGCATATATACATATATATGTATATAAAATACAACTGAGGAAGGAGGAAAATTTTCCTACAAAAAGAACAATAGCAACAAATAAAGACAAAGCAAATTAAAGCAGGCAAAGATCACAAGTGGGTTCCATGATATCATGGTCTTCAATAGTTTTGTGTGGAATAAGGGGAGGAGTCAAAATAAATATATTGGAAGGGGGAGGAGATCATTTCAGGGCAGGAATTGTAACAGAGTAGGCATGCTTTGGGTCTAGGAGATTACTTTATTTAACTGACAGCACTCAGAGTGCAGATGATCTGTTTGACCATACTGCATGAGCAGAGATAAATGTAGATGGGTGACTCTAAAGATATCTAGGCTCTATATTTGCAAGACTTTAAAAGTAATAAACAGTACCCAGAAGTCAACTCACAACCAGTACAATTACAGCATAAATGTTGTATGAAGCAGTGGGATGATGTGCACATTCTGGATCAGCAGTTCAGCTACCAGTTAACCAGTTGAGGAGGGGACTGTATTATGAAGTTTGAAATGTTCCCACCATACAGGGCCAAAAAAGAATCCTATTTCTTATAGGTCATCTGACTGTACTACCAACAGAATAGTTAAGAGGACATTAAAAATGTTATGGGTTAAGTAAAAATAGAAAAACAGCCAATAATGACTTAAAATTGTGTTATGAGTTGGCAGCAAAAAGAAGTTGATGAGTATGCTTGTACTGTAGTTCAATAAAATGGGACAAGGAGGCATGATTTGCTTTTTAAAAAAACATAAAATCTTAGCATGAAAATAAGATTATGAAATAAAAATCTATGCAGGTTGGCTTTGCTTTTTTGTTCACTGCTTTAAAGCCACTATTTTATGATTTCAGAAGCCGTTACTGTCGTGATAATTACTATTACTATGACAAAGACTATACTGTATACTATTATTATGACAATTACTATTACTCTATTATAATTCCCTATCCACTATGCTGTATATGATTATATTTAGTATACATCAATATTTCTTTCTTATGTCTGCATGTCTTTTTTTAAAAGTTTTTTGGATTTTTATTTTTAGAATATACAGCAACATCAATACATGAACAGTGTATCATTCATTTTGGGACAAATGACAACAATAATATTAATAGTATTTGTTACATTAATCAAACTTATGAAATCCTAGTATTAATATACATATTTGTTTTAAAGTAGTTATTCAATATTTCAATGTTCCATTTTAATGCCAATTGCAATATTATTTGAGTTTACATAGTACTTGTCCTTTTTCAAACTCTAATCTTCCCCTATAGTTATTGCTTTTATTCTATTGTATGAAAAATATGTGTCTAATATTTTCCCTATTTCTTATTTCTCCCTTTATTCTGGCTTCTAGTCAGGCCACCATTACAAATCCTAGTGTAAATACACTTGTTTATATTAAGATATAGTCCTTTATTATTTAATTATTCAATGTTTTAATGTGCCATTCTAGTGCCGAACCATATTATTTAAACATACTTAATAATATCTAATAATACCATCTTTCAACCGCTAATCTTTCCATCTAGCTATTACTTTATATAAGAGTTTACAAAGTATATAAAAACTTTAAAAATAACACACCAGCAAAACATTTTCATTTAAACTGACAAAGAGATAATTTTAAGACTATCATATATTTTTAAGGTTTTTGTATGTATTTGTGCTGATATACATGGATATGAGGGTATGTATTTAAAAAAATCTTGCAAAGTTGAAAGATCTGATTGAACTTTGTTTTAAATTCCATAAACTTTTTTTGTTGCTCTGCATGTGGTGGCAGAGAAACGCAAGGGAGCTGAAAAGCAGGTTAGCGAAGGAAGGCTTTGGGGAAAGAAGGGGAGATAGGTGATGGTGCTCCAAGCTATCTAGCTCCACGGCAGTGGAGAAAAACAACAGAACTGGAAAGAAGGTGCCAAAGCAATCCCCTGAAACCTCCAGGTGCTGAAATGAGACAAGGACACCATCTAGTGAAATGCAGCAGCAGAGCTGCAGGGCTCCAGACCTGTTGCATTTCAAATGGCAAATGGGGACCAGGCAGCACGATCCAGTACTGAAGGACCAAAGCGGCAGGTGGTGGTGTAGGAGGCCACCGCTGCTGGGCAAGGAGCAGCGAGGACCAAAGAAAGCCTATCCAATGAAAGACACAGCTGATTCACAGCAGTGGCTGAGGCCTTTCACCATCACTCCCCTCTGGCTTTGAAACAGTGGAGGGGGACTGAGAAAGGGGAGCAAGTCTCACCTGCCTATCCTCCATAGCATGGTAGTCCACCTTGGGAGGGGATTGAAAGGGAAGAGGTGAGTGGGTAGCCAGATCATTGAATGAGTGGCAGGAAGTTGCCGAACAGGGAGTTGCCTGGCTATGAGTGCCCTGAGTTGCGTGGGTCCGGGGCATGAATGGAACTCCATGCCCCACCTGCCTTGCCTCACCTTATGGCAAGGTAAAGCCCCCAAGGGCTCCAGTGCTGAAATAGGCCCATCTCTCTCCAGCTCAAGCCGTCTGGAGGGCAAGGCTGCCATCTACTGAAATGTGGTGGCATTCTGGCTCTGGTAGGAAAGGGGGAGCCAGCACAGGCACTGCAGGCAGGATGCCCACTAGATTCCCTCGACCCTCTGGGGTTCCGCCAACGCTTTAGCCCTGGGCTGCTGCCTACCCACTGTTCTGACCCAGCCTTCACAAGCCCCAAATCAGCCTACTTGTGGGGAAAAATCCCTTTTTATTTAGAAAGGCAGGCATTCACTGACAAAGCTCTAGGTCCCCACATCCGTAGGTGATTCACAAGTCTCTGAGTTCCCTGCAGGCAGTCTTAATTAACACTTCTATCCCAACAGAAAGAGTTCTGACCGACCTTGTTAGTGGCAAGGAAATCCTGCCAAGGAATCCACTGGAGGGAACTCTTCTGGAGCTGAACAGATATTTCCAACACCCATGCCTCCCACACCCCTCCTCCTTATATCCAAGGCAGGGAGTGGCTTGTTAACATTTTCTTGTTTTCCTGGATAGCTAGCTCTCAGTCCTGCATAGCTCTCCTCTTCAAACTTCTCTGCACATATGCGCATCCTCCCCTCACTCATCTCAGGCCCCCAAAACAGTTGTTCTCCACCTGATTGTGAGTAGATGGGCCCTGCTCTGCATCTGGCTCTGAACCTCCTGTTCATTAGAGCTTCCGTCGGCTCCAATGATAACCCTCCTTCTCCTCTGACTCATCTGACTCAACTGCCAGCAGAGATGAACCACAACACCTGCTCACTTCTTGGGCAGGCAAGGCCAGGCCAGGCAGGCATTCCCCCAATATCTGCAGGGCGAAGCCCCC
Source organism: Thamnophis sirtalis (assembly GCF_051295495.1). Lineage (NCBI taxonomy): Eukaryota > Metazoa > Chordata > Lepidosauria > Squamata > Natricidae > Thamnophis > Thamnophis sirtalis. The sequence continues at coordinate 48,392,350 of NW_028261390.1, forward strand.
CCCAGTCTTCCCAGAGGAACAGCAGCCTGGCCACCCCATCTCAACACCCTTTCCACTAGCATGGCTACCCTGGGGCTGTAGGGGATGGCCTAGCATGAAAAGGGCACATGTACCCCATGCCCAAAGTCTCTCATACCAATAGTTGGTCTGCCTCCATGAAGTTGGACCAATCGCCACCACACTTTGAAGTTCTGCGTCTCCACCCCATGCACAGGCTATTCCCTGCTGTTTGTACTGAATGTCATCCCACACTTGCAGCCAGCTCTGCATAGGAAAAAATAAGGCATCCCCTAAAATAAGCCTAGTGCTATTTCGGAGCCCAAAAGAAAATAAGACCGGGTCTTATTTTCAGCAAAAAATGGGTATGTATATCCGTGAGGGACTGATTTTGAAAAATATGTTCATTGGTAGAAGGAATCAATTGACCTTTTTTGAAAAATACCCAATGGAATAGAATTCTTTTTTCTTCAGAAGAAAGCATAATCTAGACACAACATCAAGCTATTACCATGGCAAAACTAGACACTAGTATTCAGGAAAAAAAGAAGCAGAAGTTTGCAATGTAGAATGAAAAAACAACAACATCCATGCTACCCTGGGCTATGCATGCTACTTGATAACTGCAACTGTTTGTGACTTGTCAATGAACCTACACAGTGAAACAAAAGACCGCTTAAGCCCTTAGACAATTTTGACACCCTGTCTGAAATTGCAAGGCATATCTTTACATATATGAAATTGGCAAATACCTACAAATTAAGTAAATAAGAACACATACACACACCGCTCAAGATATGGAAATCCTTCACAGGCTACAATAGGATTTCCCTAACTCAGAACACTTCACTCAAGGTCAATATCTGGATTTACAGAGGGCTGAGATTACAAAACACCTTAAGGTGAGGAAACACATTTCCTCCCTGTAAGACCCAGTACATTTCCCCAGTAGATCACACTTGTGAGTCTCCAAAGACTAGGGTGACTTTTCCTATGGCTGTAATCAGCCTTCTCCTCTTAACTTTTGACCCCTTCAATTACTATGCTGTCAGTTTTGCTATCAAATAAACACTTCCTTTACTTCAAATAATTGTCCTGTACTCTTTGAACCTGGATCAGAATGAACCAGAATAGAACTACTGTTCTTCTAACAGTAGAAAAATCTTCATTTAATTAAAAATATTGTATGATCTGACCTTGTGTAAGAGTTATCTTGCCACCTAATTTAACAACAGCTACAACAAATACTTTCTTCTTCAAGTCTGTTTTTAATTCTATCTCTCTTTTTTATGCCTTAAAGTTAGTGTGATCGCTGTGATTGCCAGGACTTTCTTGATAACATTTTGGAAGTGCTATGCCATTGTTTACTTCTTAGAGAGCTCTAAGAGAAAGTGATTGGTCCAAAGTTGCATAGTTGACTTCATGCCTAAAGCAGGACTAGAACACACAATTTCTTAATCATTCTAACAAACATGAATTGACAAATTCATTTCAGACTCAGTTTCATAACTGAAAAAATGTCTGCTGCTTTTCCATTCTTATTTCCTCATTTATCTATAAAATGATTGAGCTATCAGAAACTTTAGTTCAGCGTAGTGACTACTATGGCAATCTGTCCAAGAATTAACATAAAGTGTACTATGGTCCTCCTCGGGTACTATGGTACAACAAACATTGTCTCAGGACTGTTATTCAATATCTCTCAGTTTGCTTATTTTATTGCAACAAATTTAAAAAGAAAAACTGGGACTAATTTTTAGCTATGTAGATGGATTTTAGTGTCTGTTGAATATGATTAGGAATTGAAAGAATAGCTTCCCCTGGCTTCATAAAGTAAAATTATACACCCTCCAACAATAAATTGCTAAAATAAATGTAGCTGCACACTACGTTTAGTTTGGTACTAAGTGAGGCAGAACTAAGAGATTAACTAAACTTCTACAAAGCAGCTTAGAACTGGGGGTGCTTCAATTTTACTGTAGTGCATTCTAAGCTGCAGTGTTTAAATTTATAAAGGAAAAATTACTGGTGCTTGGCATGATCTATTTTATTCCTCATTTTAATGAGAAGGATACAATAATTATTTTATTTTATTTATTTATTTATTAAGAAAAATTATATGGCTACTTTAATTTAATCCCAATTTAATCATGATGATTCTGGGAAGCTTGTAATCACTGTAAACCAGGGGTAGTCAACCTTTTTATACCTACCATCCACTTTTGTATCTCTGTTAGTAGTAAAATTTTCTAACTGCCCACTGGTTCCACTGTAATGGTGATTTTTAAAGTAGGGAAGTCAATTAAATTAAAAAAAGGAAAGTACTTCAGTATCGGACAAAACCACTACCGCCCACCATGAAAGCTGGAACGCCCACAAGTGGGCGGTAGGGACCAGGTTGACTACCACTGCTGTAAACTAAACTTTTGAATAAAATTGTTGAAATACCAGTAGTATTTAGGAGATGAGACTTTCATTGATGATACCCTGTTTCGGCAATATTGTTCCTGGAGCAACTGTATGTGTGACCTGGGATATTATATACCATAATTAGATGAGCATTTCACACAAATGGTTCACTGGCAAAAAAAAAGAGACATGCTTTTGGAGAAGAACCCCAACTTCTTAGATAAGAGTTTTTTTTTTAATTTAACATATACCTCATAAACTTCCTAGAACAACGAAAATACTGCCTTCCCCCTTTTTCTTTTAATTGATCAGAGAGAAAATATTAGCTAATCTTCACTTGAAGGTCCCCATGACATGGGCTGGGAACATACGGAAATATGGATTAATTGAAAATTAGCAACAAGTTACTTACTCAAGCAGAGGTTTCAGCCAAATGTTATAGTTGCCCCTTTAGGTAATCATTCTTATTATCTACAGTTACTAAAAGATAGACAGAACTCATAAAAGACTAAGAAAAAAATTCAATGTGCATGTCATATTTCATAGAATTATTGTGAAGATTCAAAGCTGAAAACGTCAGTGGGAAAACTGAACATCATTTGACAGATATAGTAGAAGTGATGCCCACACTGAGCATGAGGTGCTGTGGTTTAAGTAGATTTTAATGCTCAGTTGGAAATATACTTTGATCTAAGAGAAAAGAACACGGCTTGACTGAGAAAATGTAAGGGAATGATTACTGCACTGCAAATATTTTTTATGTCAAAGGAAACCTTAAAATACTGATTGCTTTTTACAATTCATTTTGTAAGAATAAAGGATTCAGATCCATTTATATATATATATTAATTTACTCATTTCATTGGGTTTTGCCACATTCATTCTTTAAAAATTAGCTTTTATAGATGATGTAGACTAGAAATGCGAAGATGTGTATAACATAAAGATTAATGGTGCCAAGTTTATATTTTTTTAAAAACAAAAATGTAGTAAGTAATTTAATATATTGAAAAAAAATGCAGAATAGCAAATAGCTAGGGAAAAAATTCAACTAAAAACAATAAAGTGTACCCTTGGATATCAAACTGCAGTATTACAAATAGCTATCACAACTATTTATGTATTTATATATTTACTTATATTCAATTTATCATATTATTTATTGGTTACCATGAGAAATTAAGCTTCCATGATTAAGAATGTTTGATTGAATTATTACTGATAATTCTATAATAAAAATATATTTTGAGTCATCAGGTATGTATGGACATAAGGAAACAAAACAATGGGAATGTTAATGAAAAAATGTGCAGCTGTTCTCAGATTATATATATCTAATCTTCTTAGGAAAAAAGGACTAAGTAGAAAATGTAAAAGAAAGAGTACAAACCAAATAACACAAAATTAGTAGGACAGAAGTAAAGTGATCAAAAGAGATGGTCTTGAAACAATAAGGATTTTTTTCCCCTAAAAAGACAGTAAATAGTAATTAAGGCAGAACTAGTATATGATAACTATTTAAAACAACACAAACAGAAGGAGAAAATTCTAATACATGAGAGCTATAGTTTTTAAATTATATGACTGAAATAATAGCAAAATGTTTGGATTGGGATTTATATTTGATCAAGATCGGCAATGGAAAAGTAAAGAGAGAAGCCAGCTGAGTACAAAGATAAAATAGAGAAACACAAACAAAACAAACAAAACTTCACAATACGTATTATAAATGGACATATAACAAAAAACCAAGCTAATGTAAACTGTAATTTATGTGTGATGCTGTTAACCATAGGACGTCTGCTATAATAAAAACAAATTATAGAAATTTGGCCCTCAAATATGTTATCTTCTTATCAAATATTCACAAAAAATATTTTAATTTTTATAAATGTGTTTAACATTTCATTCTTAATATAACTAATGCAATAGTATCATAAAGAAACTAAAAAACTTGTACAATAAATTTGGCTATAATTTTAATCAGAATTTTACTGAAGTAGTGTGATAAAATTATACTGAAAAAAATGTCATTATCACATACCTTTGTACTCATTTTATGCTCATCACATGAAACTGCCCTTTAATAATAAGAGCAAATAAAGTTTAGATTACCGTAATAGAAAATAAGCCTTTATTTAAAAAGACATATTCAGGTATCTTGTAAAATGTTTCATTTCTCACCACCATAAAACATATAATACTGAGATAAAGAACACAGTAATGGACCACTGAAACAAAACTAAGAATCACTTAGCCCAGTGATTAACCAAGCCTATGGGCAGAACCATAGAATTTTTTTTTTAAATAACTGTCAAAGAAGTAGCCAAGAATGTATTACATACGAGAAATCAATGAAATTGGTCAGATGGATATAAAAAGCTAAAACAAAGACTGCAGAAGAGAAAAGGCCTAACTGTAAGAGGAGAAGCTGACCTACCAGAAATAGAACTAGATGGAGGAAGCAGTGTTGGCACTAAAACTGTTGCCTAACCAGAAAGCCTCGGGAGTTTATGGAATTCCTGCAGAGTAGCTGAGACCACTGCAAACTAAAGCACTGATAATGCTTTGCCAAAGGGTATGGAAGTCTGATCAGTGGCCAAAAGAATGAAAAGGTAAATAGTTATCCCAATACCAGAGAAAGGTGATATGAAAGACTGTTCCAACCACCAAATCAAAGTCAATACCACACTTGAGTAAAATGCTCTTGAAAATATTCCAGTAACATTTGATGTAAAAAGCAAAGGAATACCAAAAAGACCTCTACATGTACTTCATTGACTACATAAAATCCTTTTATTGTGTTGACCATGATAAGTTCTCAAACTGCCTCAAAGTACTGGAAATATCTCACATCACATCCACCTAATTCAGTCATTGTACTCTAATCAGGCAGCTACTATAAGAACCAGAATATGGAGACTCAAATTCGTTCAGAATTGAAAAGGGCACTCGGCAAACCTGCATCCTGCCACCTATACTATTCAATATATACATAGAAACAGTTATAAGAAATGCATATTTGAAGGAATCTAGAAGTTAAAATTGTTAGAAATATCAACAACCTGAAATATGAAGATGATACAACATTGCTCATGGAAAGTAAGGAGAATCTGGAGTGGCTAATCCTGAGAGTCAAGTTTGAAAGTGAAAATTTGGACTTCACCTGAACAGAAAGAAAGCAAAGATAATGAAGATTGACAATGAGACCATCAAAACAGTAAAAGTATTCATCGTCCTGAGCTTTAAAATTGACCAAAGTGGGAGCTGCAGCCCTGAGATCAGAAGGCATATAACAGTTGGACGAAATTCATGTCTGGCATGAACAATATTTGGAAGAATAAAGCCATCAGACTCACAACCAAATGCATATTAGTTAACACAATAATTTTTCCAATTGCTACTTATGGCTATAAAACTTGGATTCTGATAAAAGCAGATAGGGTTAGGGAACATCACAGTGGACACCTTTGAACAGTGGTGCTGGAGGTGACTTCAAAAATAACAAAGAAGTTCTAGACTGAACCTCATCAAAAATATTACTTGAAGCCAATATCACTAAACAGAGGCTGTCATACTTTAGTCATTCACTGTTTCACTTGAAAAGTCAAGGCAGAGTGCTGGTGATAGTGCTGATCCAAAGAGTGGCTGAAGGTTAGACACAACTATATGTCTGATAATGATGACAGGTTTATATCATACTTGTATAAACTTAGTCACCTCTTTGTTCACCACCAATTCAAAATCATTTATAAAACAAACTCAAAAACACTAATATTAATACAAAATCACCAGCAGGAGCCATGGTGGCACAGTAGTTACAATGCAATATTGCGGGCTAACTCTGCCCACAGAGTTTGATCCTAGCCAGCTCAAGATTGTCTCATCCTTCAACAATATGGGTCGGTAACATGATGACCTATATTGTTGTATGCTGACTTTGTAAACTGCTCAGAGAGTGCTAATAAACTATGGAGCAGTATATACTATAAGTTTAAGTGATATTTCCCAGTGCCTGGTTAGCATGCCAGAGGCTCAGTGTTTTGTGCTATAGAGAGACTAGCTAAGCACAAATGTGACAGTTGTGCAAATAATGAATCTCATTGATGTTTTCTTGATGTTACAAGGGTTCATTCCTGAAAGAAGCCAGATGCTTCTGGAAACCACAATAAAACATTTTGTTTGTATAGAACAATTTTGTAGGAAGAAGTTAGTAGCTGCACCAGATCCAACTAAATATTTATATTATTTCTTAACAATATTGTTTTTATAATTAATTTTAATTTACAACTGTTGATAATTCTTACATTAAATTTTCTTGTCAATATTTAGAATTAAGTTGCTATCAGCAGTTTCACAGAAGAATACAAAAGTGAAAGTATTCTAGAATAATGAACCCTTTAATGAACCCTTTCATTAAAAACAAAGTCCAAATCCAATCCTCTTTAGTAGAAGCTGTGTATCCAATTTGTGATGTTTGAGGTTTTCAATCTTTAACCAATCCCATATTCTATAGAAATCATAGTACTGTATGATCCAATTTTGCAATTCTCTGAAATGAAATGATAATGATGATGGAAAATGAAACAGCATGAGTTGTGATATGTCTGTTTTGGTATGTGACATCTCTGTTCTATAACCTGCATTAGTTGCCAGTTTGCTTCTGGGTGCAATTAAAATATTGGTTATGACTTCATGGCATACTGCTTGGTTTCTTAAGAAACCATATATTTTCCATGGTGTTAGCTAAGCCAGTTTGATCTGCCAGCATTGGCATGGTTCCAGGTTTCTTTAACAGTTCCAACTATTAGGATGGCCATAAATATACTTTCACTTTTGCAGCACCTTCCTTCTAAAATAAGTAATTGAAAAGAGTAGAATAAGAATACAAAGAATTAGAGAAGATCAGAAAGTATCAAGATATTAAAAAACATAATTGAAAGATTATGGCATAAATCAGCTGTGGTGGTCCCAATGGTTATCAGAAAACTGAGTGCTGTGCAAAACATAACTTGAACAGCCCTAAACAAATTCTATAAAATGTACACCTGTCAGTCCAAGGCCACACTGCTTGGATCTGCACATATATTATGTCAATATATTATGACATCCTAGGTTCTCAATGCATTTGTAAGCCAACACCTTTTTCCTAGAATTCCCTGTGTATGAAGGCCAACACTAGCTAAAAAATTGGCAACCATATTTCATATTTTTGTATATGTAATAATAACTTAATTGTCTTATCAACCATTATTGATAAGAAAGACAAAAATGTCTGGATGTTGCAATATCTGGAGATGTAGAAAAAGAGAAAGAACTGGAGCAAATTACAAAATTCAAGAGTCTGGAAATATGAATAAAATGACTGTGGCAAAAGAAAACAAAGACAATTCCAATAACAATAGATGTCTTAGATGCAATTACAAAACAATTGGAACATTCTGTGAACATCATCGGCATCGACAAAACCACCATCAATCAATAGCATGAGGAAACATGAGGAACAGTTTACATCCTCCAATAATACATTTAACATTGTCAAAAAAGAACATCTGTCTATCCCAGGTTCTTGGAAAAGATTCAATAGATAGACAAAAACGCTGAATCCAGTCTAAACATCTCGCTGACTGTGCAAATAATTGTAATAATACTTTTGTGTTTACGGGATGCATATAAAATTCATGTTTTTAAAAATGTGTGTAACAATATATTCTAAATGAAAAGAAAAACTGGATTATAATAATGAGTTTTTATATCGTTTAAAAAATACATATTAACGTGCAATTGAAATAGAATGGATTTATACATATATTGAAAACTGAGAAGCACAGCATGCTTTCTCATCTGTAGTTTTATTCACAGCCACATGGAAAGGAATGTGCTTTATGCTGTCTTCATGTTGGGAGTCCCTGCAGATTTTATTCTGTTAGTTATTGTTGTCTATAGGGCAGCAGTCATCTCTATTTTAAGGCCATGAGCCAGCACTGTCCGAAGATATTTCCACAGTCAAGTGGCCAGCATGACATCACGGAGTGCCCTTTCCTCTCCACCAAAGTAGTACCTATTTATCTACTCACATTTGCAGGCTTTCAAACTGCTATGTGAGGAGGAGCTAGGAGAAACACAGGTGCTCACCCCATCAAGTGACACTTTGTCTTGAACCCAGACTGTCGGCTTTCCAGATGACAAGCCCAGCATCTTAACCACTGTCTTCATATTGAAACAATAAAATTATAAAATACAAAATGCAGTGGCATGCTTCACTTATCAATAAGAAAGTAATAATAAGGAACACATAGACAAAAGGGATGTAAGAAGCACAGAATAATTTAAAAAAAGAAATGATGAAACAATGAATTTTCAGACATAGCATGCTGTAGATCTGAACAAAATTCTCTACACCCTGCCATCTTTGTCTCATTAATATTACAAGTGAAAAGCACATTAACATGTTAATGTTCTAAATGTTTCTTTAAAGGACACAAGATTTACTTTATGGATCCAGATCAATCAAGCTCTCATTTTTGTGGCTAGATTACATAACAACATAGATCTACAAAGTGAAAATCAAATTCTTTCCCACCTGCTTTTATACTTAACACAGTATTTTCCAAACAATTATTTCCAAAAATTTCTATCTTTAGAAATGTAATAAGGTGTTCAATCTCACACACAACAAAGCCAAAATAGTAATAAAATATATAAAATAATTTAATAGGGCCTGTTTTTCTAATGTAGAGCAAGCTGGGTGAGTTTAAATAGTCTAAATAGTTATTACAGCCTGACTGTGATGTGTTCTTCCCTCCATGCTTGCTGAAGCATTTCTTGCATTATTATAATGGTTTCTGAAGCAATAAATTACAGACGCAAAGCCAACTGCTGAAAAGTGTAGGCGTCTCACTCAGCATGATGCAAATCACACTGTGGGATACCATTGCTTTATAACAAGAGTTCCATAATATTCCACCCACCACAGCACATGTCTACTTTGCTACTGAGTGGCTATTGTAAGGAGGTTTGGCATGCTGGGTATTGGCCAGAGAAAGAAAATTCTAAGCAATAAGGCAATTGGAACTATCTCATACATTTTCCCTCAGAGAATAATCCTAGCAAGTTCAATAAATCAGTGCTGGATTGCATCCTCAATATAAGTCTTAAAAGTAAGGAACTGTTTAAGGGTAAAATATTAATAAGAAAGTATTCTCTATAAGCATAAATTTATTCATTTATTGACATAAAATTAAAAAATGCAGGAATGAAAGTAAAAGTTAATAATAATACAGATATACTGTACAGTATATATTGATAATGATTTTTTATGAATAACACAATTGGAAACTGTGTTTTAAGTGAGTTACAGCCAACTAAACTCCCTCCAATCTCTATGGATCTATTGTAAGTTTGACTAAGATTATATTTGACACAATACATTCATTTTTATCAAAAAAATTGATAAGGAATGACCCCATTCTTTCAGAGTTATTTCATAATCTAAACAGAAACACAAAAATATTGTAGGTATATTGTTACTGTTTGATTTTAGAATTAAAAAAGAAAGCATTTTATTAAAGAAGAAAGATGTGTAGGATGCTTTTGGTGATATTTGGAGTTGATCAACCATTCTTTAAAAATACTCTTAGATTTTCACTATTTTTTCCTTAGTTTAAACTGACATACAGCTAACCATATTGGTTTCTGGAATATCAGTTTCTCCAGATAAATCAGCTTATTTTCTGTGAGTTTGCCTTTGTATTTGATGTCTAATGAGAGCAAACCATGACTATATTGGTAACTATATCCACTGAAGAGGGACATCTTCATCTTCTGATCAGTTGAATGTAATTCTTGGAATCATGATAATGTCTTTTTGAACATGTTTATCTTTGCTACTTGATTCTCTTGAATTATTCGACAAGCATCTACATTCCATTGCAAAGCCTTCAAAAATCTAAGTTCCTCATGAAAATGGTGGCATATCCTATTAAGTGATTGTATCAACCAAGTTGCCCAAAAATGCTCTTATAGTCACCTACATATACTCTCCAGGCACCTCATTACCTATGAAGTACTTATCCTGAAAAGCAGTTCAGCAGTTCAGCACTTGTGGGACACATACAAAGTAAGCATGTTTTGTTACTATTTCTACATGATGAGCTTTATTGATGCATTAAAGGCTGCGGTGGTAAGACCCCTCATGAAGAAGCTATCTTTGGATCCAGCCATTCTAAATAACTATCGTCCAGTCTCCAACCTCCCCTTCGTAGGGAAGGTTGTTGAGAAAGTGGTGGCCTCTTCGCTCCGGCGGTCCTTGGATGAAACCGATTATCTAGACTCCTTTCAGTCTGGATTCAGGCCTGGCTACAGCACGGAAACTGCTTTGGTCGCACTGACCGATGATCTCTGGAGAGCCAGGGATGGGGGTCATGCCTCCGTCCTAGTGCTCCTTGACCTCTCAGCAGCCTTCGATACCATCGACCATGGTATCCTTCTGCGACGGTTGCGTGAGGTGGGGGTGGGAGGCACCGTTCTTTGGTGGTTCTCCTCCTACCTCTCGAACAGGTCGCAGTCAGTGTTGGTTGGAGGGCAGAGGTCGACCCCTAGGCCCCTTAAGTATGGGGTGCTGCAGGGTTCGGTCCTGTCCCCCCTCCTGTTTAACATCTACATGAAGCCGCTGGGTGAGATCATTCGGCGGCACGGGATAAAATATCACCAGTACGCAGACGATACACAGCTGTATCTGTCCGCCCTGTGCCAACTCAGTGAAGCGTTTGACGTGATGTGTCAGTGCCTGGAGGCTGTTAGGGTCTGGATGGGGGTAAACAAGCTTGCACTCAATCCTGACAAGACCGAGTGCCTTGTGTGTTTCCTTCCCAACAATTGGCCATGTATTCCATCTCTTAGGCTGGGGGGTGAAATTTTACGCCCCTCAGACAGGGTTCGCAATCTGGGAGTCCTCCTGGACCCACAGCTGACTTTAGAACACCATTTGTCAGCTGTGACCAGGGGGGCACCAATTGCGTCCCTACCTGAACCGGGAAGCTCTCGCAACAGTCACTCACACCCTTGTGACCTCAATACTGGACTACTGCAATGTGCTCTACATGGGGCAGCCCCTGAAGAGCATTTGGAGACTTCAGCTTGTCCAGAATGCAGCCGCGCGAGCGATTGTGGGTGCACCCTGGTACACCCACGTTACACCTATCCTCCGCGAGCTGCACTGGCTGCCTATTGGTCTCCAGATACGCTTCAAGGTGCTAGTTGTCACTTATAAAGCCGTTCATGGTATTGGACCTGGGTACTTGAGAGACTGCCTGCTGCCAATTACCTCCAACAGACCTATTAGATCCCACAGACTAGGCCTCCTCCGAATCCCATCCACCGGCCAATGCCGATTGTCTACCACCCGGAGGAGGGCCTTCTCTGTGACTGCTCCGGCCCTCTGGAATGAGCTCCCCATAGAGATCCGGACCCTCACCACCCTTCAGGCTTTCCGCAAAGCCGTTAAAACCTGGCTGTTCCGGCAGGCGTGGGGCTGATGAGTTCCCATCTCGGCTTGAATTGTGTGGCTGTTGACTGCTTTTAAATTGTCTCGGTAGTTTGTTTGTTTGTCTTTTCCTTTTGTCTGTATTCCCTCCCCTTGGTTTGTTAGCCGCCCTGAGTCCCTCCGGGAATAGGGCAGCATACAAGTGAAATAAACCTTATAACCTTATAACCTTTATTGCCATAAATTAGGCCTTACCTGTGTTTGATTGGCATCACTCTCATCCTCCTACAATATCAGTCTTGGTAGAGAGCCGAGGTGGCACAGTGGTTAAATGCAGCACTGCAGGCTACTTCAGCTGACTGCAGTTCTGCAGTTCGGCTGTTCAAATCTCACCAGCTCAAGGTTGACTCAGCCTTCCATCTTTCCGAGGTAGGTAAAATGAGGACCCAGATGGTTGGGGGCAATATGCTGACTCTGTAAACCGCTTAGAGAGGGCTGAAAGCCCTATGAGGCGGTATATGTCTAACTACTATTGCTATTGCTATTGCTAGATGCATGGAACAGGGATCAGAGGGCTCCAGCTTGATGGAGCAGCCATAGCCTGTATGACCAGGTGGCCAGCAGGCTGAGTCCAAGCAGAAGGATCCCAGCTTTAGAAGGTTAGCTTCAGGCAAAGAATGGGAGCAGCTGCCTGAGCTCAGTGAGGATGGGAAGGTGGAGTCCCCACATCCCACAGATCCAAGGACACACAGGGCAAAGAGCTGATAGATACAATACTGGTTGACATTGCCAGTTGGCATTATGAGGGGCAGTACTGGCTGTACTATTGTGAGGGGCTTTACTGGCTTTGCCTATTTAATTCCAGCCAAAGAAAAGGGTGTTGCTACAACAACGTGTGTGGATTCCTTGCTCTGTGATTCCTGCTGCTGGTGTTTTGTCTTTGAACTCATGTAGTCAGAAAAAATACTGCCCTAATTGTTCAAACAAGTTAAAAATGGCATGAGGAAATTTGTACTACAGACTTGCAAGATACTGTTAAAATAGCCTTACACTAAAGTAAAATTAGCCCATCTAGTCATGTTTCCTATCTGGGAAAGGCTTTACCTGGGAATGCTGACTTCAATCTATTTCCTCATATCTGCCCTAGAGCTGATGAGATATGAGGGGTATGTTCCAGGTCTCTGTCCTCAAATATTACAGTCTACTGGAATGTATGCCTTTTCCATGGTTGGCAATACATTTCCCCAACTATCCAACCTGGCTTTAAAGCCTGGCTCTTTACCCAACCACAGTCATAGAGTGGGTGAATTGCCAGAGAATTGTTGACTCATACTAGGAAGTTGATTGAGGTGCCTTGTTTTTAGTTTTTATATGCCTTAATGGTTTTTGTAGCCTTATTGTTGTGAACCATCAAGAATTGTTTAATATGGGTAGCCATACAAATATTCTCAAATGAAATGATAAATAATGGCCAGCAAGGGAGATTTATTGCCAGACCCAAGTGTTAGACTTTATATCTAATTAATAGATCTCTCTCACACGCAAACACACACAAATACAAACACACTCTTATTGATTACCTCACCTATAAAAACTGGTATTTTTTACAACTTAGAATAAAATGTTTACAAAGTCAAATATTTTGTTAATGTTATGACAAATGTTCACTTTTTTAACAGATTTACCAATTATGGCTCAATTATTATGAATCAGTTACAGCATCGTTAGGAAATCTGACAATATAGTTGTCTTGCTCTATTATCAGAACAGCTATTAATGTAATATAGTATCTGATACTGAAACACTCTATGGTGTTTTGAATAAAATTTAGTTTCAATGAAATATATTAACAGATAAATGTGCAAAAGTAGCCATCTTATATATGTGATAATATGGAATGAACAATAATGTTAATTGTGCTATAGTATTAGTAATCTCATCTTTTTGGCTAAGGATGAATAAATTACTAGCATTTAGTATGTAAATTACCAAATTACACTTTGCAAAAATGGGTCAAGTTATAGATGTAAATGAGGCCTAAAATGTCTCATTAGGTTTTGAATTGCCTTTTTTTGTTTTGTTTTGTTTTGTTTTGTTTCCTAAGCATTATAAATCTTGTAAGCTTTTGAGGTAATTTTCTTGCTTCAGTAAGTTGGTACAGTTTTTCCGCAATAATAAATGAACCAAAGGCTTTATAACTCTAATTTGATCTGAAACAATAATTCAAACACACTAAAGTCATTTCATAGGGAAAAATGCTGTTATTCTTCTGCCCTCCCAAAAGTTTGTTGAATGAGTAGAAAATACTTATTGTTCCTCCTCTCTTCTCATATACATCAATAGATAAAGGTTTAGTCACATGAAGGGGAAACGGAAATACACAGTAGTATAGTTCTGCACTTTAGTTTGAACTACACTATCTATCATATTGAACTATATCAGATATGCTATTCATGCATTTGCTCTTGTATTTTCAGTTAAAAATCCCCACAACATTCTTCTACCATTTATTTTAATATTATTTGAATGGCACAAAGAAATAAATAAATTCAGTTACAGATGCCTTCATAGATATATACATATGTTACCATAGCTTAGTGGTGCCAGAAACAATAAATTATCTTATGTTGTTTGTGTTGAAGAATCTAGCAGCTTGACATGCAGCAGATAAGAAGAGAATAGAAATATCTTTTATTTATTAATTGCCAAATGAATGAAAAAAATGTAATTGGAAAAATTGGAATCCTATTTGTGAAAAGCCAGGATATTTCATTTTCCCTTCCCCAAGATTTCAGTCCAGACTGAATATTTCAGATTCATGTTGAGGAGTTCTTACAACTGCCCCAGATGAATGTCCATGTTATATTTGGATAGAATCATATTTGCAGCAGTTGATAGTTAAAATTTCTAATTTGCTGGGACACAAATAAGTAGAACACCATTCTGTTTTCTGTGAATTTGACAGGGATAATGAAGTTTGGCATGAAATTGGATAGACTTTAGTTATACAGAGCACATGATTATAACAATTACTTATAATATCTAACAAGATGTTTGTTTTACATAGTTATCTGTAATGTTCATAGGAAAAAGCTGTTAATATTTTCATTTTTGCAGTTGAAAAATAAAAACAGAAATTAATAATCTTTGATAGTACTTGTGGTAGGAGAAAGCTTATGAAATGCTATCAAAACATGGAACTATACTGGCAAGCTAATTAAATCTATCTAAATGTATTACATTACATACTGTTTATAAATCACTGCAGAAGTCCTTTGTTTAACAATTTAGAAGGAAGCACTAGAGCAAGAATAAAATTCAAATGGTTCAAGTTAATTTGCATTACAATTGGATTTTATATAAATTTATTAAATGATACTACCCATCAATAAACAATTGAAGGGTTTTTAAAGAATGATGTTTGACAACAATACTTAGTAATATATTATATCAATTACAGGCAGTTTATATTATTTATGATAAAACTCAGAAATGTACTTATTTATATTATTTATAATTACTAGAAAAAGAAATCTAATATATCTTCTAAAATATGACATTATGCTAAGGTTTCTGTTACTAATTTTTTGCTAAAATATTATGTTTTTTAAAAAATATTATGAAATGTATGGCTTTTTAATGCTTATAACTATAGATAACATATTGATTTCATTTTGATGTTTAATAAATCATGGCTTATCATGACAACAATGAGCTGCAGTCACCCTTTAGCTCTGTCAGTAGATATCAAACAATGTATATGTCCAGGAAGCAAGCAAGCATATAAATAAATACATATATTGTGTACTGTGGGTTAGGAAGTACATGTTTCATTGGATAACTGCAAAATTTAATTCCACAGGCAAGTTTTATGTAATTTATTTGGATTTCAATGAAATTGATTCATTGAAATTGATTTTATATGAACCCACAGACTTTGAAGTTTATTTTCATCAGAGGTTTTGCATTCTCTACCATTAAATATTTTTAGTGGCAAAGATAGAAGAATACTACGGAGAAGATATTAAAGTTGAAAATCACAACCTTAGATTTAAAAAAAAAAGTAAGTCACATGAATAGTCATTAAAACACAGAGAAAGAATAAAGAATCAAAACACCACAGCAAATTTATAATATCTTGTCCATTTCTAATTGTTTTAGAAAACAATTTTTTAAAAAAATCAATGATGTTTTATTCATGGATTGTAAATGTATAAGTAGTAATTTAGCATTCCTGATGGCAACAGGTTGGGAAAGACATTCCAAAATATTTAGTTGCCTAAAAGAGTGAGCAAGAATACCAGCCTAAGGAAGGGAGGATATATTGTGAAGTGGATAGGGTAAGAACATTCCATTTTTTTCCATTTGGTAGTTTAGAAGAGTTCATTTTGTTCTACAAATTATATTGACTATTTCAGAGATTACTATATAAATGTCTTGTGTTTTCACTTCCATAGAGAAGAAAAATATAAAATTATGAAAAAGCATACATTTGCAAAAAGTTAGTTTGGTAGTTTGAGCCACAAACTGATGATTATCACATATCATGTTTCATTTATTTCAATAGTAGTCAAATATATTTCTTACAATTTGTATTGTAGACTTAAATTGAATATAAACATATACAGTATTTATTATTACTTTTTATTTATTTAAATTATTTAATTTATTTTTATATAAAATATAACAGCATTTTTAAAAAAAATTAAATATAATGAATTCCAATTGATTGTAGTATTATTTATTAGTCCTCTAGGGCACTATTTACACCTTTATTTTTGTTTATACTCTTCTCAATCAGATTTAACTAAGAAAATGATCAAGGCTGATAGAAAGCAATACCAGTGACGAATAAAGGCAACAAATGCTTCATATTTATCTGAATGATTACAGCCTATCGAGGACATCCCTGTAAAAGAGCACTGAGGTACTTCAGAATGATTCTTTAAAAGAAGCTTTAGAATTTGTAAAAATTTAAATGTTGCATTTTTGTACAGGTACATCTTTGGCATGGCTGGTTTAAAGTGTTGCAAAAGTCCTACTTTTTTATTCAGTGCCCTCCTAAAAATATTTTGGAGACAGAATCTTAAGACTTGCAAAACTCCAGTACATAAAAAAATATTTGACTCCACAGTAATATTACTGTAGTCAAATGATACAGTATCAAATGAAGAATTTGTATAATATATACCAATATAAATTAAGAGATAAATATTACTTTCAAGTAGGCTGAAGTCTAGGGACAAAAAATTATCATTGTTTTTGTATTGTTGCAGAAAATACCTATAATTTTGTGATACAA
Source organism: Thamnophis sirtalis (assembly GCF_051295495.1). Taxonomy (NCBI): domain Eukaryota; kingdom Metazoa; phylum Chordata; class Lepidosauria; order Squamata; family Natricidae; genus Thamnophis; species Thamnophis sirtalis. The sequence continues at coordinate 48,409,542 of NW_028261390.1, forward strand.
ACTTGAAAACTGTATGTAAATCTTATAAGTGCATGGTTCACACATTCTGCATAACTATTTTGTAATTTCATATGTAACTAATTAATTAACTGCTAATTAATACTTTCAACCCTTGGTAACAAAATGTTTCTTTCTTACAATATATAGCTTTCAGAAACAGCAGAATGAATATTAATTAGAACCATATGCTGGGAGTGAACAAGGTGTAAGTTAAATCAATTCTGCCTTTTCTCCTAATCCACACCTGTTTAATTATTGTCATAAGCAGTGCTAAATATTATTACATTTAAGCATATGTTTTATTCTAGCCCATGAAAATTAGACATGCATATTTATGTTTTGGTTTGCCATCCACAGATGAATCCAATTCCTAAAATAACAGTAAGGAGCCAGTAATTGTCATGGCACACAGCCATTGCAGAAATAGTTATTAAGTCACAGTGAGAAATGGGCAGAGATGAGAAAAAGACATAAATGATGTAAAGCTAATTGCTCTAAAGTTGTTTTAACATGACCAAAGAACAATTCTAACAACAAGAAGAAAAAAGAACAGCAAAGGACTTGCAACATGGATTTAGATGTCATCTTAATTGCCATAATTAGGAAAGTTCGGTCAGAGAGAAGCGTCACTGATAGCTTTAATGGAATTCTGCTTACAACTATCTATTTTATATAAAAATTATTTTACAAAAAACTATTACTGCTAAAGGTACATGCTTATATTTATGGTATACAAATGAACACACAGAGAGAGAACAAAGAAGCAAGCAGTTGCCCTTTAAGTGAACTGACACCAGCTGAACTTGGAGATTTAATGGCTTTTTCAGATTTTTAAGAAAAAAACTTAATACATCAGTATTCTCAAGGGAACACTAAAATAAAATAAATGTTAATATAATGAAAACATATAGGACACATTCTTTTCTTTTTGTGTTCTGATCAAAGAAAAATGTGAAATATAAATCTCTTGATAAAGACTAACTGTGGATAAGAGGAAAAGGGATGTTGTTGATAGAAAAAAATGCATGTCTCTGAATCTTTTTTTTAATAGAATAGAATAAAATAGAGTAGAATAGAACAGGACAGAATAACAGAGTTGGAATGAACCTTGGAGGTCTTCTAGTTCAACCCCCTGCTTAGGCAGGAAACCCTATACCATTTCAGACAAATGGCTATCCAATATCTTCTTAAAAACTCCCAGTGTTGGAGCGTTCACAACTTCTGGAGAGAAGTTGTTCCACTGATTAATTGTTCTGTCAGGACATTTCTCCTTAGTTCTAAGTTGCTTCTTTCATTGATTAGTTTCCACCCACTGCTTCTTGCCCTGCCCTTGGGTGCTTTGGAAAATAGCTTGACTCGCTCTTCTTTGTGGCAGCCCCTGAGATATTGGAACATGCTATCATGTCACCCCAGTCTATAGGATAGAATAAGATAGGTTAGGATAGGATAGAATAGAATAGTAGAAAAGATGAGAAGGATAATAGTAATATAGTCATACTACATGGGTAAATATATGTACACATAAGACTGTGTACTGTGGGAATTAGGTATTCAGCAGAGTGATGGCACGAGAAGGGGAAAAAAAACTGTCTTTGTGTCTAGTTGTTTGAAATGCAATGCCCTGTAGTAGGATCCCAAGGGGAGAAGTTGAAATAATTTATATCCAGTATGTGAGAGGTCTCTAGATATTTTCTCAGTCCACTTTCTGACCCATGTAGTATACAAGTCCTTAAGGGAAGGCAAGCTGATTGCAATTGTTTTTTCTGCAGTCCTAACTATCCATTTTCTGCTAATCTAGCAGTTCGAAAGCATGTAAAAATGCAAGTAGAAAAATAGGGATCACCTTTGGTACTATTAGTACTAACTAATGTAGGTATATTTTCTGTGTAATAATAAAGTTAAAATAAAGATTTTATATATTAAAATAAAGGTTTGTTGGTATTAAGAAGCTAATTATTACAGGACTACCTTGAGCATGAAATCTATCATTCCTTCCAACCCAACACAGTTTATCAAGGTATGATATACTTTTGTAAAAGTTATGGTTCCTATCCCTTTTCTAACTCTGACTAATATATTGTTCAGACCAATAAAAAATAATTTACAATCAGTAGGTGAATATATACTACAAGGTATTATCATCTGTTTATGCTAGATGAATGATAACAAATCTGTGTATAGTTAACTATAGTCATTAAAGAATTAAAATTAAGTTGCTATTGATTTATTAATAATTGTTAATATTAAAAAAAATAAAAATGGAGAAACTTTATGAAAAAAAACTTGAATTGTAATATATAAAATTACCTTCCTTTCCATAAGTTTTATCTTCCGGTGAATATTTTAACCTGTTATGAAAATATTTAAAAGTAACAATCTTGTATTTTAATTATGTGCCCTCAAGTTGATATTAACTCTAGTGACCATATAAATTGAATTTCTGTGCCCAGCCTGGTAGACCAATATTAACAGCAATTTAAAAAAAACCATTGCAAACATAAATTTGCATATTATACAAGCAACTTGGAATAATGTTTTTGAATGTATTGCATTTAATGGTCTCAGGTATTAGTAAACTTAGTTATCTAATAAAATGAAATTCAATGGTGAAAAGAGTAAGGTTCTACATTTAGGCAAGAAAAACAAAATACACAGGTACAGTATAGATGGTACCTTGCTCAATAGTAGTAACTGTGAGAGAGATCTTGGAGTCCTAGTGAACCATTTAAATATGAGCCAGCAGTGTGCAGTAGCTGCCAAAAAAGCCAACACAGTTCTAGGCTACATAAACAGAGAGATAGAATCAAGATCAAATGAAGCGTTAATAACACTTTATAATGCCGTGGTAAGGCCACACTTGGAATACTGCATTCAGTTTTGGTCACCACGATGTAGAAAAGATGTGAAGACTATAGAAAGAGTACAGAGAAGAGCAACAAAGATGATTAGGGGACTGGAGACTAAAACATATGAAAAACTGGGTATGTCTAGTTTAATGAAAAGAAGGATTAGGGGAGACATGATAGCAGTGTTCCAATATCTCAGGGGTTGCCACAAAGAAGAGGGAGTCAATCTATTCGCCAAGACACCTGAGTGTAGCACAAGAAGCAATGGGTGGAAACTAATCAAGGAGAGAAGCAACTTATAACTGAGGAGAAATTTCCTGACAGTTAGAACAATTAATTAGTGGAACAGCTTGCCTCCAGAAGTTGTGAATGCCCCAACACTGGAAGTTTTTAAGATGTTGGATAGCCATTTGTCACTTGGTTTTAAGCCAAAAACACCAGCCTGACTGAGGATGGCGAGTGAGACTTTGCTGAAACGTTGGCAATCTCAATCCTACACGGGAAAAGACCCGAATACAACAAGACCATCGTGTGTGTGTCTGTCTGTGTGTGTGTGTGTGTGTGTGTGTGTATTCCTCCCCATTTATATAGTATATTAAAATGTTAACTGGAAATTACATATTAATGTGAACTAATTAAGGCAAATAGGTTTATAAACTAGTACATTCCAATCTTACAATTCAAGAATTTTGAAGAACTAATTCAAAGTTAACTGATCATTTTGGCATAAATTTATTCTGCTTAAATATGCAGAACTTGGTTTTCTTCATTCAGCTTCTGAATAGCAAACCAAATGGAATCCATAAAACATATTTCTGCAAATGCACTTATTCCCCTTGATTTCATGTTGAATACCTTGTACTGCAAGAGTTCATTACAGTGGAAAGGACTGCTTCACTGTTTGGATCCTCTAGACGTTCTCAGTTTGTAGGGATATATTCTATAAGGAATATTGTACTTACATTTATTCAACTGTAAAATTAATATTATCTTTCTCAATAAATGAGAATATGATAGAATAGATATACACTTTTACTACTTAATCTTCTTTTGGGGGTCTTGAACAAAAATGTTTTGCTCAGAATCTTTTATTTCCCCAGTGCAGCTGTTAATAGAAATGTTCCTAGACTACTGCTGCTACTGTTTTATTTTTTAAGTGAAATGACAATTTTAATTATTTTATTTAATTGCTAAGGTTAGTTTAAGCAGCCAATTCAGCTAAAATATAATTTGCAATACAGGAAGTCCTGTTGTTGTTAAAAATGCCATTGGAACTTTTCACATAAATACATTATAATATATACTTCAATGATTTCAAATAGATTTAGTCATTCCAAGATCATATTTTCAATATGACATGATGCATAGTATTTCTGAAGCTTCTTTTAAAAAGACATTGCCTGAGGAAGTAAAATTGAGTCACTTTACACATAGGTATACTATTTTATGATTGTCAGGTGAAAACTTTTCAGGATTAATGCTTTATAATTCTCACATGGCTGATGCTTAGAGCTTCAAAGTGTAGTAGAACATTTCAAATTTTTCGTGGCCCATGAGAAAAACCCTTTTTCTTTTATTGAAAGTAGCTGTCATTTTGAGACCTTGCATTTATACAATTATTACAGATTTTATGAGAATTAAAAGTATGCACAAGGCATAAGAGTTCCTATGGCCAATCTGGCCTATTCTATAATGCAGTACCAAAATCAATGAAATGATTAGGTACATGACTTTTTTCCTATATACAGTTCATATGATTTGAAAAGATGAACAATGTGAAATATGTTAATTATTCTAGAAAACTGTGTTAAGGAATACTGAATATGTATTTCCATATTCCTTAATGGCAGTTTTCTAGAATAATAAACATATTTTACATCATTTGTCTTTTCAAATCATATGAACTAAAATGGTCTATGATCAATATATATTTCCAAGCATGGATTTTACAACACTTTTAATTTTGAATCTTGCAGTAGTAAACCATGAATGTAGAGCTTACTTACGTAAAAATAAAATGTTTGTGTCTCCCCCCCCCCCAGTTATCTATTACTTCAAGAGAAGTATTAGCACCACTCTGAATTTGTATGAAGCTGACCCCCTTTGGCAACTAAAACAGCTCTTTGAACCACAGAACAGATGTAATGAAAATTGGTTCCATTAAATGCAGCTGGCAAATTACAAACTGAGAAATTAATGCACCATACCGTGACTCTAAAGTCCAGAATGACTCAAGGTGTGGTTGCCAGATGTAAATGCTTCTTTTTCTTTTCAATACTAACAGTTCAATGTTACCACTATATTCTATTCAGAAACTACGTTTAATAATGAAATAAAATTCTAATATTTGACTATTATAATCTAAATATACTGTATCTCCACAAAACAAGTGTTGTTGAGGCTCACAAAAGAAGCTGATCAATTGATAAAACACAGCATTATCACCTGATACACTTAAATACTCAATTCCAGCTGTATTCAACTTATCTGTATATTTTTCCTGACCCACTCAACTTTCACTCGCCTATAACAAATTGGACAGCAGCCTATTTATATAATACAGCTACTTCTTTTGACATACAACAATTTCTCAAAGCAGACTACATAATAGTCATTACCTTTAAAGAGCTGTGATGTGCAATGTTTAGAGTAGAGTAGTACAGGCTACTCCTGCTGATCAACGGCTGCCAGCAGTTTGGCAGATCGAATCTCACCAGGCTCAAGGTTGACTCGGCCTTCCATTCTTCCGAGGTCGGTAAAATGAGGACCCAGATTGTTGGAGGCAATATGCTGACTCTGTAAACCACTTAAAGAGGGCTGTAAAACACTTTGAAGCAATATATAAGTCTAAGTGCTATTGCTACCTGTAGCATTTGTTAACAAACAATGTCTTGTGGTTCTAAACTTCAGAACACAACAACCAGTTTATCTCAAATAGAACAAGGTCCCTTTGTTCGCACATGCACACAAACAAGGCAATGCAATCTGCATAGGGCTGCCTTAAAGACCACTTGGAAGCTTTAAACTGTTAGAAAATGGAGCAATATGTGTAGCGAAGATGCCCAAGTGATATTTCACAAGCAGTACTGATTGCCAGTATGTTTCCTGGTGTAATTCAAGGTATTGGCTATCATCTATAAGACCCTTTGATATAGGTTAGGTTATTTGAGTACTGCCTATTTGTTCAGCTGATACAAGTTAACAGATTTGCCACTCCCTGGGTTTCTTCTATTCTGCAACCAGCAAGAAAGTATGTCTTGGGAGCCCCATTCCTTTTCCTTCACATGTCATGGCAATATTCATGACCCCTTTTGATCTTTCAGATATATCAACTGAAACTTTCTCATGAAGAAGAAACAGAATGACTGGAATGTTTATCCCCAAATCTTATAAGCTGTCCAGAAGAATAGCACAACACATTATACATTACTTGATTATAGGATATTTACCTTGGATTGCAAATATTATTAAACATTGACAAATGCATTTTACGAATATTATAAAATCCATGGCATTTGGTGATTTGATACCTGTTTCTGAATAGACAATACATTAGGAATAATTAATATAATCCTATATATCATATATCATTTAACAGCTTCACTGAAATATATCTTAAAAGGTAAACAGCTTCATCTGATTTTAAATATTAATATCCCAAATTAGACTAAACGGTGATGGAAAACTTATTTATGAGTAAGTAGTATTCTGTAGTAAATGTGTTGTTTTCTTTTTACATTCCCTCCATTGGATGCCTTTGTTTTGATACATGCAGATAATATTATCTTTTGACATTTAGTTGGATAGAAAATGTTGGTTGTAAAAATGCTGCACATGTTTGGACAGTATTGCAAAAAAGGAAATCTTAACATTAACTGTGCTGAAATGATTATTGTGAATTTTGAAAAACAACTCCAAAGGTCTGTGATTTTTTTCCCCAAAGAAAAAACATTTTAAATAATTAGAATTTTGTTTGATTGTGAGTCTTGGATGCTCTCAGAAGATTGTATTGAAATGGCAGCAATAAAAATAATGGCGCATATTTATAGATTTTAAGAAAGGACTGCTTTCTGTCTGTAAATTTTACCAGACAAAAGTTTTATCCAAAATGTATATTCTTAAATATTAATTTAATCCAGACTCTGAAATTATGCAAAACCATTTTGGTTTGTTTGTTGCTTTTTAAACAATTGTATTTCTAACAGGAACTTCTTCAGGCAGAATTTGATTTATTTTATGTGATAATTTTAATGTATAAAACTTATTTTATAAATATATGTGCATATTATATTTAACCATTCTTTGAAGTATTAAAGTATCAGGCCATGGACATCAGCACTCCCAACAAAGGTATTTCTGCATTATTTATTTAGGGGACCCAAAGATGCTTTTTCAAGGGGCAACTGGACTTTCTTGTTTTTCCTTGAAGACATTTCACTTCTAATCCAGGAAGCTTCTTCAGCTCTGACTGAATGGTGGGGAATGGAAGGATGTATACTCCCTGCAGACAACTGTCATTCACATTTGTTCAGTGAGCTGATAAGGCCACCTGGAGGTTTATTTCTGTTGTCAGGGTCACCAGAATATTCTTGGAACTGCTGAAAGGACTGTGTTGTAGACTAGACATCGATGATGTCATAACTCCTCCTTCTGTTGAGACAGGGATGTTCAATTTTGACATAGATGGCCTCTTTGATACTTCTTTCAAACCAGTGGTGCTCTCTGTCCAAAATGTGGAGTTTGTCTTTTAAGTACAGACGTACTGCTGAATCTACTCCTGATAGGTTTGTTCTATGTTTCCATGCATTTATGAAGTGGTTGTTTTGTTTCCCGAATGTACAGATATGAACATGGCTCACTGCATTGTACTGCATATACCACGTTGCTCAGTTGGTCTCTAGGTGCTTTATCCTTGGGGTGGACAAGCTTTTGCCTTAGTGTATTCTTGGGTGTGAAGTGCGCACATATGTTGTGTTGGCTGAAGATCCTCTTGAGCTTTTCTGATATTCCTACAATGAGGTCATCTATGTCAAAATTGAACAGCCCTCACTCAAAAGAAGGGTGAGATATGACATCATCTATATCCAGTCTATAATACAATCCTTTCAGCAATTCCAAGAAGGCTCCACACTCAGTTGCATTACTCAGGTGACCTTGACGACACAGATAAATCTCCAGGTGGCCTCAAAGACTTGATAGATGATCAGCTGTCTTCAAGGAGTATAAAACCTTCCATCCTGTCAGAGCTGAGAAGCTCCTTGGATGAGAAGCAAAACATCTTCAAAGAAAAACCAGAAAATCTGGTTGCCTCTTGAAAAAGCACCCTGGGGGCAACCATGACCTGGATGGCTGAGAATCTCCAAAGACATTATTCAGGGGAGTTGAAAGGCTGGAGACAATAGATAGATGATAGATAGATAGATAGATAGATAGAGAGAGAGAGAGAGAGAGAGAGAGAGAGAGAGAGAGACAGACAGACAGACAGACAGACAGACAGACAGACAGACAGACAGACAAAAAGATAGACAGGCAGGCAGGCAGGCAGGCAGACAGACAGATTCTCTCAATTTGATTAATGGTAGGGTAGCTTGAAAAAAGTTAATATAGGGACATATAAATTGGTTTACCATACTGAAGATTTTTTTTTACATTTGTGCAAGAAAAAAATCTTAATGCATTAACCTCCTAGCATCTACATTTCCCTGATGACAGTTATGATTTGTTATTGTGTTATGTTGCTCAAATTACTTTGTGTTTATGGATTGCGTTATGAGGGAGAAGTTCATGATTGTCTTAAAATTATAGGCCAACCACCTGAAAGTCATGTCAATTAATTATAAATTAAATTATCTTACTTGATTCTCTATTAAACTGAGTCAAGTTTTGCATCCTGCTTTACACAAATCTTGTATAATGGGGTTTTGCATCTACAGTTTATTCAACTGGAATACTATTGAATAATAATTTAAGGAGCTGTTTCAACAATCCACAATTAAAATTTCAAGGCAGTTTAGGATTCAATCAGTATACCATACTGTAGTTAATTTAAAATGGAAACAGATTGTCTTATCTCTTTTCTCACCCACATCAGGTGGGAAGAAAAATAAGGAAGAAAAGCTCAAGGCTCAGTTGCAGTATTTCATGTACAAATAAATTGGGTGGACAAACTAACTTTGAAAGATGCATAATCTTGGCAACTATTCTTCTGCATTTCTTGAGAGATTTATGTGCTAAGTCTAAGAATTTAAGAGATGGCTTTTTGAACACAGTGCTTGCCAAACATATCCAGTTGTTATCCTACATCTAGTAGTTGCCCATAGACCATACCAAATAGCAAGTTGAAAAAGTCTGTAACATATTTTTAAGAGATACACCCTATGGGAAACAGAAGAAATTCCTTCTCAACGTCATAAAGCAATTACCTTATGAAGCAATTAGATAGATATCTCCTGTATCAAACTAGTGAAAACTAATAGTATCAACAAATAACATTGACATTTAAACTTTTAAAAATATTCCACACATATTTTCTATTTTGTTCCAGAGTGCATTGCACAAAACAAAATCATGCATTTTATCGATTATTTCTCATGTATGTATTTAAAAATAGAAAATATTCAGTCAGTTTTTCCTAATAATCTCATTCCCCATTGAGAATTTATTATATATTTATGTATATTAAAATTGTATAATTGTGTTGGTTAACACAATTATTATTTAGGAGTACTCAGAATTAATTAATGAGACTATTTTTAAAATAAAGGAAACAAGATTTTTTTCAAAGTTGATTTTGTTAGCCACTGCCTTTGATAAGTAAAAAAGTTTTATTTTAATCAAAACAAATCATACTTTCAGACAGAAAAGTCCAAATCGAATGACAGGGAGTGTTTAAAGACCATTATTAGTGTCATATTCAAATTCTAAATTAAAAAAAAACATTTACATGTTAAGTGTAATATATTAAATTATTAATTTTTGCATACCTGCAAAGGAACAGATAGAAAGTCAATCCAACAATATGTAACAATCTACTGTGTCTGAAAGATTACATCTAATTTTATGATTAGAATCTATATTTATATAGATATAAAAACAATTTCAAAGCTTACATTCTGGTTAGGTTATTGTGATAAAGATAATGCCTGATGAATGCTACCTGAAGTATTTTATGATAACAAGCAAGACTTTTAATAGAAAAATAGTTTCAATAAAGTCTATTATAAAGTTTATTATTTTTGTTGTTTCTTATTAGCATGTGATAGGAATAATATATTTAAAATGCACAGGACTTCACAATGACAATTCAAATATTTTATAGGAATTTTATAGTTCCTATTTCATATATTCAAGGAACATAGGTATTAACAATTTCACATTATAGTTTTTTTAATGGCAATGATTGCATAAATTTCAAATAATGAGACTAAAACTGGGCATATTTTTAATGGTAATATTGATGTAACTGAAATGTAGTTAAGCTTCTGCTCAAAATTAGAGAAACTTATAAAGACAAAAAAGTTTTCTTTTATGCAACTTTATGGAATAATTCAATCCCTTTTAATTAAAAAAATTATGTAACACAAATATAAATAAAAATTCCCAGGGATTTGTGTGCGTATGTGTGAGTGAGAGAAAGATAATAATGACTTAGATGAGGGAATAGAAGGGGAACTCATCAAATTTGCAGATGACACTAAACTGGAAGGAATAGCCACCATGCCACCACAGAAGACAAGCTCAGGATCCAAAAAGATCTTGACAAACTTGAACAATGAGCCTTATCCAACAAAATGAATTTTAATGTGGAGAAAAGCAAAGTTTTACATTTAGGCAGGAAAAATCTAATCTGACACCTAGTGAATGATCACTTGAATATGAGCCAGCAGTATGCAGCAACAGCCAAAAAAGTTAATACAATTCTGGGTTATATAAACAGAGTCATAGACTCGAGATCACATGAAGTACTAGTATCACTTTATAAAACCCCAGTAAGACCATACCTGGAATACTGCAACCAATTTTGGCACCATACTACAAAAATGATGTTGAGACCTTGGAAAAAGTTCAGAGAAGAGCAATTAAGATGATCAAAGCCATGGAATTAAGGAGAAACTTCCCAACAATAAATTCCAATTAACCAGTGGAATAGCTTGCCTTCAGAAATCATGGTGCTCCGTCACTGGAGGTTTTTAGAAGAAACTAGACAACCACTTACCTGAAATAGTATAGGTTCTCCTGCTTGAGCAGGGGGCTGGAGTAGAAGACCTCCAAGGTCCCTTCCAACTCTATTCTATTCCATTCCATTCCTTTCTATTGTATTCTATTCATGTGAGGTTCAGTGAAGGACTAATAATTTCATAGGTTAGTTAGGTTAACTATCCTTTTGGACGGATTTATCTATTAGCTTGATAGCTAACCAATTCCAACAGGGTTCATATAGAGATAATCAAGGAAATGAGAGAATACTGAATCTATCAAACTGTTAATTGATATGGGATTTTCCAAATTTCTTGAATCTATCATTGTCTGGGAAATCTATCATTGTCTGGAGAAGCTTTTTATCATAAACTTTTATAGTAGAAATATATAATAAAGATAAAAATGCCTATCATTAATATGAACACAATTCCACCCATCCCAACAACTGACAGCTAACTTCTTTCATACCAAACTCAATGCACTAATGAAATAAGAGGAGATGGGAAGGTTGGCTATCAAAATTCTAAAGTTGTTTTTCTAAAAATAAAATACTACCTCTTTCCAACTTCTATATTTACACATCTGGACATTAAAAAGCACAATGCAATTGTTTTGCAAAGAGCTTCTAACTAACAGCTGTGACAGTTAACCTCCAATAGTGCTCTCAAGAGATACTGGATCACTGTACCCCATACATTTTTCATCAATAGGAACTCAAAACAATATTCCTCCCAATCCCTATAATTTATCACATGGAGTACAAGGAGATGGCTACTTGGATCTCAGGTGAACATGATTTGTATGCAAATTTATCAGACATTTAGAGATTTGAGATCTCATTAAAATTAACAGATTTTTATATGAACATCAGATTAAACCATATGAAATAAAGCTTAATGATAACATTGTATTTTGCATGATAATAGAACCAATAATTTATTTAAAGCTTATAAACACCTCAAAAAATTTTTGTTATCCACGAGTCTGCATCCATGAGTCTGTATACAAAAGTAAATTACCATAAAGAATACGACAATACTTCACAAAATTATTTGTGTAGTTGCTTTTATTTAAGATCCTTACTTTGTATACTTTATTTGTATGCCGCCCTTTTCCCTGAGGGGACTCAGGGCAGCTCACAATTCAGGGGGAGGGGAAGCCTTGATCAACAAAAGGTAAGAAAGACAGTTTGGATAAATTAGGGATGTACCCTTACAGGAAGTTGTACATAAAATATGTAAGAATGTGGTTTTTAAAATCAGTGTGTTTTTAAAATCTTTGACAGTACTTTCTTTCCACAGACGTAGAGATCTGGTTTAGTAGCTGCATAACTAGATAGAAAAACAGCAGGCATAAGTAATGTCCAGACCCTAGTCTTCCTTTACCAAATGGTTTTTTTTTCTTAATTAATATATTTCTCTCTATGAAAAAAGAGAAGTTTTATAGAGCATCTTCTATTATTTACCCAATACAAAATAAATATCGAATCAGAACATTTTATAATAAATATTTCTCAGGGAAACAAAATATATTAATAACAAATTATAATAAGTGTCATCAGGAGAGACATAATTAGAATGGTTGTCTGTTAAGTAGGAACCCTTAAGAGAAAAACAAAAACTCAGTTCCATCACTATCAACGTTAGTGCAGTGGACCTATTGCTTAGGGGTAGGGAACATACTTTAATGAAGAAGATTCTAGCTGCTGTTGTTTCCCTTATCAGTTGAAAAACAAATAGGCTAGAGTGGGAAAATTGATCAATAATATAATATAAAGCAGTTTAATGTGCTTATATAAATTTGTTATGTACTGTATGCTGGGGACAGAATATACAGGGTAATCAAATATAGACTTAAAATACATCAAATAATATTGTTCAACTGCTTTTCACCAATGAATATTATTCATAGACTTTTAATTGTTTTTAACAAGAGCATTCACTAGCGTGTTTGACAAGGGCTCTTCCTGGAATTAACTACAAGGCTATCTGGGACGTAAAGCTTCTCAAATAATGGGATAGGAAACTATTTCAAGATAGTTGAGAAAGTTTAAATTGTCTTGCTCAAATAGCTAAAAAGTATTCCAAGTATATCCTGCAGTATACAGAGTAGGAACCACTGCAGTTTAGGCAAGTATTTGAATTAATCCTTACTTTTCTCCTCCTGGGAGTTTTACTAATTAGAAAGAAAAGGAATTACCACTGTGTTGGGGAGACGAGTTCACTGCATCTCAGGTTTAAATCTGGGTCAAAACCAGAGCAATTCGGACAAAATAATTTGCAAATCTTTCAAAATAATTGCTGAATCCATATCATTAGGGGAAAATGCAGCTTATATAAAAAGCTATGACCATATAAATCTATATATGTTTTAAGATTTTTTTTTTATCTATGAGGTTTTCTTAAGATCTAAAGGGTTACTTGAAAATAAGTAATTTTTAAATGTCTTAAGGGCAGTATCAGACAGTATACAATCTTTTATAGTTTTCTAATCTTTGTGACACGATGCCCTCCAGCAAGCACAGAATGGTTCCTCTTTTGGTGCTTTTAAAAAGACCAGAATGAATCAGAATAAAGTTGGTCTCAGCATGTTAAAACAGCATGAAATGCATTCTCTTGCAAATTGTTTACAGAAAAATGTGTTTATGGAAATGTATTCCTGATTAAAATGACTAAAGGTAAAATATCCTCTTGGAGTCATATTAATTGTATTTCTTCACTTGGTTGTATACATTTTCTACCATATTCATATCATCATTAAATCCATAAACTCATAACAAAGCTTAGTTCTACATATTCTGGATAATTCACAAGCTCAATAGTACTTTATCATAATCATAATCACATGTGTACAGATTGTGAAAATAAGATATTTTTATAGGATAATTTTCATATGTCTTTGGATAGCAATTCCTATTCATTGCTCATCCCGAAAAGGGTTTTGAGCACTATGTAAGAACTTTTCTTCATATGCATGAAATATATGAAAGTAATATGATTAAAACTACTGACAGACCTGCAAACTGAATACAAGTCATAGATTAATTCTGATCAATCATTTCCTCTTAAAGCATTGTATTCAGAAATCCTTATTGATCCAGTATTATTTTTGGAAGCCCACTGTTAGTGGAATGTAGTATCTGTAGCATCACATATTGAACTTTAAGCATTTGTTATCTCCAAATATTTTATGGCCACTGAGGCATGCTACTCTGTGAAGATGAAAGGAATACATAATCAAGCATTATACACCCAAAAGGGCTGATAGAAAGCCCCATACAATAAATAGATAATGATTTTAAATGATAGCTATTGACATCTAAATACTTTCTTAAAGCTATCTGTATTAGTGTCTATCACATACCGGTATGTATTTGTCAGGAATCTTTTTAATAGATTTAAGATAAATGGAATTCATTCTGAATGTGTTACTAGTTTTCAGCTGGCTGATCTATTTAGATACTCCTGAAAGAGTGATTGGGAAATATAGTAATAATTATTCTTCTACAAAGAGGAAACAATTTTCCTAAGCTTTATTTCATTTATGAAAATGTGCCCTCTCCATTGCTGACATTAATTGATGCCATAAATCTTTTAATAGTCTTTTCTTCTTTGGTAAGCTAAGATATTTATAATAGTTTTTCTTCTGTTTACTTTGCATAACCTTCTAACCAAGTTCATTTCATTTTTTTTTCATTTCATTTGTCTTGTATGCCGCCCACTCCCGGAGGACTCCGGGCGGCTCACAACAGACAAGGGAAAGGGGATAAATAGACAAGACAACATTTTTAAAAAAAGGCGCAACATTCACAATTTCCGTGGGGCTGGGTATTTCACAAGCCCCCTGGCCTGCTGGAGCAGCCAGGACTTGGTGGCTTTGTGGAAGGCCAGGAGGGTAGTAAGGGTCTGGATCTCCACAGGGAGGTCATTCCAGAGGGCTGGAGCTGCAACAGAGAAGGCTCTCCCCCGGGGAGTCGCCAGCCGACATTGGCTGGCAGATGGAATTCGGAGGAGACCTAACCTTTGAGATCTTATCGGTCTGAGGGAGGTAATCGGCAGGAGGTGGTCTCTCAGGTACCCAGGTCCGATGCCATGTAGGGCTTTATAGGTAGCGACCAGCACCTTGAAGTGAATTCGGAGACTAATGGGTAGCCAGTGCAGCTCGCGGAGGATAGGTGTGACGTGGGTGTACCTAGGTGCACCCACAATCGCTCGCGCGGCTGCATTCTGGACTAACTGAAGTCTTCGAACACTCTTCAAGGGCAGCCCCATGTAGAGCGCATTACAATAATCCAGTCTTGAGGTCACAAGGGCGTGAGTGACTGTCTGAAGAGCCTCCCGATCCAGGTAGGGTCGCAATTGGTGCACCAGGCGAACCTGGGCAAAGGTTCCCCTGGTCACAGCTGACAGATGGTGTTCTAAAGTCAGCTGGGGATCCAGGAGGACTCCCAAATTGCTCCCAAAGTTCTTTCTTTGTTTTAATTCATGCTCAAACTATTATTATATAGGAGTTCCTGTGAATTTACTCTGCTAGCTGTTACCAAGTATGGGGTGGTGGTGGTGCTCATCTGTGTTTCAAGGCATTGAGCCTGTGATAGCTGGGACATTTCCACGGTCATATGGCCAACATAACATCACAGATTGCTGTTATTATTGTACTATTACAGTAGAACCTCTGGTCATGAACACTTCTGACCATGACCAAATTGGGTTCCGACCAAAAAATTCACATTTTTTTTTCATGGCCGATTTCCTCTTCTGCGCCTTTTTTTTTTTTGTAAGCACCAAATTTCCAAAATTAGATTTAGGTCATAACCAAATTGGTTTGTGACCAAAGTTATGGAGTGAATTATGGTCATGACTATAGGTTCTACTGTATATAATTATATGAATCATTTATGTGCTTAAATGCAGTTCTTTAAAAATTGTTGACATAGCTATATGAATTATTTGTAAACTATAAGAATATTCTGATCAGATTAGTTTGGGAGAATGATGGTATGATGTCATTCTGTAGTCAGAATCAAAACTGTCATTAAGTAGATTTTTTTCAAAGACTTTCTACAATATCTAATAACTGCATTTATATATCTATATATCTAGAAGTGATTTTCTACAAATAAGACATGAGCCAAAAGATAAAGAATTAGTGGGAGGTGATATTCAGCATGAGCATCCTGAAGCTATGCAAAACCTGAATGGTTTTTCTATTATTATGACCAACTGCCAAATCAATAATAAAGAAAGAAAAGGACAAATGATATATTGCTTCTGAGTTTATAGTTAATGATACAAAATTTTACAGCGCTTAAAAAAATAAATTTAAAAATAACATTTACAATTTGCAGTATAAAAAATAAGCTGTTAATTTAATAACATCAACATAAAAAAGACAAATTAGTCCTCATTGACAGAAACATTTAAAATTAAATAAGTGAAAGATTTTTCCAGGCAAATATTAACATTTAAAACTTTGGGTAGGGAGAAATTTCTTAATATTTTAGCTATCTCAACCAATATTAAAAATCAGCCTATACCCTGCATACCTATCATCCTTTTCTGATGAGGATGGGAAATGGTGGATAACTAAAATAGTTAAACATTTTAAGTAAAGATAGTTTGTTTAAAACACCACCTACTTCTATACATACAGAGAAAAAAAAACTTTAGTTTCAATGAAGCATTTGGCAATTTCTCACTCTTTATTTGATGTTTAAGATGCTGCTTCAAATTATTCAGTTTCATGCTTCTAATGTTTGTGTGTAGAGTGCACAGAAAAAGTGAATATACCCAGGGAACATGTGCAACATGATCTTTAAAGGGCACAGCAGATATTTCACTTTCATGTAAGAAAATAGAAATCCTGACACTCAGAATTCCTGAAAGACTTAAAAACATGTAAACAAGTGAAAGACTCAAAGAAAGTAATATATGCCATGCAAGTTCAAAGGAAATGTACTACAGCCAGATGAAACTCATTTCACTGCCTTTCCTTTTGGGAGACAAGATGTTTAAAGTAAACTGCTAAAATATAAAAGATTACAAGTTCGCTGAATCAGAAGAATCCCAGCTTTTGGTATGATTAAGTTTTAATTGTATTTCTCCTTTGGGATCACTAGTAGCTAATAAGCTCACAAAAATAGTTATTTAAATAGCATGAGTAGTAAAAGCCTCTCCATGTGCTTTATTTTGATATGCTTGGTTGCCTAAGGCATCTTACTGCCTGCAGTTTCAAATGTTCTGTTTTCCTCAATGAAATATCTAAATGAAACATAAAATATGCTCATTTTGAAAATGACAGCTCACTGTCCCTCTTCAGTTTATCTAGTATTTAGAAAACCTAAAATATAACACTACTATGGGATTCATTTAAATCTATCTGCACTTGTTTTTTTTTTTTTAAGATATAGTAATTTGTATTCTGCATGTTCTATAACACAATTTCCCATTTAATTCATGTCTGTCTTAGAGAGCTTTCAAAAATGATAAAGAAGATCTAATTGGTAGATAGGTAGCTAAATCTTGAACATCAAACAAATGGCATTCAATTTTTTTCATTTAAAGAAAAATAATAATCTCTAAAGTATATACAGTATATACTTGAAAGTGCCATGAGATTATACAGACAGATCTATAGAAAGATAAATAGATAATTGATCAGTACCTGGTGATACTTGCTTGACACAACCCAAACCACATTGCTAGGACTAAAATTATCTGATATTGTGGTTGGTTGAAATCTTTCTAAACTGTTAGTGAACAAGTAGGGTGGGAATGGAGATTTTACAGTATCCTTCCCCTGCCATGTCCACCAAGGCGCACCCACCAAGTCATGCCACACATACCATGCCTCACCCACAGAATCGATAGTAAAAAAAAATTGAATCCCACCACTGATTTAAAGTGACAATAAAGTTTTTATTCTGTTCTGTAGTATATTGCCTTATTTTCCAAAGGAGAATGACAGGCATAATATCATTTAGGTTTCCTTCCAAAATGTTTGGAATTGAATTGCAAAAGTTGCGGGGGGGACGGGGACCTAGTCTTATATATATGAAGAAAAGTTGAACAAGCTATTGTGATATTTTAAAAAATCACATGCTTTTGACTGAATTTATAGCATTTGTTCATTCATACATGAAATTGAAATGGAAAATGAATAGATTTTTCTTTAGATCATGTTCAGCAAATAATAGAAAATAAAAATATCATTGTTTTTTTTTAAAAAAAATCTACTATGTTGACCAAACTAATTACATGTGAAAACATGATGCACATAGTAATCTTATGAGTTCAAAGACAAGATATCTATGCCAGGAACCTACTATTAATGAAACTGTAAGAGCAAAAAATAAAAATTGGCTTTGCACATATTATCTAATATGTCATAATTAGACTAATAAATGTTAACTTTTTGCAGGTATAATTTTATATTAACAATTGTTTCATATACTAGTTTTGTCCCTGTGAGAGACAATTTTGTGTCTCCCAAGTTAGATGTACAAGAAAATACACTGTCTTATACTAAATATATTACATTGAGAAAGTCAACATTTTATTTTTATATTTTTTCAACATCAGAAAGCTTTTGGGAAGTAAAACATAGATAGTCACTGTTTTGCTTGGGAAAATGATTTTGTGTCACATAAAAATGTTAATTGTTGTTGTTGTTGTTATTGCATATTTTAACCATTGTTATAAAATGGAATGTTTTCTTCTGTAAGTCATTTACAACTTAAGCAGTCAACAAGCTTAACCTATAAATAATAAATAAAATGGCATTTAAAAAAAAAAGATTAAATATTTAGCTAAAATATTTAAGGATTTTTTTTTTAAAGTTTGAATATACCAAAAGCAGAATAATCTCTCATGGTTATATTAATTTTACTAAAACTTTTATCCCACAGAGAAGGGGGAGCAGAGGAAAAAAGGGGAGAAAAGGAAGGGAGGAAGGAAAGTAATCTATTTCAATGACCTCAATTTATACATTGAATTGAAAATCTTAATATGTTAACACTTTTTGCCTAGATTTTGGAAGATCAGGTCCGAGACCCCACAGCAATAAAACCAGAATTTCTGTCTTCTTCCGTTCTGTGATGGTTCTTCTGAAGTTTCTTTCACTCTTTTGCTTCACGATGATCTTGAGTAGCAGAAAACAGAATGTGGTCAGACATTGAGAATGTGAATGGATGATATGGTTTGCATACTCTTTTCAATCACTTGCCACCTTAAGATAGGGTTCAGTATCAGATCCCATTTTAAGTTGAAATGGAAGCCAGATTCAGTATCCTTTGCTTACCACAGCTCTAAATAATTGAAAATGACCATTGGCTTACCTGAAGGGTCTTTCTTTGTGCGCTGCAGGAGAGTCCAAGCATGGCTTAAATTAGTCTGGTTGCCCAAGGACTGAGTTCAAATTCTTTGGCCACACCTCCTGTTTCTCCTTAAGGCCAGTTTTTAACTGGAACTGGAATATGCAATGAGATGGCATGAAGATAGTTTGGTGGTCCTGAACCCTGGGCCCACATGAGATTTAGGCAGGGTTGGACTGCCCTGCAGTGCACAGAGAAAGACCCTTCAGGTAAGCCAATGGTCATTCTCTTGTGCACTGCTTGGAGAGTCCAAACATAGGACATACCTAAGTTAAGGGTCCCCAAGGTGGGTAGAAGGTGAGGCCAAGGGTTGGGCTGCAGAATGAACTTGCTGCAGCACCCATCTGCCAAATGAAGCCTCGGCCGAGGCAAACATGTCCAACTTATAGTTCCGTACAAACAGAGATGGGGACAACCACGTCGCTGCCCTGCAAATGTCTTCTATTGTTGCCTGGGTCGCACAGGCCACCTTTGTGGAAGTACTCTTCGTGGAGTGGGCAGTAATGTTGTGTGGAACTGCCCTGGACTGATGCTCCTATGCCAGGGCAATGCATGCCCTCAGTCATGGTAGATGATGTCACCTTCCGCCCCATCGACCCCAGCTGAAATGAGATGAACAATGCCTCAGACCTCCGCTGTCCTCTTCACATATATACGCAGAGCCCGTCGCACGTCCATTGTATGCCAGGTACAATCTCTGGGATGTCTGGGTCGTGGGCAAAAGTCCAGTAAAATAACTTCCTGTGATCTATGAAACCAAGAGTTAATTTTGGGAATAAATGAAGGATTCAAGTGGAGTATGAACCCTGTCAGGATGAATAATACATAAATTGTCCCAAAATGACAGGGTTGCAACTCTGATATCCTCCTTGCCGAAGTGATGGCAATGAGGAAAACGGTCTTAAGAGTCAGATTTCTGAGGCTAACAGAGCTGATGATGAACCACGGAGAACTGCCACATAGGGGAGCAATGAACCACCAGGGTCGTAAATTCGAGGTGCACCTGAGGAAGATACATACCGTATCTTGACAGTTTACTGAGAGCCTGGGATGGATGCCCTGCCCAGAGGGGAGACAATGCTGCCACTTGACACTGGAGGGTGTTTGGGGGCAAGACCCTTGTCCAGGCCCTCCTGCAAGAAGCCCAAGATGCATGGCACCTATGCGGTGACCAGGTGAAAGGCACAGGCGGAGCACTAGGTGGTAAAAGTGGCCCAAGTCAAATCATAGATTCTAATGGTTGAGAGCCTCCTGGCCGCCTGTATAGTTTGGATCACCTTGTTTGAGAAGTTGTCCCTCCTCAGGAGTTTCCCCTCAAGTGCCAGATGGCCAACTGCAGCCACTAGGGGTCTGGATGGACAATAGCCCCCTGGCTGAGGGAGATCTGATCATGAGGGATGCACCAGGAATTTGCCATGGAAAGACTGACGAGATCGGCATACCAGGACCTCCTGGGCCAATGAGGGGCCACCAGGAGAACCTCTGCCCCTTCAGCGATGATCTTGTGAACTACTTGTGGAAGCAGAGGTGGGAAGGCATACAGGAAACTGCTGAAGTCACCCCCCGATGGGAGACAGACCTTGCTGGTCACTTGGCCTTACGAAAAGGTCTCTGGGAGGCCCCTCCTCATTTGGGCCTACGGTAGGGATACTGTTGCCACCTGCAGTGTCCCCTCTGCATGGGGAGAGTGAAAACAGGAGAAGAAGTGATAAGCTGTGTGTTCTCCTGACTGGCAAATAGATCTTCTATTGGAACTCTGAACCTCTGGGTCAGTTGGTGAAATAGTTCTGGATGCAGCCACCACTCTGAGTTGTCTATGGTGGTTCTGCTCAGTTAGTCCGCTTGAGTGTTGTCCACTTCTGAGATGTGGTCCACCCAAATTCACTGAAGGTGTTGTTCCACCCACCTGCCCAGGGCCTCTGCCATGAGGTATCTGGACCACATCCCTCCTTGGTGGTTGATGTGGGCCTTGGTGGTCACATTGTCCATCATCAATAAGACGTGGTTGCATTGAATGTCCCTTCTGAAATGGCAATGGGCAAGTCTCACTCCTCAGCCAGTTGATGTTTCAGGCTGATTCCTATCTGCCCCGCGTCACCTGATTGCCTAGGTGAGCACCCTAGCCAAACATATTGGCGTCTGTCATCACCACCAGCTGCTCTGGTTCCTTGAACAGGTGGCCTTTTTTGATGGCCAGGGACAGCCACCACCGTAGGGAGCGCCTCACCTTCGGGGGAAGCCAAACTAATGCTGGGAAGTTGCTCTTGTTGGCTCTTTGGTGTGGTAACAAGACCCACTGGAGCGCCCTTGCATGGAGCCTTGCCCAGGGAACCATTGATATGCAAGGTATTATTTTGCCTAATAGCTGGGACAGATGAATGACTGGTACCTGCCTTGCACCTGTACTTTTAGAACTAGGGCTCTTAGATTGTCTAATCTGTCCTGCGATAGGTGAACCCTGCAAGCTAGGGTATCAATTTCTGTGCCTAAATAGAGGGGCCTAGTAGTCAGCTCCAAGTGGCTCTTCTCCAGGTTTAGGGAGAACCCATGCACCTGGAAACAGTAGTACCTGTTTCCTTGACAACGATTGAACTAGGATGTCATCTAGGTAACAGACTACCGGCCTCCTTCTGAGGTCTGCTGCCACCACCGAGAGAATTTTGGTGAAGATCTTGAGTGCTGACGACAGGCCGAAGGGCATGGCCCTGTATTGGTAATGTCGGCCCACGTAGAAGAATTTCAAAAACCTTCGATGATGAGGCCAAATTGGTATATGCAGTATGCCTCCTTTAGATCCACTGATGTGAGTAGATCCCCGTGCCTTATCCTTGCAAGGATGCATTTTTAACCTCCTGTATGTTATGTGGTAGTTAGGGTTCTTCAGGTCTAGTATTGCTCACTACTCCCCCCGCAAGTTCTTTGGTACCAGGAATAGGATGGAGTAAAATCCCCTCCGCTCCTGATCCACTGGCACTGGCTCTATGACATTGATATCAGGAGATGTTGAATCTCCTTGTGCATGAGCACCCTCTTGGTTGGGCAGGAGGGAGTGGGGCAGTGAATGAAGTTGCTCCGGGGCAGGGAGTCCTATGTGGTGAGTTCCCATTGGTTGGCAAACTGCTGAAGTCACCCCCCGATGGGAGACAGACCTTGCTGGTCACTTGGCCTTACGAAAAGGTCTCTAGGAGGCCCCTCCTCATTTGGGCCTACGGTAGGGATACTGTTGCCTTCCTTTATCTCAAAAGGACTGTTTGTCCTGAGACTTGTCGGAAGGTTGGGAATATGACCTGTGGAATGTTGGGGCTTTGAAGGAGGAATCAGATGCCCCAAAGGACTGCCTCCTAAAATAAGGTTGGTTCTTCCTCTCCTGTTTCTTGGTATTGCTGGGGAGAACCTTCCTCTTGTCCTTGGATTCGACCAGCACCGAAACCAAGTTTTCCCAAATAGTTTGTCACCATTAAAGGGGGCAGCAGCCAATTTCCACTTTGATTTGCCAATGGCTTTGATTTGCCAATGGCGAAGCCAAAGGAGGCATCTAGATGTAACATTAGATGCTAGCACCCTGGAAGCATTTTTTCCACATTTAAGGAGGTGTCAGCTGAATATTCGGATGCTGCAATAATCTTATTTACGTCCTGATGCAGACATGTGTCCTCTGCAGGCAATTTAGACTGTAGGTCCTTCAACCAAAGGATGGAAGCCATATTAAAGAAAGAGGCTGAAGTAGAAGCCTTAATCGCCCAGGCTGCCACTTGGTGTGTTTTGTGGCAAGCCTTTTCTGCCTTCCTATCCTCTGCCTTGAGACCCTCCATAAGGTCAGCTGGAAGAACTGAATTAGATGTCAAGGAGGCCATTGGAGGATCTACAGGGGTAATTTGAAGACATCTTCCAAATTCACCTCCATTGAATAGAGTCTCTTATCCCCTCCACTAGGAGCGGCCAGGGAGCCTGGCTGGGATCATTGGTGTTGGACCATGTCCATAAACAGTTCAGGCACAGGGACAAGATCCTGGGCCGGAGCCTGTTTTTTGAGCCTTCTGTCTCTGGGATTAGGCGTGGCCACTACGGGGGTTGCCTGTCCTGTCTGAGGAGATGCGCCAAGTTGCGTAATGGCCTTTGCCTTATGCAATATGGACTTGAAGGTAGTGGGTTTGAACAATCCCGAGAATGCAGGGGTGTCTGGTGGAAGATTTTCCACCTCAGACAGTTTGATTTGATTTTATTAAACTTGTATGCTGCCCTATTCCCCAAGGGGACTCATGAAAAACAAGCCATTTTGGGGAGGTTTGCAGAATGCAAAAACTTTTTTTATTTATCTCTTCAAAACCTTGGTGCCTCTTATACTCTGAAAAATACGGTAATTGGCCACTGCGCGCAGAGGGGGTGTTCCAAAATGGTGGCCATAGCCGCACCAGCCGCGAACAGGAAAAAAGCCTCCCAAGCCAGCACTTTAAAATTTTTGAAGCAGGGGATGCTGTCCGCGGTGCAAGACGCCCACATCAACCCCTTAGTTAGTCAAGCCCTCCGCGCTTAAGGCAAGGAAGGTGATCACCCCCCGCCCAAGCTCACACCTCACTCTCTCACCTCTGTAGATCGATCCAATCAAAAGGAAAAGGAAAAAAAATACATACAAGGAAAATAACAAACCAAAAAAATGAAAACCTGTGCTCAATTTGGAGAGTCCAAGCAGAATTAATTAGAAACAGCTGGAGCTCACTTAACTGCGTCCTGAGTGGGCCAGGCTAAGTTAAAAAACTGGCCTTAAGGAGGAACAGGAGGCGTGGTCAAAGAATTTGAATTCAGACCTTGGGCAACCAGACTAATTTAACCCATGCTCCAAGCAGCGCACAGGAAAATTTAATTTCTGACTAAGGGTATAGTTGAAGGTTTGTTTCTTTTAGTAGCTTTTGGACATAAACATTTTTTTTCATAGATGCATTTTAATAAGCACCCAGACTGCAAGAATTATTTGAATACATAAAATAAATATATGCTCAGGAGAAGAATAGCTGAAAACTTGAATTATTTTCAAACTTTTCTGAATTTGCAGCCACCGACAGATGTCAACAAGGCTTCCCTCTGCTCCCAGCAAAAGTCCTGAACTTTATTCTGGAGGGAACACCCTAGCTGTCAAGACATGCAGTAGTAATTCCT
The DNA here is from genome assembly GCF_051295495.1 of Thamnophis sirtalis. Taxonomy (NCBI): domain Eukaryota; kingdom Metazoa; phylum Chordata; class Lepidosauria; order Squamata; family Natricidae; genus Thamnophis; species Thamnophis sirtalis. Next base: position 48,434,112 of record NW_028261390.1, read on the forward strand.
CATCGCTAAAACAAAGTAAGATGGATAACAATCTCAAAAGTTTTTAAAGTAAACTAGATGTTGCCTTGTTCTACTATATATATATAATAATATGAATCTCTCCCTTATGGGGATGTTTAAATTTTATTTTAATAAACAGACTTTTAGAATTTTTAAATTCTAGTATTTATGGTGATGGTTTTTTAGTATTTTTAATATTTTGGGGGAATTTCTGCCTGTGTTTTATTGATGTGTAAAATATATACTGAGCCACATGACCTTCTTGCAACATTCTTCATTAACTTAACATTATTTACATTAATTAGTTCTCCTACTCTGGTGGCACTGAGTATGCTGCAAAAGTGTACTTCCCAATTTATTAAATTGACAATATATCATTATGATTTTTTAAAATTTTAAAATATTTTGACAATATATAAGACATTTGGAATCATGAATTGCAATATATTATATTGACCAGTCATACTGATTTTTGAGATTTTATTAATATAATAATACAAAGTACTTTATCTCATTGGAATATTATTTTCCTGATAAAGTGCATGAAATCTTTTTCAGATTTTTTCAGAACCTTACAGCCTGACATCAAACAGTGGGAAAACCTACAAATAATTTAATATTGTTGTATTTGTTCTCAAAATAAACAGATTAATTTCTCATGTAGTCAATATGTTTTCTTTCATTAATATAGGATAAACAATTAACACTGCCTTTTTGACTTAAGCTGCATAGTATGTCTTGTAGAAACAAGTAGGAAAAAGTAGTGATATTTTAGATAATTTGTCATCAGTATTGTTGTCTTAAGCAGAGCTATCCACTTGTTCAGTGTTCTATTTAATTACATTTTAAAATAGCCTTCCAGCTGTCTGGTTTTGTTTGTGGCTTTCCCTGGCATCCCACATGCAGTGTTAAATGTCAGCACCTTATCATAATAGCAATTTTCCAACCTACGATTATGGGTTGCCTTCTGAAAAGAGCATGGATCTTGAACAGTAATGTGTGTGCTTGGTGATCATTGGAAATATCACTGAACTTTTTAAAAAACTGCAACTCAGTGCAAATTACTTCAGGTAAAATGTGCTTTTGCATTTAGCTGGAGAAAGGAAATACAGCTCAACAGCATATTTTAACTGAATGACAGTTAAAGTAAATATTAATAGGATATATGGGACAAGCAAATAAAGCAGTTTTTGTACAAATAAGTACGTAAGCTTATTAAAAGAAATGAAATTGAAATAAAATTATCCTCTGTGATGTATAACTATTCAAATCCATACTAAACATAAGATCATGCATTTTTGGGAATACAATTGTTTTTCTTTCAAAACTGAGAATATTAAATGAGGCTCAGGTCTTCATACACACATTAATTAGAGCATAAACTCAATACTAAGTATTTTACAATCAGTGCTTACTCTAATTTTCTAATCTTATAGAAAGTGTTATCTAGTTTAAGTCTGCCTAGACATTTTTGTCCCACTCCATCATCAAAGTCAGCCATATGTCCATTATATTTACCCCTAAAGCCATTTCTTTTGTATAAGTATAAATATTCTATTTCAAAATAATATTTTATCACATAAAATAGAAATTTTATATGAATTCAATATAAACCAATATGGTGCCAGTTTCATGTAGTAGTTAAATGCACCAGGTTAGAAACTGAGAGATTATGATTTCTAGTCCTGCCTTTAGTCACAAAGGTAGCTATGTGATTTTGGACTCCTCCCCACCCCCCGTCTCATCCCTAGCAAGACGGCAGTGGCAAATCACTTTTGAAAAATGTTGCCAAGAAAACTTTAGCAATTAATCCAGGAAACTTCCAACATTGACATAAGACACAAAATTATAATTAATATGGAAAATTACAGAAGTGAAAGTACAGCTGTATACTTTATTTTAATGAAAATAATACAGATACATTTATTCACTGGGTTTTTAAAATACTACCTACAATATGATTCATAAGCTTGTAATTTTGTATTTAGTTTCTAATTGGAAAACAAACAAAATTATAAAGGGTATTTAAGAAGGTGAATTTCTAAATACAATGTCCTATAATCAAAATAGTGCTGCATCTACGGATCAGAAATCTTTGTCCATTTCTATTAAAAAAGACATTACTACTCCCATTTAGAAATGTCCTGAGAAATCTAGGACCTAGCAAAAAGATCTATCACATTTTTTATGCATTATGATCATATTCAAACTAAAAAAAATGTGCAGTCTGATATTGTTTCTTCTTATTTCCTACTTTATTTTGTGCATGTTATTTTTATGTTTGTTCATTTTAAGTAAAATAAATTACCAGTAAAACATCTCAAAATAGTGTTACTGAAATCTTCATAAACTATATAAATACATATTATCATCCACACATATATTATAATGACTCATATTAACACTGTTACTTCCTAAAAATAACATCTCTAGTCAACTGGAAAAGAACATTCCTTGAGACCTTTCCAGAGGATCCAACATAGCTGTTTTTACATTTCACAGACTGGTGGCAATGTGGAAATTTCTGAACTAAGAATTTGAACAGAAAATTAAATAAACGATGTATTAATAAAAATTGGCTCTTGCAAAAATAAACGTCAAGAACTGTTGATAGAATCTACTATCCAACAAAAAGAGACTCACTCATGTTTACATTGCTATGGAAGCCAGCTCACAAGTCTGATTCTAAAGATTACGTGAAGTGTTACTATCTCTTTATAATGCCTTTGTCAGACCTGGAAGCCATTTTTTTTTCCTTTTTGGATTTCAGGCCTGCCACACTTTCTACTGTGGGAAAATGGAAGGGGGGAGTTGGGTGATTTGTAGCCATAATAACATTCTTTTTCAGAAAGTCAAGATCACTTTTGTCTCTACACCTGGATGGAAGTGGATGGGAAGGTCTTTGCGGCAATGAAGGATTGGACCATGTGATAAACTTATGGGTGTTGGAGCAGGTTCTTGAACTTTCAACTGGGTGAGGAAACCTGGGAGTTTTCAGATTCGGGTTTTCCCAGATGTACCAACATGACGTATCTAATAAAGTGGGACTTTGAGGAGCCACACGCCTCTGAGTTTTCTTTCATTAGGAGTGTTATTTTGAAACCCTGACAGCCTTGATAAGAGCACACTTGGAATATAGCATCCAGCTTTGGTTGCCACAATGTAAAAAATATGTTGAGACTCTGGAAAGAGTGCATAGAAGAGCAACAAAGATTATTGGGGGTCTGGAGGCTAAAAAATATGAAGAATGGTTGAATATGGCTAGTTTTGTGAAAGGATTGAATATGGCTAGTTTTGTGAAAGAAGAACTAGGGGTGATATAATAGCAGTGTTCCAATATTTGAGGGGTTGCCACAAAGAAGAGGGGATCAAACTATTTTCCAAAGTATCAGAAAAAGAAACAATGGATGGAAACTAATCAAGGAGAGAACCAACCTAGAACTAAGCAGAATAATTAATAATTGGAATGAATTGTTTTTAGAAGTTCTGGGTGCTACATCACTGGACATTTTAAAAAAGAGATTGGAAAGCCATTTGTCCAGAATGGTATAGGGTCTCCTGCTTGTGCAGGGGGTTGGACTAGAAGATCTTCAAGTTCCCTTCCAACTCTTATTATTCTGCTATTCATATGTATTTGATTCAATACACTGGAATATGTATTGCCTAGTCCTAAATTTTCTTCCATGACTAGAACTTATATTCACAGGATCAAGCATCACAATTCCCTGCATGAATTCAAACATCCCTTTAAATTTTATCTGGGAATGGTTGATTATTCTTTTAAAAATGTGGTCGATTAGAAATTACTTTCCAATACTGCTATAAAAAGTAAAATAATTTATAGACCCTTATTTTCAAGAGGAAAAGATATTACAAGTGAAAAGGATAGTTTTTTGGCCAAAAAAGAGACTAAATTAAACAAGTTATTCAAAGAAGGTGACAGTAATCTGCCTTAGACACGAACTGTTTCATAGTGTGATTGCTATCTTAAAATCTTCTCTGTTGAACATTTATAATTTTTATTCTTTTCGCACCATTCTTACCTAAGCTGCTAAAGGCTTAACGTCTCTGCCAAAGCTGCTATAGTATTATTTACATGCACTATGCAGCCACAACTGCTGTGACAAATTTTGGAGTAATGGTCCTGGACAAATATAAATTTGTTTTGTCAATAAAGGGTGAACATTAGGCCCTTCAGAGAGCACTTGAAAAAACTTCAGATGCCTACAAATCTTTGAGGAAAACAGCATAACTTCTCAAAATAGAAAAAATAATGCAAAATAAATATTTGCACTCAATGACAATTTATAATGAATAAAAATACTAGCATAGACGACAATCTTTTGGTGTACATTCCAATTGTAATGGATAAGAGGCATTATCAAAAATTGCGTTTTCCATAACAAAAATACTTCAAATGATATAATTAGCCATAATAATGGTAACAAAAAAGAATCCACACAAAGTTCTTTTAGACTAAATTATATATGTTTGCAATCTACTAATATAAAAAAATGAATAATAATAAAAAAAACCTGCACCACCCATATCAAGAAATCAAAATGCATTTGTCAGAACTGAAAAAAAATAATTATCAAGCAGTCCTGGGCCCTCCATATGTATGGCAAGAGGTATTTGTGCTCACCAAAAGAACTTCAATACTACCACATTAACCTGCAAACATCTGGGGATGGGTTTTAAATGTTCAAAAGTCAAATAAATAGCCAGAAAGCTAATCACTGATATGCATAAGATTTAGGGATGCCACTGTGAATTTTAACGGGTGGTGTTCAAAGAGTATTGCTTATGCTTTGAGATGTACTGCTTTAAACAGTAAGTAAACGAGATAGTCATCTTAAGATAGCAAAATGCTTTTGGGGATATAGAGTCATCTGAGGAATGGCTATTCTTGAGAGTTTGTGCTTTGAATGACACAAGGACACCTGATGCCTTTTCATAGTAGTTTTTTCTGGACATTTCAAAAGAACCATATGGGTTGATTTCACCTCACACTAAAAAGAATTTCTAAGTGACTACCTTGCAATAATGTATTAACGTATGAGGTGCATTATACAGTAATATTGTACATGTATTGCAACTTATAATGGATCATAAAGCTGTAAAAAGAGATTTAAATCTATAGGACTTAGGTTGGAAAATATTTTTTTGTTATAAAAATCTATTTTAGTGGAAAACACAAAGTATTAAGTTTGGCATGGAATAAAAAACAGGAGATTTTATCGCTGAAATCAGAATCAGGAAAGGGTGAAGTAAAAAAAAAATGATTGTGTTAAAAATGACGAAATTTCATCCTGCTAATAAATCTTCCTTTCAACAGAGCTCATCTGCAGTAACTGTATGGTCACACCATCTTTTGGGGGCAGCCAAATATGGAAGCAGTTTGTCATCTTGAATTTCTGGTATCAATTAATCCTAACCCTAATCACCTTTTTCAAAGGCAGCAGGGTGTTGTAACTTCCTAGACAACTTAAAATCTTTTTTAAAAAACCTTTCAACTGTTTTTAAAGACTATACAAATAAATAAAATAATAATCACAGTAAACATTTTAGAACAGTTTTTAATTATACAAGAAGGATCATTCCTTTATACTGTATTACAGTAGTTTTCGAACATTGCCACATATTTTATTTTAATAGTTAAAAGTTTAATAATAATAATAATAGTAATAATAATATGGCACATATAATACATACAATGAATATAGATATATTCATTCCCTCTTTTTAATAGTAGATCAACAATACTCTGCTTTTTTATTATATTCATAGTCTTCTTTTAATGCTCTTATTTTATTTAAAACAAAGATGTACTTTAAAAATATTATCTATTAATGAACAGATAATTATGGAGATTGTGTAATTATTGCTCAATATTAAATTAGGAAAGAATGCCAAGTAAAAATGTATTAAATTGTTTCTGGTGTAAAAAATAACTATTTTTTCAATATAAGGCCAAAATAGCTATATATTATTGTTTATATTTTTTTTAAAGGGAAAGGGGAAAAAAGAGAAACCAGTAATAAATAATATAAATAAATGTTTAATGTGTGACTTCTCCCTTCTTTGTATTCCAACTGATTTGCAGTACATGTTGGCATAAACTTTAGAAACCATGTTGTGTAATATATCAATATCCAGTTTAGTGTAGTGATTAAGGCATCAGGCTAGAATTCCAGAGTCTGGGTGTTCTAGTATTACCTTAGGCCTTAAGAAGAGGACAATGGCAGAACCACTTCTGAAAAACTTTGCCAAAAACACTGCAGGAACTTGTATAGGCAGTGTCCTGGAATCAGAAACCACTGAACAGGGGGGGAAATTTTGGAAACAATTCTTGCTCAAAGGTAATTAATTTAAGTTCTCAATCTGATATTGTTGATCCCTTATCTTTTTTCAAGTATTGTGCAAAATTTTAAGCATGAATCTTAATAAATTCAAGATTTATCAATATATTCTGGAATTAAAAAATGAATGAATGTTCTTTTTGTTTCATGCTGTTTTCAAACATTTATTATTATGCGATGTATTTATTTTGGCAGTTATTGACAGAGCTGTATTCTCTCTGTAAAACATTTTATGCCAGTTCTGTATCAAATCTTGTCTTGGAGTTAATTATATAGATTTGTTCCATAGGACATCCCATTGTTGCTTTGGGATAGTTTCCTTGAAATTTTATATCCAATTATCACACATATTTTTAGTTGTTCAGCATCTGTATCATATCTAAAGAGTTTAAATATGCAGCAAATTTATCTTTAGCTTGTTGACTGATAAAATGGAATTGTTTTCTTCTATTGTCATTAGATTTCAGTAGGAATTACACTGTTACATATTTCATTAAATATTTCATTAAAGAATTAAAAGTTTACATAAAGATTCAAAATATTCAGATGCTTCAGTCGCTTTAGACCTACAGTATTTAAAACTTGGTGAGACCTTGGCGTGATTAGACATTATGATAGATAAATACCAGAATTTGCCCATGTAGAAAATACTTAAAAGCATATATGGAGATGTTAGAGCTCAGCCAACTAAATTCCAATGAAGACAAGAATGAGAAGCCAAGAACAGCAAGAACAGAGAAAAGTACATAATAAAATTCCTAAGCTGAATATTTTCTACCAGGTTTCTTTGTGAATCTAAAGAGACTTATTATCTCTCCCTTTTCCTCCCAACAATCCATCTGCAAGCAAAGGAAGGTAAAGTGCTGATTTCCCTAATGGCATGCATGGACAATCCCCATTTCTTAATTGCAAATACTTGATCATTTTAGATCTAATAATAATAAAAATATCAAATCTTTGAAAACAGAAGCATGTGACACTTTTTATATACTTTTAATACCCATGTGTATTATGGATTCATAGTACAGAAAGGCATTATACTGTTAATATTGTGCGGATTCACAGCTAATGCCATTATAGTACCAAAGGAGCAATTAAAGAATGAGAATCTGTATTAAGATTAATACCCAGATAAACCTCAGCTGATCCATTAACATGATAATAAGTCCAAAACTTCTGTATACCACTTGGTATACCTCTCCCTTCCTTCTGCCACCACTTTAATTCAACTAACCTCTCTACTTTTTTTCTTCGGTATTCTAAAATTGCTTTAAGAAATTAAGCACACATAGCTATTTAGTTTAGAACATTATATAGTAATAAAATTAACACAAGTAAATGGTAAACTAACATTCCTCATTGTATCTAAAACTTCTAAAGACACTGACAGATCATCATGCAATTTTCTGCATCATGCTGATTTAGGGGGCAAAGAATATCCTGCTGACAAAGATAAACTAAAACAAAGCTGCAGGTTCTGATTAAATTAATATGAATTTGTAGTATTTTTCTTTCCGTTGACTAATATAGAAAATTGGATTATTGATTTGATTTGTTTTCTAAAGATATACTTCATTATGTAACACCAAATGGCAGCTTTGTGCTGTCTTGTTACATATAGTGCTTTGGATGATACTACAATTTCTGCCTTTAAAAAAAAAGTTTGTCTATGGGAAATTGTGGGTCTACTAGAGCTGGAGAGAGAGAGGGAGGGAGAGAGGGAGGAGAGGGGGGGAAGAGGGAGAGGGAGAAATTAGCCTACAGCCCTGAGATTTCCTGGCAGAGTTCCACCCAGGAATAAACCTGTATAACTGTGTTGTGCTTTATATTCAAAGGGAAGCTGGCACTTCAGAGCATGCAAGAGTGCTAACATTGCAATTGCCTGTGCTTCCTTAAAGCAGCTGCAAATTTTCTTGTGACTGCTTTTTTGTCCCATGAAACAATGTATTTGATTTGAGGAATTGCAAAATGGTGCAACCACATACATTGGTTCACATACCCTTTGAATCCAATATACACAAACCTACTAAACAGAAAACAATATTACTTTGAGGCAATTGTTAAAGATTGAAAATGCAATACCAGGGCAAGGGCAAGATGCTATAGGCAAAATAGTCAATACAACTCATGCCTCTTATATTATTAGGCAGTTAGTTTCAATTTTATCAGTCCTATTTTATCTATCTTGTTTTTGACTTTTGGATAGTGTTTGGATGTTTTAGATCTTAAAATGTCTTATGACCTTTACTGAGATCTATAACCCTAACTCAGAATGCCAATATGTCTGGCACCGGGAGGAACAGTCTTATAACAAAGGCAGAATAAGGAAGCTGCATCGATACATTGCAGAAGAAATCCGAAATAATTGAAAACAGCTGAAAATAAAGGACTATGAAGTCCTTTTAAGTCCTGAAGGCACATAAGTGTCTTCAGATTTTTTGGTCAACAGTTGATAACCATCATATCTATTTAACTGGGATTCAAACAAGCTTTCACCATCTAACAAGGATTTAACTGTAAAAGGAAAAAAAGGTGACGTAGCTGGAACAGAATTTAAGAGCTAAGAAGTTGAACCAGTAATTCATTCGAACTTAATGCAGATGTGCCCTTCGTATTTTTTTTAAAAAAACCTAATCATATCTATCTTTGATCAGCTTCAGAAGCCAATAACAAACCAGAGGAACTAGAAATGCTAATAGAAAAAAAGATTCCCTTGCCTAGTCAAGGATAGTGATAGAGCTGTGTGAATTTTAAAATAGGCAGGGAAGAAAAACTTCTAAGAGTGAGGGTACTGTATCATATTCTGCTAAAGCAAATAATCAAAATACAAAGCTTAGCACTGAATGATCAGACAAACACACATACTACAACTAAGGAAATCCATTTATGTATAGAGATAAACTAAAATAAATAACCAAAGATAATTGGTAATTTACAAAAAGGACTATTTTGAAATTTCTGTCACAGATACTTAGGTGCAACATAACCCATACTGAGTTAATAGAAATAATATATTTCTCCACAGTCAAGTTTTTAAAGAGATTTGTCTTGTCTTTCCATCAACTGATACTGCCTTAAATGCTCTTAAGATTTCCAAGCACTCTTTACAGAGCTTTGGATTAGTGCCAACCAGAATATTTCAAAATATCTGCATCTGCCCCCTCCTTACTCCTGGGAAATCTGCCAGGAAAGGCTGGAGTGCAGAGTGGGAGGATATACTAAGGTCTGTGTCTTACAATACTATTCCACATAATTAGCTTCAGAAGAAATCCATGAAGCTGGAATAAAAAGGGCAAATGTGATTCAGCACAGCTTTTTCCAGCATGCATTTTCAGGAAGATCAAAGAAATTTAATTCAGGATCTTAATGATATTGTCAACCCTATTGGGTTCAACCAGGCAGAAAACAGGACAAGATGAGTTAATTCTACTTTATTGTAAGGCTACATTGGCAGAATCTTGTAGTCTTAAAATATAAACTTCCTACAACCACTTTTAACTAACTGATTTAAAGTAGAATAAAATATGAATTAAAATATAAGGATGAAGACGTGGCATAAAAGGGACAGTTAGAAGCTTGCTTAAAGGGAAAGGGAAATGTCATCAGCCTCTAACCACAAGATGTTCTAGCCAACATCCCTATGTCAAAAATCCAAACTACAAGGTTCAAATAAAGTTTGCTAAAGACACATAGTCCATACCTGTGTCCCAAGAACAAAAGGAGAAGTAAGACCCCTATCTACTTATAAGGCTTCCCCCCCAAAAAAAACCAATAAGAAATGAGTTAAGTATTTCCATGTTGCGCTGCTTTTGAGAATGTATAAGAACACATGCTTCGATAATGAAGGTTGTTCAGAATTTCCAATGCTAGCTACGTGTTAGCTTTCTGAACCTGGCTGCCAAATAAACTTTTCCTGTATCCTGAGAAGTCTAAGTTTGTCATTTTCTGCAGCAATTCAATTAGTATGGCTTCTTAAGTTTCTTTCCTGACCATTCAGCCTTTGGGAGAGGAGCTTCTCTTGTCTGATTGTTTCTTAGGTAGTATCTATTCCCTACATGACTCAAGGTCATTACCTCACCTTCAGAGTTATTCTTTCTTCCTGGGTTCCTATGGTAAACAGGTTGTGAGCTTTGAGAATAAAATGTAGCTGTGTCATTCCACTTTTCTCTAGATACCTCCCACAAGATGTCCTGGAAATCATCTGCTCCAGTTGAGGTAGCAGCTGCCTATCCCTTGGGAATTTGTTGTTGTCCTTCCTTGTGTCCTGTATGTTTGATGTGGCAGTAACTGATTCATCCATTATTGCTTTGTATAATTCTATTCTTAGAAAAAAAAATCTTCCTTCACTTATCTTGGTCAGCATCTAAATTTCTACATAGCTGGCAATTATTGAGCTAGGGTTTGTTGGGATATTAGTTATGAAAGTGCTATAAAAATTGTCGTCCATGAATATCTATTGCTGCCTCTCTTGATACCCCAGGGTAATATGTAGTTCATAAAATGGTTGTTTTGATTGGTATCGCCAGGTGAGACTGTTAGATATCCCCCCTCCCCGCTGACATTCTGCAAGAGGTTTCCACCAAGGTCCTCTGTTCTGGTGGGAAAAGAGATTGAATCTCATTGGTCAAGAGGTCTGACCAAGGGGATGCTGACCAAGGGGATGCTGCCCGACCATTCTTCAGCTGGATGTTTACTTGACTTGCAATAACTTGTTGTTTACTGAAGCCTTTGTGTCTCCTTTACCCGATCTAACACTGGCGACGAGGATAGGATTAGAAGGCAACTAGGCAAACAAAGAGAGCAAAGCCTTGTAAGTACATCCAGCCCGGAGCATCCCATGAGGCAACCAGCTAGCCATCGCTGAACACCTAGAGAGAGAACCAGAATGGCCATGCACGACCCACCAACTCCGTACAACCCAGCTACAGAACACTGGGAATCATACATGCTACAATTTGAGTGTTTCTTGGAAGAGAACGATCTCACGGGCATTCCAGAAGCCTGGAAAAAGAACTTGTTCCTAGGATACTGTGGTCAGGAAGTATTCAAGATGGCGAAAAATCTCTCAGAACCGACCCCGCTACAAGCAGTGTCCTGGTCTGCACTACAACTAACGCTGAAGACACACAACGCGCCAAAGCCATCCAAATACGTTTGCCGGCACCTGTTCAACATCCAGAACCAAAAGGAGGGCAAATCGATCAACGAATACATGGCGGCGCTCCGAAACACTGCAGCCCACTGTGAGTTCCGTGAACTGGACAACCTGATTCTAGATCGCATAATGTTGGGGCTGCGAGATCTCAATCTGCAGAGAAGGCTTCTGGCTAGATCCAACTTCTCTCTGCAGATGTCACTAGATGAAGCTAGAGCATCTGAATCAGCAGCCCAATCAGTGGAAACCATCCAGCGCTACAGTGCACCTCCAGATGCACGGAAAAGTACCCGCATCCACCGTGAGACCACAGAGCCCGAGAGTGAGGAGAGTGAGGAGGAAGACAGCTACCAAATGCGCAGTAGCCAAACAAAGCCGGTGCGATTCACAAATTCTGCCCTGCGCCAGCTGTGGAGGAGACCATGTCTGATCATCCTGCCATTTCCACGAAGCTATTTGCCAGTGATGCAAGTGGAAAGGACACATTGCCAGGGTGTGCCACAATATTTTCCTGTGATCACAGGACACCCCAAGGGGGGCCAAAACCACAAACAGCAACCCAAATCAGTCGCTTGGCAAAAGTACCCATGGGGTTCAGAGGGAGACGATAGAATCGCCAACCTCCCTTCTGCCATACGAAGCCACTCTGGGCGCACAAAAAAGCTGAATGTCACTGTTCTTGTTAGACATATCCGTATCATTCGCCCCAAAAAGCTGAAAGTCACTGTCCTCATCGAGGACTCTCCATGCGAAATGGAGATCGACATTGGGTCGTCACTGATCATAATTCCATGGTCAGTCTTGAAGCAAACGATCCCCAAGATACAAAATAGACACCTCAGAAGCCCCAACATCCACGTACGGGACTACCAGGGGAACCAGGTCCCCATCGTGGGCCAAGACAACCTCCGGGTAAGCCACAAGAAATTCTGCAAAAAACTCCCTGTGACGGTGGTCAGAGATGACCTTCAGAGCCTGCTGGGGCTTGATTGGTCCGAAGCTCTGGGAATGGAAGTGACCGGAGTCAACTCTGTGGAGGAGGATGATGCTGAAGCTGCCGCTGAAGCCATTATTAAGGAGTTCGAGGACATCTTCGGCACCGGTCTGGGTGAGTACAAAGGAACCCCCATTTTCTTTAGCTTAGACCGCACAATAGCCCCAATTAGACTTAAACCCAGGAGAGTACCTTTCACTCTCTGGCCAAAAATTGACAAAAAAAATCAATAAGCTTGTGAGCCAAGGCATTTTAGAACCAGTCGATCATGCACGCTGGGAGACGCCAATTGTGACACCTGTCAAACCTGACGGGTCTGTAAGCATCTGTGCAGACTATAAATGCACAATTAATAAAGTGCTACAACAAAGTGCTTACCCTGTACCTGTTGTACAACACCTATTGCATTCCCTTGGCACGGGAATTTTTTTTTTTTTTTGCAAAATTAGATATGGCACAGGCATGCCAACAATTGCCAGTAGATGGTGCTACCGTGGCAGCCCAAACCATTGTGACGCACAGGGGTGCATTCAAATGCAACTGCCTGCAATTCGGTGTTAGTATCGCCCCCGGACTATTCCAAAGCATAATGGAACGACTTTTGCAGGAGATTCCGGGAGTCTTCCCCTATTTTGATGACATTTTGGTATCGGCCGTAAATGAAGCACAACTTTTAAAACGCGTACAAACAGTTTTGGCTAGAATCAGAGACAAGGGCCTCCAACTTAAAAAAGGAAAAAAAATGTAATTATTGCACCTCAACACCCCCTGACTCCACAAGCAAAGGCAGGTCTTTCTCCATAGGGGATTCAGTATATGCACACAATTACACCGGGGGAACATTATGGATTCCCGCCACTATAATTGGAATTACCAATCCTCGATCGTACACAGTAAAACTCAAGGACGGTAGAAATTGGAGAAGGCACATTGACCAACTCTGTAGTCGCTTGTCTAACTCAGCGCTTAGACAACCCAACATAACTCCTGCACAAACCAAAAGAAGCTACACACAAAATAGCAGTCCTGAGGAAAGCCCAAGAATATCAGAAGAGTTATCTGACTTCAATGCAGGCCCATGGCGAGCTCCGAACAAATCAATGCCAGAAGCTCCAGCCACGGCCTGTGAGAAGTTCCAGGTGGTTCTACCAGGCGGGTCTGCAGGAGCAACAGGTTCATCCTACTTGTGTGAAGGAAACACCAGAACTGATTTGCGCAGGTCAGGCAGAGCTACGCAAAAGCCCGCCTACCTGTGTGACTACATCACTAGTTAGATTGTTCCATCCCAGAGGGGAGGGTTGTTAGATATTCCCCCCACCGCTGACAGACGGCAAGAGGTTTCCACCAAGGTCCTCTGTTCCGGCGGGAACAGAGATTAAATCTCATTGGTCAAGAGGTCTGACAGATCCCTTTAAAAGGGGATGCTGCCTGACCATTCTTCAGCCAGATATTTACTTGACTTGCAATAAAGAGCTGTTGTTTACTGAAGCCGTTATGCCTCCTTTACCTGATCTAACAGAGACTTTATTGATTTTTATATTGGGATTTTATTTTCTTAAGCTGCCCAGAATCACCATGAGTGAGTTGGGCAACTGTATAAATTTTCTTAATAAATAAATAAATAAAATATATGCTATATATGAGGTATAAAAATCAAAGTGGGAGAAAAGCTAAACCTAATTTCCAACAGCCAGCAGATTTGGTGTTTTTTACTGTCGTGCTTTGGGTAGACTTGTATACAGTGGGCTAGTCTTTTCAGGAAATATCTCCATTGTTGAAAGACATTTTTACTGCCACAATTTTTAATTGAAAATATATTTCCTTTCTGCTAGTAGGAATGCAACTACATTTCTTCTCTGATCATTAAGTCACCTGGATCCTCCATCTCTTGAATGATTATTTCCTTGGCAGCATCCCGTTGCAGCATAGCAATAGCACTTAGACTTATATACCACCCCATAGTACTTTAGAGCAATAGTACTTAGACATATATACCACTACATAGTGCTGTTTACAATGTCAGCATATTGCCCTCAACAATCTGGGTCCTCATTTTATTGAGTCAGAAGGATGGAAGGCTGAGTCAACCTTGAGCCTCTAGAGTTGAATTCCAGGCTGTGGGCAAAGTTAGACTGCAATGCTGCATTCTAACCACTGTGCCACCAGGAATCTTTCATGATCTCTTCAGGCCAGTTTATGTCAAATGCTATTAGCAATGCCACTAACATTTTATGAGGCTAAATCATTTGCTGACATCCTGCATAGTGCACAGAAATGGTGGGAAATTATGCAAGACTTTGCCTTCTTGGGTTTATGTAGTGAGTCCAAGCTAATTCCTTACTTGACTCCTCCTCCTAACTGGAACAATTGTTACCCAACATAATGAAAAAGTACCAGTTAAAAAAAATCCATTTTTTCTAGTTAGATTAACCCCTTTTATTTTCAAATATAACTTATTTTGTCCCTGGCAATAGCCTATGACCAAACTAAACAACCATTCACCCACAGAATAAAATATATGGCGTTCCAAGCTCAAATTAACAAGTTATATCTACTTGACAGAAATTGGATAAACACAGGTTTTTCAAAACTAGCCAAACAGTTAGAGAATCTTTCCACAAGATCATGACTGCATTTTTAAAGCCATCTGCTTCAAGGCAGATCCTATTAATTGAGCGCATCTGCCTGTGGTGACAGAGATTGAAAACATATTGCATGTATTATAACACTGTAAATTTTACAGAGATATTAGGTCTATTTATATTCTGCTTCTAAAAACACATTTCCAGAAAGTCAGATAATTTGTAGGTGAATTTTCTCTTTGAAGATATGAAACCCACCATTACTTTATACATTAGCCAAATTTTGTTTGGCTATGATGAAAATAAAATGTAACTGCTTCAGGCTTAATTATTTTTGACTTATTTCTTCTTTAACATCTTAATATGCAGATTTGTAATTGCTTTAGTTGCTTTGTTTTAGGTAATGTATATTTTTATTTTACAGACTAGAATTTTGCATGATTTTGTTATTATCCATCATTATAATAGTGTTTTACTGCAGAGAACTACTGCTAGGTTAATATTTTACCCCTAAGAATTTCGCTCTGATTTTCTTTGTTGTGTGTATTTCCACAGATTCTTTTTTTAAACCCTGCCCAATTGAATTCACTCAGACTCATAAGCAATCATTAATCTAATTCTTCCTCATTGATTTCCAAGCAACGTGGCATGTGAATAGTTAAGAGTTTTGTGTTTTTTTGTTATCTTCATCAAATTACAGATACATGCTTACCTATTCACATGCTATGTACTTGGGAAATCAAGTGCAATGCTGCAAGATTGAATCTGGATTGGTCACCAGGACCAAAGATTTACTTTTCTGAGCTCCATCTTTGGAGCCCATCTTTAGAGAACTTTTCTCTACTGGAATAGAGGCTTTGGTTTATTGTGAGGGACTGGTGATTGGCTGTTGTTTCCTTGTGCTGCCAAGCCCTTGGCTATAGTTGCCAGCCATCAACACACCAATCAGCCAATAGGAAGGACCTAAAGGATCTATAACCTAAAGCACATATTCCAGTAGAGAGAAGTTTCCTAAAGATGGGTTCCAGCATGAATCCAAAAGTTCAGGAAAGTAGATCTCTGGTGTCCTGGTCTTGCAACATTATCCTGAGATACATCATTTGTCAAATGCAATGCATACGAGTGGTACTAAGTAGATGAAGTCTGAGAACTAAATTATACCTTAGACATAATACATTTTGTTTATAACATTTATAGGCTTCCATCAGTACTCTTGTACTTTTTGGGGAGGAAAAAGTGTATTAAAACTACTTTGTAAAATCCTATACCTGTATGAGGAGAGTTATTATTTTAAATAATTCATCAGATTTGGTTAATTCAGTTGTATTTATGTTTATGAGGACAGAAATGATAAAAAGTGAAATCATAGGTATTTGACAAATAGAAGAAATATACAAAGAAATTATCTTGTTGATTGTGTACATTTAGAAAAAAATGTTAGAATTATTTTGCTTATATGTGACTTAAATGTGCCCTGTTATTAAATATTGAAAGCAGTACATTGGGGAAATTCAAGACCATTTTGGTTCCTAAGAAATCTTCCATTAGGGAACTGAAGGACTATAGGTCGCTTGCTCTGACATATGTAGCCATGAAGACCTTTGAGTAGTTAATGCTGGTTCACCTGAAAGTCATCAAAGATCTGCTGAAAGACACCTTGCAGTTTGCCTATCGAGCAAATAGGTTGGCAGACAATGCTATCAATGCCTATCTCCTATATGTGGGGACCAATGACATAACAATGAATCTGAAAACAATAACAAGCTATTATGAACAGGGGAGAAAGTTAAAGAATTAGAAGCACAAGTTGTGTTTTCATCTATATTTGTAACAAAAGGTCAACATCCAATGAGGGATCAAAGGATAAGTAGAAATGAAAGCTTGGCTTAAAAACTAGTGTTGTCAACAGAACTTTGGTTCCTAAAACATGGTCTGCATTACCTACATGAAGGGCTACTGGCAAGGAATAAACTGCACCTCACAAACTGGAAAGAATATATTCATAAAATGGCTGGCTCATCTTATCAAAAGGGATTTAAACTAAAATTGAGCAGAGAGAATGGCCAATTTACACAACCTAATTCCAAGCAAAAGCTACTAGGTAACCAATCAGATAAGGAGGTAGGAAGTAAACAGAAAGAAGAAATTAAAAGATTAAATTACATTTAAAAAATAAAAATATAATGAAGTAGAGAGTGATGGAATGATAAGAGATATAAGAAACATATCTAAGACCCAAAAAATGCTTATACAATAATGCTCAAAGTTTAGGAAACAAACAGGGTGAACTTGAAGTATTAGTAAATGAAAGCAGATGTGATATAGTTTCCATTACTGAATATCAGTACAGAACATCAGTACATTACTACTCAAAAGTCACAGATAGGTCATTCCATGTCAAGTGGTCTGGGGCTCCCTGCTTGACCATCACAGATTCGATGAAATTTAGTGTGAACATGCACACATGTCCCCAATGAACATTGGTAAAGTGTTACGTTTGCCGATGCAATACTTGCAGAGATATAGTCATTTGTTTGACCCCAAACCGCAGCCTTCTGCAATATGATTCTGAGGTTTCAGCAAATTTGAGACATAATAACTCTGGCAATATTTTGTTGAGAGAAATGAAACTTGGCCATCTTGTATATCTTGCTGTGCTCTATTAAACAAAATAATAAAAACATTCTCATGAGCGATCTTTATCTAGATAAGTTGGAGCAAAGTTAGCCGAAAATGACTATGGTTCGAAAGAAGGCTAAAGTTTGGCTTTATATATTTCTGGAAAGAAAGGTATGAGAAATACAAAGCTTTGTGCATAATAATTTAGCAATACAAGGTTCTTGAATATAAATATTTTATTCTCCTATTGATTTCCAATAGTTGACAAATTGAGTGTAAAGTTGATGGTTTTTATAAGAAAACGGACAAAGTTAAGGATGTTGTATGGCAACGTCACATGCATTCTATTATTGTTTCATCTTGTTTGTTTTATATAGACATCATTACTACTATTATATTGCATTGGTCCATAGTGACATTGTCACTACCTGTTCAGGCATTTGACCCAACCCCATTGGCATAGTGGGCATGCCCAATAGCTATGCAATACCAGCCACAGGTGGGATTCTTGATTCAGAATCCCAAGCCTGTAGTTTGCTTTCTTCCTTGAGGTTCCAAAGCCTTGTGTAGGTATCTGTCTGGTTCTCAAGCTGACAATTGGGCAGCTTATTCTATGTTTCCAACCCTAAAGTGGGTATCTTATGTGGTTCCCATGCCAAAGTCTGTACTCTTTGTGCTGCCAAATTCCAATAATCACTTATTTATCATTGAATTTACTCCCCATGTTCTTTAGCATCGCTGGAGGGGCTGGAAGCACACAAATAAGATGTGGTTCTGGAACACAACAAACATCTTGTCTTTCAGGCCAATAAAATAAATGAGCAGGGCCTCATTTTGCATGATTTTGTTCAATCGAAATTTCCACAATGTTGCCTACCCACCATTTTTTGTCATAAATGCAGGCACCATAACAACTGGGAAATATGTAATCCAATTTTAATGTTGGCCACAAAGTTAATCGTGTCATTTGAAACTTTGCCGACAGAAATCAAATTTGAATCAACTGAAACAAACTGGTGATGATCTCTTGTGCCAGCTATTGTGCTGTTAACTTTCCATCTTTCTTCTTGCAGCATCCTGCTTTCTTCTAGTTCTTCCATTGGAACATGTGTGTGTGTGTGTGTGTGTGTGTGTGTGTGTGTAGATATATATATGTATGTATGTATGTATGTATGTATGTATGAGTGTATATATATATATGTACATATATATATTGTATATATAGTTTCCCTTTATTTATTTATCAGCACAAATACAACACATATATGTGTGTATGTATGTGTGTGTGTGTATGTGTGTATGTATGTATGTATATATATATCTTTATTTATTTATCAGCATAAATATAACATATATATATATATATATATATATATATATATATATATATATATATATATATATATATATATATATATATATATCCATAACCCCTGGTAACTGCTTCCATCATCTGTCAATCGGCTCGTCACAAGAGTCCATCACGACAGAAACCCAACATTTTTACTGTTGCCTTTCTTATATTTGTGTTTTTTATTTGTGCTGATAAATAAATAAAAGCTAAATAGCTTGAAATAGAGCTATACTAGTCTCCCTTTATTTATTTATCAGCACAAATAAAACACACACACACACACACACACACACACACACACACACACACACACACACACATATATATATATATATATATATATATATATATATATATATATATATATATATATATATTCATTCATTCATTCATTCATTCATTCATTCATTCATTCATTCATTCATTCATTCATTCATTCATTCCATGGATGTTTCTGTGGCAAAAGTTGAACAGATCTGTTGGCATCAGTATTTGGTCGGTTGATGGTTGCTGAAGGCTGGCTCGAGCAGCCAAACGTTTAGTTGTGCCACCAACTCTGTTGTATGGTGATTTGGTGAAACAAAATCACATGGTGAAACAACGTGTGTGCATATTCACCAAATTTCATTGGAATCTGTGATGGTCGAGCAGGGCACTTTTCTGAAATCATATTACTAGATATGGAATGACCCAGACCTAACAAAAGAGGAGGTGGAGTTGCATTATATATAAAAGATCACTACATTTCTACAGAAATACACAACACCTCCTAGAATCTATATGGATCAATATAAAAGGAAAAAGAATAACATTGCTAAAGGCATAGACTACAAGCCACCCAACCAAGCAGAAGAAATAGATGAACGCTTTGCTAACCAATTAACAAATGTATGTAGGAAACATACCACAGTAATAATGGGAAATTTTAACTACTCTGATATCAGCGGGGAGACAAATTCTGCAAGTGGGAAATGAAACAGATTCCTAACCATTTTGACTGACAACTTTGTCATCCAAAAGATAGAGGAGTGAATTAGAAGAAAAGTTATACTGGATCTAATTCCTATTAATAGAGAAGTGATTGAGGGAGTTGAAGTCACTGTAAACTTGGGTGTAAGTGAACACATCATATTGGAATTCAATATAATACAAACATAAGGGAGAGAATATAATCCAAGTGTCTTAAACTTTAAAAGACCTGATTTTAACAAACTCAGAGACCTCCATGAATGAAAATCCTAAAGGGGAAAACAATTCAAGAATAGGTAACACTGAAAAATATGACCATAAAAGTCCAGTCCAACACAATACCACTGGAAATGTAAGAAAATAAATCCAAGAAGAAGTCAGCATGATTACACAAAGTTCTCTCTGATAAACTGAAAGAGAAAAAGGACAAGTGCCAAAAATGGAAAGAGGGACATGTAATTAACCCAGAATATCAGCAGATAGCCAGAAGATGCAAAGATGAAGTCAGGAAAGCAAAGGCTCAGCAGAATGAACAAAAACCTGCAACAAAAGCCAAATAATTTTTTAAAAAGTTTCTTTCAACATATAAATAACAAGAAAAGGAAACAGTTGGTCATGTAAAGAGAGAAGATAGCAAGGAAGTAACAGGCAGTAGAGAGAAAACAGAGCTTTTTAACTCATTCTTTGCATCAGTCTTCATGTAAAAAGAAACTATTGCCCAACCTACCATAACTATAAATACAGACTAGAAATAAAAACTAAAATAAGCAAGAAAATGCTAAGAGAATACCTGTCTGATCTTGATGAATATAAGTCACTGGACCTAAAGATTACATCCCAGAAGCTGGTAGTAATTACCTCAGAACCATTCTACTATATCTTTCAAAAATCCTGGAGTACCGGCGAATTACCAGAGGATTAGAAAGGAGCTGATGTAATTCCCATCTTCAAAAAAGAAAAAAAGAGGGGGGAAAAACAGACCCAGAAAATTACAGATCCATCAGTCTGACATCAATACCCGGGAAGATACTGAAAATAATAATCAAAGATCTGCTAACATCTAGAAACAAATAAAGTTATAACTAGAACCAGCACAGGTTTCTTAAAAACAGATCATGTCAAACCAATCTTATTTCATTATTTGACAACGTGACTAAATTAGTAGACAAAAGAAGTGCTGTGGACATTGTATACTTGGACTTCAGCAAGGTATTTGAGAAAGTAGACAACAACCTATTTCTTAGTAAATTAGAAAAAATGTGAGATAGACAGCATCACCACCAAATGGATTTGTAACTGGTTATCAAACCATACTGAATGAATAGTTCTTAACTGTATTACATCTACATCTAAGAGCCAAGGTGGCGCAGTGGTTAAATGCAGCACTGCAGGCTACTGCTAGATCAGCAGTTCAGCGGTTCAAATCTCACCGGCTCAGGGTTGACTCAGCCTTCCATCCTTCCGAGGTGGGTAAAATGAGGACCCAGATTGTTGGGGGCAATATGCTGACTCTCTGTAAACCGCTTAGAGAGGGCTGAAAGCCCTATGAAGCGGTATATAAGTCTACTGCTATTGCTATATTGCTATTACATGGAGGAAAGTAAGCAGTGGGATACCACAAGGTTCCATCTTAGGCCCAGTATTCTTCAATATCTTCATAAATGAGTTAGATGAAGGAATAGAAGGAGAACTAGTCAAATTTGTAGATGATACTAAGCTGGCATGAATAGCCAAACACACCAGAAGATAAGTTCAGGATCCAAAAAGATCTTGACAGACTTGAACAAAGGGCCCTATCCAACAACATGAAATTTAATGTGGAAAAAAGCAAGGTTTTATAACTAGGCAGGAAAAACCAAAGCAACCTGGAATTAAGGAGAAACAGTGAGAACAATTAACCAGTGGAACAGCTTGTCTTCAGAAGTTGTAGGTGCTTCATCGCTGGAGGTTTTTAAGAAAACTCACCTGTCTCAAATGGATAGGGGTTGGACTAGAAGACCACCAAGATTTTACAATTTTACAGAGGAATTACATGTACCTCTACAACTGTTTAGTTTGGAACAGCAACTAATTAGGACTGATACATAATCCAACAGATAGTTAAGACTGCAGAAAGAATAGTTGCATCCAGTCTGGCTTCCATAGTGTACTGCATGGGTAGGAGGAGGACTGAGAAGATATCTGCATATCTGTCACATCCTGGATACAAACTGTTTCAACTTCTCCTCTTGGGATGACACTACAGGGCATTGCAGGCCAAAACATCTAGACACAGAGACAGGCCATTTTTTCCCTCAGGCCATCATGCTGCTGAACATCTAATTCTCACAGTGCTGTCTAATCTTTATGTCTATTTACCTAAGTTGTATGGCTGTAGCCTTATTATTTATCTTTTTTATTATCCTTCTCACTGTCCTCTCTTATAAGGATGATGTTGGTATCGTTGTTGTTGTTGATGATGATGATGATATTCTGTTGCTTTGCATGTGTACTGAGAGCTTATAGCAATAGCAATAGCAGTAGACTTATATACCGCTTCATAGGGCTTTCAGCCCTCTCTAAGCGGTTTACAGAGAGTCAGCATATTGCCCCCAACAATCTGGGTCCTTCTTCAGAGAGCTTCTGCACCGGAGACAACTTCCTTGTATTTCTAATCAGACATGGCCAAATAAAGTAGTCAATTCAATTCCAAATTACGTAAATTGACTCGAATTAAAAGTATGTATTTTACACCAACATAAACATACAAGAAAATATTCTGTATCTATATGTGTTATTAAATGGTTTCAAAAATGATAGAACAGGTTATTCAGACACTACTAGGACTTTCTCAGAGAACTCCCCACAATATTTTTTTTTCATATTCCAAATTAATAGAGTTCCACATGAAATAATTCAAGGCTGTCATTTCACAGGTCAGTTAACTTTAAAATGTTGATGAAACAATGATAATAATCACAGATTGTAATATACTTTGGAATGAGGCAGAAATTATTGAAATAAACATCTTTTGTCTTATCTGCCAAGGATACCAGATGGTGGAGTTCAATCTCTCCACAACTCTGATTCTATATGGAGGATTGATTCCATTTTCCCTACATTCAGTAGCTGTGTAACAAGCCACAAATTCTAATATCCTGCTCCTTTCAAAGACATCTGCAGAACTGTTGATGACACATACCCAATTATAAATTCTATTCCCAAGTATTATATTCCCCATGCTACTATCTCCTTGTGTTTTGGTCAACAAACGGCTAAGGCAAACCTGTAAATTGTTTCTGAGAAACATTTTTGTAAATCTAAAGATTTGTAATCAGTACACATACATGTGCATACATATATTCTAATCTGTAATGACATCATTAGCATGTGTTTCTAAGTTAAAAATAGAAATGTTGGATGATGTATGAAATGGTTACAAAAGCAGAGCAAGAAGACTGTATATATTTTCTGTTGCATATCTCTAATGCAGTTTCAAGCAACACAGTGCCCTTAGGCTATTACCATTTTTTAAACAAGTTCTCTATCAGCAGGGAATGTCTTTCCCCTTGTGGTCATTCACCAATGTTTACAAAGCAAGGTCACTTTGAATACCAGTGGTGCTTGAAACAGAAAGAGGAAGAGCAACACTTTTTGTCTTCACTGAGCTGGCTGATTCTGCACTGTGATAACCGACAATGACATTACACTAGGGAAAAGTTGTCGCAATATCATATTTCCAGCTCTACCAAACAAAACCAAGCAAAAAAGCATGTCAATTATTTTTTTTCCTCGAGCGCTAATCCAGAAATATGTTAAAATGTTTTAACTTTGGGGTATAAAT
Organism: Thamnophis sirtalis; assembly: GCF_051295495.1. NCBI lineage: Eukaryota > Metazoa > Chordata > Lepidosauria > Squamata > Natricidae > Thamnophis > Thamnophis sirtalis. The sequence continues at coordinate 48,457,970 of NW_028261390.1, forward strand.
AAAGCTTTAACCTAGGCTATAAAGGCTGGTATCTAATAGTTACATCACAAATGATTTTTTTTAAAAACAAACCTCCCTCTGCAAATTGAATGACCATAACCTTTTTTTGCACATCACAGAAGGCAAAGGGGAGACAGAAATGATGATTTTATTAAAATTACAAGAAGAGACATTTGCAATGAAGATACATGTACTAGCGGTAGAAGGATGGATGGCAGTATTTTTAAAAGCATGCATCCAGTACAGAGATGTAACAAGGCAAAAGATTAATGAGAGATTCTTTTATTTATTTGCATTTTAATATCATTCATGTGAATTATTACCTATATGCCTGATATGTCCTAAAAGGGGGGAAAACTGTGATGAATAAATAAACAGCTCTAGAAATCTTCAATAGGGTGCTTTACCTTGCAGGGAATATTATCATTGGCTTTTGATACAATTTCAGCTGCAGGGAAAGTCTTTCAAAGCTCAGAATGCTGAAGTATTGCCAGGCGCTCAAAGACCCCCTGCTGTGTGCGTCAAACTAAGAAATCTCTCTGAACTTGTCGAATTAAAAGTCATCTCTCTCTTTCTGCAACCCCTCTATGAGCTGGGGAGCTCTGGCCTCATTTTTTTTTTCCAGGGCCTCCATGATAAACAAATGGAGCCTGAAGCATCTTTATTCTTTACAGGCATATAATTAAAATTCTTCTAAAATGTAATTGAATGCAATAAATTTCAAAAAAGGGTTCTAGTTAACAATAATACCAAAATGCTTTGGGTAAGCTATACTACTTCAAGGTGATTCAAAAGTAAATCAAAATGGTTTATTAAAATCCAACAAATAATTTTGCTTTGCTTTGTCCTGTTTTCATTGTGATTGTACAACAGGAAAATAGTGCTAACTTAAATATCTCAGCAGAATTTATGCTTTCGTGAATAGCACTCTTAATTTACTGAAATTGCAAAAGAAGAATCAATGATTAAAAAAGAACAAAGCTATTTGAAAACACCAGTTGTGGCAAATCATTAGCATCTATCTTCCCATGAAAAAAAACATATATATTTGTGATTACAGAGCTACATGTTTTTAATATAACCACAAATAGTGGGCACTTATAACATTACCTCTATTCACAAATATGACAATGATAATAATATTAAACTGTGAGACAATATGTATTTGAAAAATTGTTAACAATTAGTCAAATAGCACTTTATAATCATAAAAGAATGTACTTTTTCTTTCTGTCTTCATTCCCTTTTTTTCACAAAGTATTTAACACCTATTAAAATGTAATACAAACACTGAACAATGATTTAAAAACTCCTTACATGGAACAATCAAAATATAATAAATACAATTTCTTATTTGTTTCCTTTTTTCATTTCTCCTTCCTTTTTTGTTTTACCGTCAGATTTTATTTTTCACCAAATTAGGTTATTACACACAATTTGTAATTTTCAGATCTACTGTAGGTTAAGGTGGATTTATCACATTCTGTTTTCTCACATAAATTGGCAACTGTTTAATGTGAATTGTAATAAAAAAGTTCTATGATCAAATGATAAAAACATTTTCATTACCTAAGTGTGCATTATACTAACATTGTGTTTTAGCTTAGGTTATTTCTCAAGACAATGTATTCTTTCTACTCTTACTAACCTCTTCAGGCAGGGGTGGGTTCCGACAATCAGTACTGCCAGTTCGCTTGTGAATGCGCCACATGTGTGTGCGCCCTTTGCAGCTTGATGCATCAAATTAGGTTATTACACCTAATGTGTGCTGTGCATGCACGTGCAGTACAATAAAAATGTTCTCTGTACGTACATAAGCAAAAACAAGATGAAGCGGTTCGGGGATGTGGTTCGGGGGCGTGGCAGGCCTGGCTCACTGCCAGTTCCAGTGACCCAGGCTGCCAAACCACTACCGGTTTGGCTGAACCAGTCCGAACCACTAGGAATCCACTACCGTCTTCAGGAAAAAACATTTGGATCTTTAACATCTCCAAGTTAAAAATGCAACATAATGTTAATACATATCATGTGACAACTATAGAAAATAACATTGTCTGATTGGTTTTTTATAAATATTCTAATGTACAAGGACATACACGCTAAGCGAGTCATAGTGCATAAATATGACAGCATCAATAAAACTATTAAAAGGGCATAACAAACACTAGATTCAAGAAACAGAACTGATGTTTAAACATATGCATCATATACACATTGAGATTATCTTCATCATTCTCCTCATTAGATAAAACATTATGCAAAGTACAGATAAGGAATAAGAAATAGTAAGGCAAAGAAATTCAACACATGAAATAAGAAAAAGAAATTTACGTAAAAATAGTTTACACTAATACCTTTCCTGATACCTTTCTACCTGCAAACTATCCTTACATCTACTGTTTCAAAACACTATTTCATATATTACCATTTATTATTTAAACTTCTTGTCTCTTTTTTTATGAGCATCTCATTAATTCCTTAAGTATAATTTTCTTGGTCTTCCACATCAATGCATTTATTTTTTCTTCAAGTATTTGTTTTGCAATTAGTTTTCTGCTCATTTCCCCTTCCATGACCAAAACATCCCAGCGTTACTTTTTCATATCAATTACAAACTTTTGGATTGCGATGATGCTAAAATGATAATATAGCTATAACAATATCATCATGCAAATTTTGAAATTTATATATTTGTATTCCAACATGTGATGGAAATTCATTGCATGATGATGTTTTTTGTCATTTCTTTTCCATTCCCCTGGGTGTTCAGCGAGATTCTTGAAACAGAATGTGGCCAGAATGTGTCAAAGTCCCTGCTCAAGCAAGAAATCCTATATCATTTCGGATGGGTGGCTGTCCATTCTTTTCTTCAAAATCTCCAGTGATGAAGGAACCTACAACTTCTGAAGGCAAACTGTTCCACTTGCTGAAGTCTAAGATTTTGCTAGTCTACTTATTTAGTCATTTTGTCAAAGAATGAAATAAGATTGATTTGGTATGATCTGTTTTAACCAACCCATACTGGCTTCTAGTTATAACTTTATTTGTTTCTAGGTGTAGATTTGTTTTTTATTATCTTTTTCAGTATCTTTCCAGGTATTGATATTAGGCTGATTGGTCTGTAGTTTCTTGGATCTAGGGTTTGGTGTTTTTTTTTTGCCTTTTTTGAAGATGGGAACCATATTAGCTCCTTTCCAATTTTCTGGTAGTTCCCCAGTGCTCCAGGATTTTTGAATGATATGGTACAATGGTTCTGAGATAACATTTGCCAACTCCTCCAAAACTCTGGAATGTAATCCATAAGGTCCCAGGGATTTATATTCATCAAATATTACAAGGTAAAATTGCAAGCAAAGGAAATAGTAAATAGTTAGTTAATTTTGTTAGTTCAATGCAACAAAATGAAATTCAGTGCAGGTAAAGGTAAAGTTGTGTACTTAGGCAAGCAAAACCAACTGTATAGGAACATACTAGGTGAAACTTGGGTTAATGCCAAAAACTGTGAGAGGGATCTTGGAGTCCTAGTGGACAATCACTTACATATGAGCCAACAGCATGTGGCAGCAACCAAGGCAATCTAGGCTACATTAATAGAGGGATAGAATCATGTGAAGTTCTAGTATCACTTTACAAAGCCTTAGTAAGACCATACTTGGAATAGTGCATCCAGTTCTGGTCACCGCAATATAAAAAAGATGTTGTGGCTTTGAAACAAGTGCAGAAAAAAGCAACAAAAATTAGGGAACTGGAAGCTAAAGCATGCGAAAACGGTTACAGGAATTTGGTATGTTTAGTCCCCTAAAAGGACTAGGGGAGACATGATAGCAGTGTTTTAATATTTGAGGAGCTCTTTCAAAGATGAGGAGGGGCCAAACTATTTTCCAAAGAACACAAATGCAAGACAAGAATGGAAACTAACCAAGAAGAGATTAAAGAGAAAATTCCTAACAGTGAGCACAATCAACCAATGGAATAGAAGTGTTGTGGCCTGCCAGCAGAGTCAAACAGTGAGGAGGTTGGGGAGGAGCATGGGCCAGTCCTGGAGGCTGGGGAAGTCTCAGACAAGGGAAGTGAAAGGGGAGTGGGCTTTTGCAGGAAACAATTTGTTCAGTCGTTCATTAGATTCATTTCAGGAGTATGATGTCCGTGAATGTCAAAGACTCTGTGCTCACTCTTTCCTTGCACAGCACCTCATTTGGAAAATATTTACATGGTAGCTTTCCAAGATGTAAGGTCTGTAGTCATAAATATTCCTTTGCAAGACTGTTTGCCAGGCCTTGCTGAATGCGAATGAGAGGAATTCACATTTGTTTAATAAAAGGGGTTTTGTCAGGACCAGGACTCTGCCTTGTGCTTTTTAGGGAAGCCTAGGTCAGAACAAGAAGTTGTGATTGCTTCATTACTGGAGGCTTTCAAAAAGGGAATGAACAACTATTTATTTTTAATGATATAGGGTATCTTTCTTCAGCAGGGAATTGGACTAGAAGACCTCCAAAGTCACTTCCAACTCTAAAATTCTATGTTCTAGAGCAGGGGTGTCAAACTTGATTTCATTGACAGCTGCATCAGAGTTATGTTTGACCTCAGAGGGCTGGAAGGGGTGGGGGTAGAGGTGTGTCATAGTGGGAATGGTCAGGGGTGGGTGTGGCCATGGTGCACATGACATGGGACGCGTTGGGGGCACCTGTGGTGGCCAAGTGCAAGGAAGGACTTCCCTGCTACTCTCCCTCACTCTCATTATAATCTCCTTCCTTCCTTCCTTCCCTTCCTTCTTTCCCTACTTCACATTTCTTCTTCTAGAGTATCTATTAATATATCATATTTAAATAACAGACATGAATATGTCTGACTATGGATAATGAGAACATCTGTGTCTACTTATATTTCTACTTTTATTTATTATTTTTTATTCATGAGGTTCAGAGATCTTCTCATTTAATTCTCTTACATTTTAAGTTGTATTATTTCACATGCCATGTTTATTACCAGATAGGACCAAAATATTGACTTCATGGCTTTAATTAGTTGAGGATTTAACACTTTTTAGTAAGCTAGAGAAGACAAAGATTAGTGGCAAGTCTCAGTCATATATTATAGATACCATACCCACCATTCCTCTTAAAGATAAGAACACTCTTGTCAAGTAATGGATCATTAAGCTCAGTAATAGAATATAATAGAATAAAATATTCTTTATTGGTCAAGTGTGATTGGACACACTTGACTTTGGTGCATTAGCTAATTCATTTATTAGCTTTTATTTTTTATTACTAACAAAGTACTATCATATTACTTATAGGACTAGATAATATGAAAGATGAGAAGGATAATAGTCCTACTACATGGTTAGATGGCCTTAAGCGATGGGTATATATATATATATATATATATATATATATATATATATATATATATATATATATATATATATATATATATATATATATATATATATATATATATATATATATATATATATATATATATATATATCCCATCGCTTAAGGCCATCTAACCATGTATATATATAGTCACAACCCCTGGTAAGCCCCAATTATGGGAGGAAGCTAACTGCTTCCATCATCTGTCAATCGGCTCGTCACAAGAGTCCATCACGACAGAAACCCAATATTTTTACTGTTGCCTTTGTTATATTTGTGTTTTTTTATCAGCACAAATAAAACACACACACACACACACACATCTATCTATCTATCAATCTATCTATCAATCTATCTATCTATCTATCTATCTATCTATCTATCTATCTAATCACATTGATGGCATGGGGGAGGGGATTGTCTTTGTATCTAGTTGTTTGGGTATTCAATGCTGTATAACTCTTTCTTCAATGGAGGAGTTGAAACATTTTATGTCCAAAATGTGAGGGATCTGCAGATATTCTCTCTGCCCTCTTTCTGGCTCATGCAGTATTCAGGTACTCAATGGAAGGTCAGCTAGTTGCAATTGTTTTTTCTGCAGTTGTAATTATCTGTTCAAGTTTGTATCTGTCCTATTTGAGTGCTGTACCAAAGCAGACAGCTATAGAAGTACAAATGACAGACTATATAATTCTTCTATAGAACTGTATCAGCAGTCTGAACTTTCTGAGTTGCTGAAGAACAACACTATTTGTTGCGTTTTTAATGAGGGTTTTAATGTTAGGTGTCCATTTCAAGTTCTGGGACATTATAGAACCTAGAAACTTGAAGGTCTTTACTGTTGCCTAATTTTTAAGAGGTGTTAGAATAAGAGGCCGTCTCCTAAAACCTACTATCATCTCTATAGTTTTAAGTGTGATCAGGTCTAGATTGGTCCAGCTGCACTACAGTTGTTCAATCTTCTGCCTATATTCACATTCATCACCATCTCAAATGAGACCAATGACTGTTGTATCATCTGAAAACTTTTAATAGTGGGATCCTTTTAGATGTACTCATTGATACAGAGTAGGAGTGTCAAACCCATGGCCCAGTTTAGTGAAGGGAAAAAAACTCATGATATGTCATGTGACACCATGATGCTATGAGTTTGACACCTCTAGTGTAGAGAAAAAAGAGTGACGGAGAAAGCCCTGGGGGGCACCTGTGCTAATCGATCATGTATTCAATGTGATTTTACCTAACACCACCTGCTGCATTCTATCTGTCAGAAAGCTTATAATCCACCTACAAGTATGGTCAGGCACAGCTAGCTGAGTCGGTTTAGAGTTTGGAATGATTGTATTGAATGCTGAGCTGAAGCCTACCAAAGCTCAATCAAAGCTCAGTTTTATTCCTATCACTATTCCATACAAGCTAAAATATTCATTCCTCAGATTTTAATCTGCTGTCAGATTAAAAATGGAATGTGTTTGTCTACTTTGTGTTTTCTATAGTTCCTTCCTTACTACAGGTGCAAGTGAAATCAAAGTTAAACATACAGGTGCAAGTAAAGTCAACACAAACTATTAGCAAAAATACTTTTTTCCCTAAGATATGTTTAAACAAATGATATAATTTTGGTAGATGAGGCTTAGACACCTGGATCTTTTCTATTTGTAGAAGGCTATGGGACTTCTTGTTGGGTCATTTTGAGAGAGAAAGTTATAGGAGGAGTAACAGAACCTGGGGGAATATAATCCTATAAGTGAATTAAATCCAATCTCTCTTGAATTCTATTATCTAACCATAAATAGATGTTAACCATTAGTTGAGAAGATTCTTGTGCAATGATATGATTAGCAATGAATAAATTTAATTGGACCTTCATGTGCAGACCTGATCTTTCATGTCTGACATGGATATTTCCATAATAATGAAATATATTCCAGATGAATAACTTTTATGTACAACTAAAAAGAGATGATGCTTTATTTCTTGTACAGAAAACAGAATGCATAGTGGCCCTTAATGGGCTATCAGTTTATCCAGTACATTACAGGAACCATTATTGACCCAAGTTAATGCTTCAAGTGTAAAGTCTGCAAACTACATTTTGTGCCATAACATAGGGTAACAAGGCTAGATATTTCTCTGCTTTTGTTCCTGAAGCTATTTATTTTTAGTGAATATGAAATGAACAGAAATTTCTGACGGCAAGAGGGAGCTATATTGCTGAAGAAAAACTGCTTTGCAAAGGTGCATTCTCACCTTTGTTTCCATATTATCATAATACACACATGCCCCAAATGGATCGTTTCTATGGCACAATCTTTCTCTACTGCTTTTGTCATAAAGCAGTGAGATACTCAAACTGCTGCTCCTTCCGGTCTGCTTTTACAAAAATTTTGGACATTTTCCCTTGTTTCAGAGATGTCATTATATATTTAATAATATAATATTTGCTTTTTTGCTTGACTATCTAATGCATTGTCAAGATTGCTAAATTTCAATGATTATAACTGTGTGTATGTGTATATGTGTGTGTGTGTGTGTGTTCCAGCATAACTCTGGAACGCCTCGAACAATTTTAACTAAACTTGGTACAAAGATGACTTACTTGCTGGAAACAATACTGCGCGGGTAAGACACCCCAACACCCCTTAGGGTGTGTGTTCTGTTAAGATACAGCCTGTTGTGCCTTAAAATGGCTTCTACCATAAAGCTATAAAATGGCTTCTACTGTACAGTGCAGTGAAGTTGCCATGGTAACAGCTGAACAGTACTCCACAATGGTACTTGTGGAGGTACTCTGGCAAGGGGGAAAATCCAACATTAGAAATTACATTTGGTCTGGACATTTTCAACAAGAGCTTTGATTACTTTTGAGGACAAATGTATGGCCATGACCAATAAAACATTACTACAACTTTGCCTGCCTGCACCACTATGAGATTGACACGATGTACATCACGCAGATTACATATGAGAAAAGAGCTGCTTCTGGGGGCACAGGGAAAACAGGGAAAACAAGAAAAAAGTTAAGGAAACAATTGGTCCATTGCTGGGAGAAAGTGGCAAGAAGGTGACAAGCAACAGGGAGAAAGCAGAACTATTTAACTCATTTTTTGCATCTGTCTTTACACAAAGGGATAAAACAGTCCAACCTATCAAAAACAGCACCACAAAAATCAGATTAGGAACACAAGTTGAAATAGGGAAGAAAATGGTAAGTGAGCACCTGTCTACCCTAGATGAGTTCAAATCACCAGGACTGGATGGATAACACCCCAGGGTTCTGAAGGAACTGGCAGATGAGGATCTCAGAAACATTGAACTATATCTTTCAGAGATCCTGGAGCACTGGGGAAATGCCAGAAGCTTGGAAAAGAGCTGATGTGGTTCCCATCTTCAAAAAAGGGAAAAAAAATAGATCCAGGAAACTACAGACCTATCAGCCTGACCTCAATACCAGGGAAGATTCTGGAAAAGATAATCAAGCAACGAATTAGCAAATACCTAGAAGTCAATAAAGTAATAGCCAACATGGGTTTGTCAAAAACAGATCATGCCAGACTAATCTTATTGCATCCTTTGACAAAGTGACAAAATTAGTGGACCAGAGGAATGCCGTCGATATAATTTACTTGGACTTCAGCAAGGCATTTGATAAAGTAGACCATAACCTAATATTAGATAAAGTAGAAGAATGTGGGTTAGACAGCATCACCACCAGATGGATTTGTAACTGATTGACCAACCACACTCAACGTGTAGTCTTCAATGGAACTGCATCTACATGGAGGGACGTATGCAGTGGAGTACCCCAAGGCTCTGTTTTAAGCCCAGTACTCTTCAACATCTTCATCAATGATTTGAATGAGGGAATAAATGGGGAATTCATCAAATTTGCAGGTGACACCAAGCTGGCAGGAATAGCCAATACTCCAGAAGATAGGTTTAAGATACAGAAGGATCTTGACAAACTTGAACATTGGGCACTATCTAATAAAATGAAATTCAGTGATGAAAAGAGTAAGGTTCTACATTTAGGCAAGAAAACGAAATACACAGGTACAGTATAGGTAGTACCTTTCTCAATAGTAGTAACTGTGAGAGGGATCTTGGAGTTCTAGTGGACAACCATTTAAATATGAGCCAGCAGTGTGCAGCAGCTGCTGAAAAAGCCAATACAGTTCTAGGATACATAAACAGAGGGATAGAATCAAGATCACGTGAAGTGTTAATACCACTTTATAATGCCTTAGTAAGGCCACACTTGGAATACTGGATCCAGTTTTGGTCACCATGATGTAGAAAAAAATGTGGAGACTCTAGAAAGTGTGCAGAGAAGAGCATCAAAGATGAATAGGGGACTGGAGACTAAAACATATGAAGAACGGTTGCAGGAACTGGGTATGAAAAGAAGGACTAGGGGAGACATGATAGCAGTGTTCCAATATCTCAAGAAGAGGGAGTCAAATTATTCGCCAAGACACCTGAGGATAGAACAAGAAGCAATGCGTGGAAACTAATCAAGGAGAGAAGCAACTTAGAACTCAGGAGAAATTTCCTGACAGTTTGAACAATTAATCAGTGGAACAGCTTGCCTCCAGAAGTTGTGAATGCCCCAACACTGGAAGTCTTTAAGAAGATGTTGGATAGCCATTTCTCTGAAACAGTATAGGGTTTCCTGCCTAGGCAGGGGGTTGGACTCCAAGACCTCCAAGGTCCCTTCCAACTCTGCTATTGTATTGTATTGTATTTGCAACTAATTTAATTGTGCTTTTTCTGTCTAATACAGGATTAGGATAAATAAATACCCAGGCATCCAGGTTATCAGCTAGTAAATAATAAAATGCCGTGGCAAACAAAAACTAACAATGCAACATGTTCATGTTAGAAAAGGAATGTTTTCTTTGATAAACACATTCTTTATACTAATGGACAATGTCAATGCAAACTGTGGGCAGGTCACACATTTGTATCTGGTACTTTTTTTCTTCACTCTCTGCTTCCCTTCTCAGAAGATTTTTGGGCAAGGGAAAGACTTTTTTTTCTAGAGATATAAATTGATCTCATACAAAGAATTTTTGCAATTAGATTGGAAAAACACATCATGTTCAAAGAGCATATGTTTCTTTCTGTAGCTGAAAGAATACTAACTAAAAATATTTCTGTGAAATCTGTGGTGGATCTGAAACCTGTAAGGGCTGCTTTTTTGTGACAGTGCCTATACTATGAAACAGATTCCTGAAAACTTTTGAAAAGTGAGCTATTCTGGAAGGAATATAGTAGATGTTAGCATGCTTAGTATTCTTAATATAATTTTATGTTTAGGGTTTTATGGTCTTAATTGCAATTTTAGTCTTACCATGGATGTCTACTTTTAATTATTGTAACTACAAAGAATTTCATCAATTGCAATAAGTATACAATACTACTATTACATATTACTCTGAATAACATAGTCATACAAAACACCATTGTACTTTAAAACTGTCATAACCCAAATGCCACTTTTTATTTCAGGAAAGTGAAGCCATTTGCAGATTCTGTAAACTAATATACAAAACATCTATGTTAAATATTTGTGAATAGTTTGAAGTTTTGTTTCTAGAATACAACATCTTGTGTGTGTGTGTATGTATGTATGTGTGTGTGTGTGTGTGTGTGTGTATGTATGTATGTATTTAGTGTTACAACCCCCGTTATGCCCAAATATGGGAGGAAGTTCACTACTTCCATTTTCTGTCCATCCAGACAGAAACCCAATATTTTTACTGTTGCCTTTGTTACATTTGTGTTGTATTTGTGCTGATAAATAAATAAAGGGAGACTAGTATAGATCTATTTCAAGCTATTTAGCTCTCATCAGTTAGTCATACCCTTACTGGGATTAGAACCTGTGCTGTATTGCATTTAGGCAGATGTGTTAACCACTAAGCCACAGAGTTCTACTCCTTATCAGCTGAGCCAGGGTGATAGGTATGTATTTAGAGTTACAACCCCCGGTATGCCCAAATATGGGAGGAAGTTCACTACTTCCATTCTCTGTCCATCGGCTCATCATAAGAGACCATCCAGACAGAAACCCAATGTTTTTTTGTAATATAGCCCAGGTTCGAATCCCAGTAAGGGTATGGCTAGCTGATGACAGCTAAATAACTTGAAATAGATCTATACTAGTCTCCCTTTATTTATTTATCAGCACAAATAAAAAAAACCACAAATATAACAAAGGCAACAGTAAAAATATTGTGTTTCTGTTGTGATGGACTCTTGTGACGAGCCGATTGACAGAGAATGGAAGCACTTAGCTTCCTCCCATAATTGGGGCATACCAGGGGTTGTGACTTTAAATATATACCCTTTTCCCTGGCTCAGCTGATAATGGATCAGAGCCTGTGGCTTAATGGCTAAGATGTCTGCCTAATATGTAATATAGCCCAGGTTTGGCCCAGAGTCTCTTAAAGTCACACACAGAACTTTCCCCTCTTGAACTGGCCAAATGAACAAATTATTTCCTGCAAAAGCCCACTCCCTGTTCATTCCTCTTTTGTTTCCTATGGGAGGGGCCAATCACCTCCAAGGTGTAACTTATTCCCACGTCGACCCTGCTTTCCTGATAGTTCTTGTCTTCTGGCAGCTCTGTGCATGCGTGACCCGTCAAAACCGTGCTCGACTAAACCGCGCCCGATTAAACCGTGTCGCTGACATCACCAACAGGGCGACAATAGCCAGCGTGGAGAAAGAAGGGCGCTTTAAATAGCGCTTTGAAAACAAGCCGATTCAACTTAAGGTAAGGGTTAGCTTTAGGGTTAGGTTTAGGGTTAGGTTAAGGGTTAGGTTAAGGGTTAGGTTTAGGATTAGGTTTAGGGGGTTAGGTTTAGGTTTAGGGGTTAATTTTAGGTTTAGGATTTACAGCGTGCTTCTGTCTCCGTGCTGTTGTTGCCCTGTTGATGACGTCAGCGACGCGGTTTAGTCAGGCGCGGTTTAGTCGAGCACGGTTTTGTGGTGGAACCCTGTGCATGTGCACACTGGGAACAGGCTCCAGTTGTTCTTCTGCCTCATTGCTGTCTAACACCCTCTCTGCCTCCAATGCAGAGCCCTTGTCTGAGCTTTCATCAATCCCCAGGACTGGCCCATGTTTCTCTCCAACCTCCTCACTCTCTGACTCTGTTGCCAGCTCTGCTGGCTGCCGGGATGGCCACAATACTATCAGTCTTCTTCTGAGTGCAGTTCAAGGTGTTGGTTATGATGTTTAAAGTCCTTAATAGCATAGGTCTAGGCTAGCTGTTGAACCGCCTCATCCTGCTAGGACAAACAAATCCTACTTGCACCAGCAGAGAGGGCCTATTTTGTATCTCATCAATCAAAGAATTCCAACTATCAGGATTTTTCTGTTGTAGCACCCATCCTTTGGAACCTCTTACTTTTTGCTCCCTTCTCCTATCCTTCTGCAAGAGCCTGAACACCTGGCTATGCTGGTTGGCCTGAGGACCAAATGGGGGAGTTCCAGACTGGAGGTTGCTGCAAGATTAATGGCAGACTACATCTTCCTCTCTTGCTCTCCACCCATCTTTATGTCAATCCTTTTGATGTATTATTCTCATTAAGTTCCTTTGTTATTATTTATTTTATTGTTCTATCATTTTACTGATGTTCTGTTTGCACTCTTTTTCTTATAATCCTTTTTGTTATTGTAAGCTGCCTAGAGTAGCCCCATGGAAAGATAGGTGGAAAATAAAATAAATAAAAGTGTGTGTTTATATAAGGATAAGACCAAAATCTGTTTTGTCATTTTATTAAGTTTTATGTATGTCTAAAGAAACTATTCGTATCTTGACTGTTATTATTCCTATTATATCACACTCTCTCTGCTCTTTGATCTGGATGGGTACCACTTGATAGCAGGGTATAGCAAGTTAGGAAGTCTGTATTGCATTATTCTTGCAGATAGTACGTATTTGTTTCAATGCTATAGCAGTTGCCCAAGAAATTCAAAGCAAGATAAGAATCTGTAAAGCAGCTTGGTATTTCAAATCCTGTAATCTTGTGCAATATGTGAATATATTTCTATATTAGCAAAGCAAATTTATACCTACTTGTAGGTATTACAAGAACAGAAAACAGTGAGTATATTATAGCTATTTTATTAACTATAAGAACTGGCACTTATAAACACAATCAGAAAGGGACTTGTGCATGTGTGTGAATAATACTGGTTTTCAAACATAAAAGGTTTGTCTTGGAGATCCTTATGCATAATCTTTTCTTTATAAATGTGTATATATGCATACTTGAATTGCTTTTTTTAACAAAGTCATTTCCGTTTGATAAGAACAACTCTATTCCTCCATGCATGTAATCTTTCAACAGAAGTTAAAGATGACATCAAATAAGGGAGACTGAATGGAAAAAGAAAAAATAATATTATCAGTCTGGTCCTATGCATATTGAAATGGGGGTAATTTTTTTTTCTAAGCTCAGTACAGCTTATCTCAAATTAATCTTCAGGGACAGACTTCGGGTGGTCAGCGTTTTGGGGAGAAATCCAGAAATCAGAACTTACAGGGAGAAATAAATACTACATTTAATTCTTCTACCCCTCATAAAAATACCTTAAAAGAAAAAAGTGCACATGGTTTAAAAAAAAAAATCACACACATTTGATAATCATGTGAGGGATGTCCTGGCAGTTTCTCATCCAAATACTAAGCAAGTCTGACCCTGTTTGGCCAATATGACTAGACAATAACCAGGGATCACCACTGAATATGATGATTTAGAATTTCTAAAAAGATGAAGATGTTTCACATGAAAAAGTAAGAAAAAGAGAAAAGGGAAGCAAGAACAAAGAGAGTGCACATTTGCATTTGGGAGATGTAATGGTGGAAGAAAAGGAGAAGAAGCAGAAGCAGCAAACTTTAACAATAAATGAATAATACATTGTGATCTAGTTTCATTTTTGACTTTAAAATGCAGCTTGTGGCATTAGAATGCCCATTTCATTCGCATATAGACTTTTTGTTTGCAAGGTTTTCTTTCCACTGCTGAACCAGTCAACATTAATTCCCCTGTCTAGCTTCTTATTTGAAATGGTGTGGCAACGCTTTCACATCAGTGATTCAAAGGTTCTTTGCTTTATTTCACTTGTAAATTGACAAAAGCTGTGACATTCATGTTATGTAGACTTACATGAATTTGCTGATTTCTTCAGTTCCCTCTGAAATGGACAAAAATTGCTTCTGACGATCAAGAAAATATTCATATGGATTGACACAGACCAACTACACATTCCATACCAGTACCTATTAGATTTCCATATTGGCAGAAATGACTAGTGAGGCATTTCTGATTTTTGAAGACATACATTTTATATATATATATATATATATATATATATATATATATATATATATATATATATATATATATATATATATATATATATATATATATATATATATATATATATATATATATATATATATATATATATATATATATATATATAATCTCCAATGTTTGCTTTTGGGGAACTGATGCAAATTATCTGATCAATGATTTAAAGATTGATTATTATAAAATGTGACAACTATATGATTTCAGAAATAGCTACTGAACAGGTGTTACTGAATAACTACCTGTCACTATTAGTTGAAAGCCAGAAAAATCTTAAATGTACGTGAGAGCAGATCAATTATTCAAAAGCTTTTCTAGTATAAATTTTTACTTCTCTGTGCCTGGATAGTTTCAAACACTTTAATGCAAGCAGAACACATCTTGTTGCATGCATGAGAAAGTCACATCCCCAAGATAGCAAGCCAGACTCTAATAATTATAATAAAGCTAGGCTGAGATAATTGGGCCAAAGTATAATATGGAACTTCTGTTGCAAGATGTAGCAAGTCTAAAAGAAAAACTATCCACGGCAGACAGCATGAGAGAAGAAGCAACTGCAAAAGATGCTGAAATGAAGAAAATGTGATACAGTAAAGAAGATGTAAGTACAACCAATTCAGTTATTTTTTACTCCATATCTTGAAGGTCATGAAGTGAACATGATGCAAGATAAATTCAAAAAAGGAAAAAGGCCTTTCGCTCTATCGTGTGGACTTCAATGCTGTATATAAAAAGAGATAGAACCAAGAAGAAATAAAAAAAGCTTTGGGATCTGAACTGACTTTTTCCAACACACTAGACTGGACAATAGTCATTTTCAAGGCATGGTGAGTACAGTGTGTTCCTGTGAATGTGTTTGAGCAGTGTAATTTTGTTTTCCCTTAATAAAGAAACTCTCAGATATTGAAAAAATAAAATCATAACATTATATTTGCACCTTTGTTTGGATTACTACAGACCTTGCCTAGACTAAAACCATCAAGTATTGTCTCAATCATCCAAAGCTGTCCATTATAAAAATATTCAAAATCTTAGAGGATGAAAATGCAGAAATGTTCTTTACAATATTTGAGAGAATTGTCTCTGCTTGGTCAGAGGATGAAGAAATGGCAAGGCTTGCTCCAATTTCACCAGGCAAGGCCTTGGGGACATATTCTGTTCTCCCACAGGCTAAGTACACTATGACAAGGTCAAATAAATGTTTCTTTATAGTTATTTAATGATTGATCTATAAGATAGCCCATCATTTTTTATATACTGGTACATGTCATTTTAAGGCAAGCATGATTTTTTAGGAGTTTTTCAACAAATAACAACAGTAGTCAGCTTGGGTTCTAAATGATAGTTCAGCAAATAGTTCAAGGCAAGCATTGAAAAACCATCAACAAAACATAATAGTTACAGAGGAAAACAATAGGAATGTTTTATATGAAAAACATGTCTATTTTTAACTTTGAAATATTGGGGACATGTTAGAATTAAGGAAAAACAATTTTAAAAAGTCAGGGGTCATGTTAATTCATTAGTAATTCTCCTTCTCCCTCTCCACACATACAAGTAGAGATGATAGATAGATAGATAGATAGATAGATAGATAGATAGATAGATAGATAGATAGATAGATAGATAGATAGATAGATAGATAGAATGAGAATATAAATTACATAAAACTTAGGCTATTAATTAGGACAACATATTACCTACATGAAAAGCCAAACAACTCAATTTTTCCTGAAGAAGGATTGGAAAGCTATAAAGGCATTTGGACTCAAAATAGAAAAGCAGAAGGGATGATTAAATATTTCTCAATCCATATGAGATTTTTTTATAAATTGAAATTATCTCAATAGTATAGAAATTATACTGAGGCACTACAAAAGGATTAGTCCATATGTGGCTATAGTATCTAGGAAAGGAATGATTCATTTGCTTATTTTCTTGCACAACTACAAGTAAACCATTTCTTTAAGTTTCTCAGGAGGTAATTTTCCAAACTACTAAGAGGTAAATCCCTTTAGGCTTGTTTTAAGTCTGGGCTTGGCTAACCAAGCTATTCTCCTAAACAGTTGGAGAAGAGTTTGGTTATTCCCAAGTTTAACAGCAAGCTCTATTCAGAACCCACTGTGGTTCTAATGTCAGTGATGATAGTAGCTGAAGTGTCCCATTCAATGATTTACAGCTAGGACTAAGTGAAAGGCAATGAAGGTAATGGAGAAAACACAATTAAGTCAAGTCTGGGACTTACAAAGCTTTCCAAGCTCTGCATCAGCAAGCAGGGTCTACTACAGTCTCCTGTAGACACACACATACATACATACACAAAGATAATTTCCCAGTGCTATAAACAGAACAGTAGGATGGCTGAAGGTTATAGGATAGCTGTAGCTGCATTTTTATCAAACCACTTTGTTGCTTTTCTCCCTCCCTCACCTGCCACTCCCTACCTTATGGTAAGTTGGGGAGGCTTACTAGAGAAGACACTTTGTCCAGGGCCCCATTAAATCTGCAGCTGCTCCTGTTAACTTCCGTTCATTACCAATATTATGTGTCTTATATGACTGATGTAATACAGTTAACTCATTTGCTATGTTCTCCAATTAGTAATCAAACTAAGAAAAAAAGATATATTTAGAGAAATTTACTCAAGTATGTTTGCTAAATATCTCAAATCTATTTCATTTGTTCTATGATGTTTTTTCTCAAAATTTAAGTTGCAATTTAATTGCAATGTCATTTTGCATAGGCCAACGTTCTCTGTTAATATTTAACAGAAAGCTTTGGAGTGTTCAGAATTCATTCAAGAGCTTCAAGATGTTTTTTTCTCTTTTTTTAAGTATTGGTTGGATCTTTCTCCAAGTACATTTTAGTACTGACTACAGCAATGTTATGTAGCTCCCATAGTCGATACTCAAAAGGGGGGAAATGCTAAAAGACCTTATATCAAATGCAACATATTCCCGTTTATAAAAGAAACAAAATATCTACAGTATGAAGTCACTTCATATCATCTATCACTTCTGTCATCTTTTTCTTAAGATTTCTAACCTCTCCAACTTGCTCCTCTTATTACACACCATATGATTTATGAGTTCTGCTAGTAAGAGAGACAGCTGTGAGATTAGTACTGTAACCTATCCCAAATCACCTTAGGAGCAATTGCTTCTGAAATATGCTGTCCCATAGAAATAAAATAATGTCACATTTTTGTGGTTCTGACACATACTTTAAAAGTATTTCATGCAAACTGAAAAATGAAAACATAAGTAATTAACTGAAGGACACATTAAAAGTTATGTTAATTGGTGGGCTAGTGACAGCTTTTCACTGGAGCACTGATAAAGAGAAATTATAAAGCATGAGAGAGGAATCCTTACAGAACTTAATTCCTACAGAGCTAGGCTATTTATAGGCCATATAAAATTGTTAGTCTAGTTTTTCCTTGCTTTGGGTATAACATGGGGGATGCTAATAGCTTCTGAGAAGATGGTTAGTCTTTGGTTTTGTTTACATACTAGTTATTAGACACCTTATAATTGTGGATAAAATCCAATGTTAAGGATTTTAATTTAAATAGTAAAATCTAGAAAAGAAAAATATAGTAAAGATAGAAAACACACACACACACACACACACACACACACACACACACACAGTTGGTAAAATGAGGACTTTTTGGAGGCATTATGCTAACTCTGTAAAGCACCATGGAGCAGTATATAAATCCAAATGCTATTGCTGTATGTATTTGAATTTTTGTAACTCTTCATCGTCTCTTAGTTTACAGCAGATGATATCTTATCCTATATCCCATATTTTACCTATAAACAAATCCATCAAACATCTTTTTAATGTAGGGTCAGCAGAAAGTCCATTGGGTTTACCAGATGTAACAACTTATTTTATTTTAACCTTGATCAAATAAATCAACTTTATATTCATTCGTTTTACTTAGGAAAATATTTATTGATACTAACATCAACAATGAAAAATGCAAATGCAAAGCTAGATGGCCATTAAGTTGTTGGAAAAGTGGGAAAGTACCAGATTAATGACTAGGTATAAGAGATTATATTGTCATATTGAAGAGGTTGATAAACTGCTTTAAGAGAGTTCATTCTACCATGAATAAAGATTTAGCTGTGCCATGTTAATCTAAATAGCTTTTATTGAAATTGAGTCAGAAACACTGATACTCAAAGGATTTACAGTATAAAATTATGTAACTTGAACAAAATAAATACAGGATAAACTATGCATATTTCACTGAATTCTTTGAAATAAGAGCATGATAGTAATAATTATAAAAATGAAATGATTGTAAAGTTTGTTGAAAAATTTGGACCTATCATTGTAAAGTATAGTTGGACATATTTAAGGAATACTATGTTTAAAATATTTCAAATATCCTCTTGGACTCAGTTGAAACTTAGTGGCATTATTCAGATTTTCAGGGAAATCACATTTGTTAGAGAAAAGAGAAAAGAAACGTGTAATTATAAATTGAAATTTGAAGTTGCCTATCTCCATCCCAATCCATTTTTTCTGGTCTTTAAATAGATGCTTTGATAGTGTAGTTTTATGATCTTTGAAAGTAAATTTACAAATCCTCATGAAATATTAACTTTATTTTTGCTATAAGATTGCATAGGAAAAATATTAATATTGAAAGTAAATCTTACCCAGTTTTGCAAGTAACTAAATCTGCACAGTTAGCCATGTAGTAGAAAATCTTATTGTATAAATTGGCAAAAGACAAAGTGGAAAAAACACATATGATTATGATTAGTAATGATTCAATCACAGCATCCCATTATAGATTTTATATAATGAAAAGCTTAGCTGCCGTGATGCTCAGTGCAAATGTACGTTGATAGAATCGCAGTGTCAGGCAAGACACACTTTCTGGTTGGGAATATAATTATCAAGCTGATAAAGCAGCAGGGAAGATGGACAGTATCTAGCCAAATGCTATCATAATTCATTACCATAGTCATGAAAAGGGAATAATGTGTAAACATATATTTGAGGGTATAGGACAAATAAAACTATTGGGAACGTACAAACACCAAAGAAAAATGATAAGAAAGTCCTGTCTGTTGGAGTAAAAAAAGAAATCTGTTGCCAGGCATTAGAAATCATAATTCAGCTGGAAAAAGTCATTAATATTTTCAAAGAATAAATATGTAATATATAGTTTTCAAACCAGAAATTTCCTGCAACTTAGAAGAAGATTAATTTGTAACCATTTAGAAATAAGTAAGATATAGAAGTGGAAAATTTGAAAAACAGTTGATCGTATTTCATTTTTTATGAGCCTATAGCAAATTGTCAGGGATCTTTTCACACAATTTCATAATAGAGGACTATGCTGTTTTTGAAAAGTGAAATCAAGCTATAAAGAAAAATGTATTATATAGGCGAAACGTTGTATATTCCTTACAAATGGCAAATTAAAAGTTTGGTAGCCCTTTTAAATTGCTACCATTAAATATTTGCCACAGCTCCAATTAAATATGATCTTCTTTTAGTCAGTTTTTAAAACCAATTTACTTACATCTTGCCCAGTTTGATGCCAAATCATAGACTTTGTTTAATGAAGAACTGAAGAAAAACAGATTGTGGACAGCAGATTCTTTCTCCCCCAATAATTATTTATTGGAAAAAGACAATTATGGCATACTTTCTTTGAATATTTCATTAGTATAGGAAGGGTATTTTTTCTTATTTTTATCTTTAACACAAACTTTTGAGGTAAGCCAAGGAGTAAGTAAAATTAGTGTCTGGCAGTAGCAGAAAATTTATATTTTCCATTCGTATCAGGGTTTTTTTTCCTTTAAAAAATCTATTAAAGCTCACAAATATGTTTAGGAAATATTAAACAGAATAATGTTAATATTTGTGATGATGACCAGTTAGTGTAGCTAAGAATTTTAAAAGAAAATAAATGTGTTCCTAAACAAAGAAATAAAAAGAGATTAAGCTATATTTAGCAATCAATTCTGAATGGTACGTGAAAGCTTCCTGCCCTAAGTCTTTGAGGTACGTATAGTTCAGTGGTGGGTTCTGGATCCCGTTCCAGTCCTGTTCCAGTTGGAATGGGCTCAGCAGCATCCACATGGATACGCGCAGCGTGTGCATGCATTGTAGCACTTCTGCGACGCTCCAGCTGCTCTGTGGAGCATCGTGCAGGTGCTGTACATACCCTGAGCGTGCACAGAAGCCTTAAAAGACAGTAAGGAGCTCGGGCATGTGGGTGGGCTTCCGGAGCACTGTACCAGAACGGTATCGGGTGCTCCGGACAGGGCATACCACTTGCAACCTACCACTGGTATAGTTACTCTATAATTATTTCTAGGGAAAGGCAAGAATGCAATATAGATTTTAAAAGGTGATTCTATGCAAGTGCTGAACTTATCTATGAGTATTAAGAACAATTAGAAAAAAAAATGAACCAAAATAATAAACCTTCAGATTGCTTGCCTGCTAATTAAAGAAAAAGTTGAAATTCTGGAGTAAATTGAAGGGGAAAAAAGGTTAATACATAAATATTATTTTATTCTATTAATATCTTATCTATGATTTATTTTTAAATATTTTGAATATATTTTAATGTTTACTATATTTTACTATACTACATTTTAGGGCAACACTTCCATTGTTGTAATACCAATTATACACAGTTCAGCACCAAACTTTGCTTTTCATAATCAGTAATTCTCACACTTGATACTGTAGTATTATTGAACTTTTCTGTCATCAGTTAAAAGGTTATTGTAAGATCTAATTCAAAGAATCTAGCCTTTTAAATCTTTCCAGTTTGCTTCTTTATATATTATTCGTGGCACGACAAAACCGCGCTCGACTAAAGCGCGCCCGATTAAACCGCGTCGCTGACATCATCAACAGGGCGACAACAGCGAGCACGGAGAAAGAAGGGCGCTTTAAATAGCGCTTTTAAAGCAAGCGATTCAAGTTAAGGTAAGGGTTAGCTTTAGGGTTAGCTTTAGGGTTAGGTTAAGGGTTAGGGTTAGGGTTAGGTTAAGGGTTAGGGTTAGGTTTAGGGTTAGGTTAAGGGTTAGGATTAGGTTTAGGTTTAGGGTTAGGTTAAGGGTTAGGTTTAGGGTTAGGGTTAGGGTTAGGTTAAGGGTTAGGTTTAGGTTTAGGATTAGGTTTAGGAGGGTTAGGTTTAGGTGTTAATTTTAGGTTTAGCTTTTACAGCATGCTTCTGTCTCCGCGCTGTTGTCGCCCTGTGATGATGTCAGCTACACGGTTTCATCGAGCGCGCTTTAGTCGAACGCGGTTTTGTGGTGGAACCTATATTATTATTATTGTAGTAGCGTAAAAACTGTTAAACTGTTAAACTAATGTATTTACATTATAGCAAATGTCTATGACCTACAAATTATGGCAAACATAGAAATAGCCAATCTTGCTTGTAAATCTTTTATTAATGCTGCTACTTGCTAATTTCTCTCAGAACCAAAGTGATTTGAACGTCAAAGTGTGGCTGCTTCTATAACCTCTCAGAAGGCAGTTTTCTGAGTGAAGAGAGAAACTAAACAATCTTCATTGCCCTTTTATGGCATAATTATTTTATGTTTAATAAAGTTTAATAAAGAATGCTCCCTTAGTGACAAACATTGATTAGCCCTAGCATCATTCAGTCTATGCCTTTAAGTTTTGAGAGAAACCAAACTCTTATGATTAGGGTGAGAAGTGGAGAGGCAAAAAAAAAATGGTGCTACCCATGTTCCTTTTTCAAGATTGTGATATATTAATAGGTATTTCAATACATCATTGAAAAGTACTCTTAATATGTATTTTTACTTGGTACTTTTACTGTACAAGTAAATAAAAAATATCTCCACATAGAGAAAGGAAATAAAACTATGATTAATAAATCTGAACTAATGATGATTCTGATACTTCTTTCTAATGCTTTTTGTTGAGTTGCTTTATGCCTGAACATACAATGGGAAAGGCAATCTTTTGTCTATTGTAGGAAAATAATGAATCTATGTTCTAGAAGACAGAAGAAAGGAGGGGAAGTCTCCCATACATTAGGGATCATTATAAAGCCAGACTTTACCTCAATTTTGAAGGGTACAGGAAAATGTGATATGCATGCAATGTGTGTGTATGTTGCAAACATATGTCTGTGTATCTCACCTCTACAGCTATGCATCCTTCAAACATAATATGGAAGAAATGGTAAATAACAACTTTTCAAAGCTGGGTAGATGCCTGAAAAAGTTAGGCTATGTTAATGAATACCAGAAGGACACCTGTGCTCAAAGAACTTCCAAAGTATTTTCAAAATGTGCATGACGCTAGTAGATTACTTAGTAATAGCTACTTAACTGGACTTATGTCAGGAGGCTGACTAAACAGCATGGCAAAATGTGTTTTGGTTTTGAAGCACAATGCACAATTGAAGCACCAATTGTTTTTGAGTGTAACAAATCCAACAAATCTTACTCTGATTATAAAATACACCTGAAAACATGTTTTCTATTATAATATGAAGAAAGTCACACATTGAACTTCTTTGTTTTGTTTATACAGCACACATAATGTATGCAATCGAATTCCGCATTTAAAATGTTTACTCTATCAAAAGCATCATTAGACTATATTTGCTAGGTAGCATGCAGAGTAAACTAATGCACATCTAGACTGCAGTTGTTGATTAGAGATTTCTGTTCAAAATGAGAATTACAAACGGCTACATTTAAATTGTCCTTTTTTTCCTCCAGAAATAGAGTTAATTAATTCCATAGAGACTAAGAAATTCAGAAAGTCTAAACTTCAATAAAAATACAGGTTAGGAAGAAAGAATGCTATTTTAACACATTTAATAAAGCCTGCTTTCCCACTTGGTGGCAGTTAAAAGTTCCTTTGGTTGTTTACAATAAATGCAAAATCAAAATAATGTTCATGGAAAGCAATATAACAAAACAAATATTTGAACTGAATGATCCAGATGCATTCAGATTTCTTGGACTGCATGTGAATAACAGAAGCATTCAAAAGTTTGCTGAATTATATAATCAATTAAGGAACATTTATAAATTATGTCTTTTTCAAAAGAAACAAATGTATAATAGTTTTCTATTTATACTTTTTGTATGGAGAAATACTTTTGGAAATTACTGTTCTGTTATCCAGTCCTCGATTTACAATCACAATTCAGCTAAAAATTTCTGTGGCTAAGCAAGATATTTGTTAAGTGAGTCCTGCCCTATTTTATGACCTTCCTTGCCACAATTGTTAAGTGAATCACTGCAGTTGTTAAGTTAGTAACAAGGTTGTTAAGTGAATCTGGTTTCCCCATTGACTTTGCTTTTCAGAAGGTAGCAAGGTGATTACATGATCTTGGTACACTGCAACTGTCATAAATATAAACCAATTAAATAAATATGAGCCAAGCATCTGAATTTTGATCATGTGACTATGGGGATGCTGTAATGGTCATAAATGTGGAAAACGATCATAATTCACTCTTTTTAGTGCTGCCCTAACTTTGAATGATCACTAAATAAATGGCTATTCATTGTTGCTTGAAATACGGTACTTTATTCTTTAAGAGAAAACTTGCATATAGATATTGATTCTTATTCTTTCCCTGTGATATATTATTTTGCATAGAATGGAATGGTGTAGAGTGTGTGTGTGTGTGTGTGTGTGTGTGTGTGTGTGTGCGTGTGTGTGTGCGTGTGTGTGTTTATTTTTCAAAATGACTTCTTTTTGATTGATGATTTACTGAAACACCAATCCAGATTTGTTGGGTATCAATTTTTACCTGTTGTATTCCATACAATCCATAGTTCAATCTAAACTGGCAAGCTTATTTGGGAAGGAAAGCAGAAGCAGACCTTTGAATGATCAACATAAAGAGAGCAGAGTTCAGCCCACTAATTTGAAATGTTTTCCACTGGTTTCATTTAGATACTGAACAGGTTAGGTGCTAGGGAACAGAATAAAAGCCTTTGGCACCACACAACATAAGGCTATAGGGTGGAGTACAATATTCCAATATTCCAATTTACCCTTTAGATCATGGTTTTCAAACTGCGGTGTTCCTCCCTTTAGGAGTTACAGGCAATGTCCAGAGGTGTGCGAAAAACCTTTTAGTTAGTTTAGATTGTTACAAAACACTTAAACTTTCTCAAAGTTTCATTGTATTATTTTTACATTTTTACAATGTACATTTGTGTTTATTTGAGTGTTTCATTTTTTTAGGAGAAATGTGTACATAATTACTTTTACACAGAAGGGAGGTATAATCGCAAAAAATGTTTAGGAAGTCCTGATTAAGGTAGAAGGGAAACTACAATAAAGCTGCATCCCCAACTTCCAATTTTTGTGAGTACAGAAGAATACTGTGGTTGTGTATGTTAAAAGCTGGTGAAAGAGCTAGGAGAACAAAAAGGGTCATATAACCCCTGTCCTTTATAAGTCCTACAACAATGACTGTCTTAATGAAATGGCCTAACAGATCTATCCTGACCCTGCAGCAGACATGATTAATCTGCCATATTTAAAGAATTCCTGCCGTACTATATGCAATTTTGTTTTATTGCTGATTGTCATTTCAACATTAATTTAAAATAGAAGAATTTTTTTAAAAAAAGAGATAGCAATAGCAGACAATATCAAGTGGACAAAAAAAACCTCATTTGACTTGGGGAATTTGTTTATTTAAATAGCAATTTTTATTTGGCATAAATTTTGCATCAGTTTATGAATTTAGTTATAAAAGTATATAGGAAAATTTACACTTAGTTTGGTGCATAGTTCTTGTGATATAAACATTATTTAGTTCATTGTTAACAAAATCTATGATGGTTTATTACCATGTGTTAGTGATTAGGGTTTTTCCAGTTGCCTGTATTTTAATATCTACAATATTTGTTCCATTATTGTTTTCATTGTACTATAATTCTATTTACCCTTTAGTATCACTTGTTGACATGCATGGCCATATAAATTAGATAAATAAATAAAAACGTAAATTTGATTTGATTTTAGAAACAATATCACAAATTTCTGAATGTTATAGATTGTAGTCTCCTCAAATATTTGGATTCTCCCCCTATTTCTATTAGCATTGGTTTAAAAATTTCAGTGCATTACCACCAATAATTTACATGTATGGAATGTTATTTTCTATAATATTCTCATTTTGCCTTAAATATTTTTTAATCTTCTGTCTTTAAGTTAATGCTTAAATGAGTTTGTGTATTAGATTCCTTTTCTCTATATTACCACTTTTCCCCTTTTTTTCTTTCTGATTCTTTGAGTGAGGAGAATTATATTTTTATATTTTTTATATTTATATTTTTACATATTTACATATATTTTAGCTTGTTGTATAGTGCACATTGTAGAAAAGAATGCTATATGTAACCTATTTGAGCTCCTGAACTAAAGGTAAGAATCAAACAAATAACTGTAAATATACTGTAAAATCCATTTGGTTTTCAAAGTACTGAATTGTAGAGATGTTTTGTGTCAACTTGACCGCCATTTTTTGAATTGTGAAACAATTCATGGTAACTGCTTTCTTTGAATGCTTAAGATGTGTTTTCAGAATGCCAAATGGATCTATAATAAATGTTTAGTTGGAAATAAGCTTTCTTTGAATTCCTGCTAAAGTTACCAATACCTGCATGTGTAATCCTGAATAGGTGAAGCAACAGAATGTCTCAAATTCAATTTTGTTATTTCTGTCTAGATTATTCATTGCCTGATACATGCATACATATGAATATTGCCTTACAAATGTATATTTCCTATACAGTATTGGTAGTTTGACATAAACTAAAAGAAGTCTTAAAACTTCTCAATGCTCTCCCCTAACTAATTAAATCCATATTATCAAAGATCAATAAACAAAAGCTTGCAGCCAACCATCCATATTATGGAACAGTCAGAATCCTATCCTTCTCGCCTACATAGGGCAGGAATATTTTGTCAAGAGTTCTTCATTTCTATATAAGACAGATAGAATTCTCACCAAAAGACAATCCTCCATATACATGGAAGTCAAGCCTTGGAGGAGCCAGCACTATGAAATAGATCCAGGGTTCCTTAAACACACAGCCATATTATGCTGCTACAGAAGCATATAGGAGAGCCATTGATTTTCAATTAATTGTAGTTAAAAAAATGAGTGTCTCATTTTAGAGATTTATTATAAACTGCATTAGAAAGTTACCATTCTTTCAAAAATATTATTTTCTTTTTAAATTCCCCACCTTCATGTTTTAAATCATACAGAACTGTCTTTAGGAAGTTTTAATTATTATTTCCAAAACTGCAGGGCTATTTCTCCCGCTGTGCTGAACTGACTCTCCAGAAAACAGGACCTTCTCTTAAGCAAAGGAGTGCTGACTTCACATATAGAACAAGGAATTCTGATTTCTTAAATGCTGATTCAGCACAGTAGGGGATAGACAGGCCGGAGGCAGAAGGAGCACACAACCTAAATTGCCTTTAATACTGGAAAATTGCAGAGCACCCTGGGAAAAAAATATCAAACCACATGATTTTTTTCTACAGAAATGATCTGCTTTCCCTCCATTTGATCGTGCTATCATGACTAACATTATTTTCTGTGATAGATAAATCAGGTTTCTTCATTTTAGCAATATATATCTTTGAATATATAAAGTGAAACTGATACATAAAAGGTTATAGAAAACATAATTATAAGTTCAGACTAAACTTTTTCCACAGATAAAACAAGCAGATTTTTTAAAAAATCATTTTTTCTTTTAAAAATATCATCCAATAATTTAATAAGTAATCTAACTGAACAAGAAAAAACATAATAACAATGGGACATAAAGAAAATTTAAAGCAGATACCATTATATCAACATAAGCACTTTAAAAATATTAAAATTTAATCATTGTACATGATAACTTATTCTATTGTGCTTATTGTAACATGTAAAACATATAATACATGTATGTATTATGTGCATGTGACACATAATCTAAATATTTTAAAACGAAAACTATACCACTGTATCATTAAATGCCACTGTATATAAATCTTTGCAACTGAAACCACTATAATTTGCTTGAAGCATCAATACGAGAATAAAACTTTATATATAAATTATATTTTCTATGGCTTATCAGAATGAACACTTTGAATTACAATGTTTTGTTTATTTACCAAGCTACATTTTATCTCAACTGTCAACAAAAGCCTGAAAACTTTTAATAAATTGTGGATTAAGATAAAACCAATTGCATATTTGTCAGGTATTCCAAAAGGGCAAAAATATTTTTAACAGTAGAAAAATAGTGTGAATAATGAAGTAATAGTGGTGAAATATATAAGCTCAATATGATATTTAGAGTCCCCTCTCAAAACCTGCATTTATTATGGAGTGAATCCAAAGTTATAAACTTATACTGTACAGTATTTTGTTTATTATGGTTGCTCTACATAAATAACTTATTTTGATTTGCTGTGGGCTTTTAAAATCTGCAATAACAGATACTTGGTTAGTGTTTATGGTTTAACTGACTACTATAGGAAAACTAATTATAATTCAAAATTTTACTGAATTCCAGAGGAAACTTTTTTCAATTTTAGGTAATTTTATAAATTCATGTTTACTAACCTGTCTTTACAATAATTTGTGATTTTTTTTAAAAAAATCCCCAAGTTTAATTTTCTATATAATTCACATTTTTGTTCTAATTTTATTTTATAGATTTTTTTCCTATATATTGTTAATGTTTTGATTTAAGAGCTGTATAACTAATTATACAACTGAAAGTTAACTACCTTCTAATAACAAGGAAGTGTAATATTGTAGGAGTTAATTTATTATGTAGCAAATTACAGCCTCAAGTCTAGCATTAGAATGGATGCTTAGTAGATTATTTTGATACAGTAATTCCCTATCAAATCCCACTTCCTTGAAGGTTGTTATAGGCCAGGGGAAACATAGAGCATTCTGAAAGGGTTCTTGAACCACTGGAAGAAATAAAGTGTTTAAGTCTAACAAATAAGGAAAAGGAAAAATGCACAAGTAGTTAAAATAGCTTTATATAAATATCACACCACGATATTATGTGAAATTGCTTTACATAAACACGACACCACTATATTTTGACTATATTTTAAAAGAGAAGGTGGAGCAGAACAAAATATTTTGATCATGCTGTCGTTTTGTAATATCTCTAATTATCTCTAATGTTGATTGCAGATATTACAAACCAGAGCCCACATTTAAATTACAGCTATTGTAGGTTTACATTTTCCTTTTCTCTGAAAACTTTTTTGGGGGGCCATCACTCATATCCCCCAGTCATCAGTTCATCTGGTGCTTGTTTCTTAGCATCTGGAAATTATTTAAAACAGGACTACATTTTTAAAAATGTCCTTTGTAGGCTGTATTGAGTTCTGCACCTGAATTATAAGGAAAAGAAACAGTTTTGTTTTGAAGCACAGCCTGGAGAAGAGATACTAATGATTCCTCAAGTAAAAACAGTTGTTTCTTCAGCAGTCTAGCTTTGGATGGATCTTTAACTAAAGTTATATATTTTAGCTATATAATCTGCCTGCTTTAAGAAAACCCAAAGGTAAATTGTGGGTCAATTCTAGCTCAAAATACATGGGAAACATAAAAATACTTCTATATAATATGATACAACTTAGTAATTACAATATAGTATGTATGTAATATCGGCTATATGCATGAAGAACTATTTATGAAGTTAAATATAGTTTCACTAAAGTCATGCCTATCACCTTTGTAGAAATATTTTTAAATAATTCAGATATAATAATTGTATTTTATAAGTACATAATAAATTGCAATATGGTAGTGGTTAAGAAGTCCACTGAAGTGTAAAGAAGCTTGTTCATTCTTTTCTTATTAACAATACCATTTTTGCAGATGAAAGCAAAATGCCTTTTGAAAT
The DNA here is from genome assembly GCF_051295495.1 of Thamnophis sirtalis. Lineage (NCBI taxonomy): Eukaryota > Metazoa > Chordata > Lepidosauria > Squamata > Natricidae > Thamnophis > Thamnophis sirtalis. The sequence goes on from NW_028261390.1 coordinate 48,487,689, forward strand.
AAAAAGAACAGAAATGTACTTTTTTTCTGATGAATAATATAGTCTATTCTAAATTAGTGAAGTCAATAATAAAATCCCAGTGAGCTAACTACAACCACAATTTTAACAATGTGACAATGGGAAACTAGAAATGCCCTATTCATAAAAACTTAATAGACATTTGTACTTTTAGAAATTATTCATATTAATATATGCTCTGCTTTTTGACTATTTTGATTCATATAACTGCATAGAATTTTTACTGATAGGATTAGAAAGGTCTTTAAAAATTAAAGAATTCACAGGTAAGTTATTCTAATACATATAGGAAATATGCAAAATAATTCTGAACAAGATTGAGATTATTTAACAAAAATTGCTGACATAATTTCTGAAAGAAAAAAGTAATAATGTAAATATTGCATAATATTCATAGGAATGCTTAGTTTAATATTCTATCAGATGAAAACTTCTAAAGATATGTGTTACAAAATGCATGTTCCCCTAACCTAAAATAACATTTGAATAGATTAAAATGGATTGCTTCCAACTTACTTAGATCTACTACTGATATTAGATTTCTGGAACACAATATTTTGGCAGTTTAGACATTAATGGCTGTGTGTTGTGTTATTTTGAAGGGACAGCACATTTATACTGTTATTCAAGCTGCATACTCACTACTTAACATTGTAGCCAAGTGTCATTTCTTCAGTGTTGTCACATGAAAAGCTATACTTAAATATTTACAAAATGTGAAGGAGTATACTCACTTCTTTGATATAGTGTATATAGGCCTGTGGAAGTAAATTTGAGAGAATATATGGGACTGAATAAATCACCTTTTTTAAAAAAAATAATTAAAGTAGGCTTCTGTGGCTGTTCCTAACCAGGAAAAAACCCCTTCCTTTAAAGGATTTGCATAATTCCAATCATTACTCGTTCATTTTTTTCTATTCTATATTTTTCCCCAGAGAATCCTATCTATATAAGAGTTATAAAAATAATGCCATCCTTATTGGTGACTTTCAAGCTTTTCTTTTGTTTCCTGGACTATTATATATACAAAAGTATTAGGTAAGGTTTTTTCAGAATTTGGATAGGTTAATTACATCTATTTTATCCAAATCCAAGGAAACTGTTTAAGTTTTAAGTCACTGATCCTGTTATACTTCTAGTGTGACTAAAGAGTTGCTGAAGGATAAACAACTTGAAAGGTAATCCAGATAAATGCCACTAAAGACAAAACAGATCAGAGACAATCTTCCTGTGCGGAATATTATTACAGTTCCTTTGAAGATTTTGGTTTCTAATTTGGATGTATTCCTAAAGTCATCCCTGATCTAAACATTTAGTTTTTGCTTGTACCCAGGAGTACATTTGCACAGCTGAGGATAGAGCACCATCTGTAACCATCCATCTCTGGAGTAGTTCAAATGAAGCTCTACTGACATATGTCTTAATTACATCCAATTATATTAGTATTATATGCACTATGTGAAGCTGCTTTTGAAAATTGGTTGGAAATTTCAGCTGCTCCAGAACATGAAAGGGAACATTCACTAGGGTTATAGGAAGTACATTTTCTTTTTTAGAAATATTCTACTGATAAATAACCATTACAACATGATATTCAAACTGCGGGTTAATGATATAGAAGCTGTATAAGATTTGTAAAAGCCTTATTTGAAAAAAAAAAACCCTCCTGTGTTCTTCAACCCTTGAAAGCATCTCCCATCTTTGCCGACCACTAACCAAGGCAGGTTGGATGGGAATATGAGAAAGGTTTAAAAAAAAACAAAAAAAAACTTCTTGGCTAAGGGATAAGGATGATTTTTTTGGGTTGTTTATTCATTTGCCAGTACAAATGGAGCTGTTCCTTTGTTGAACTGGTTTGAATTGTTTACATTTATTTATTTTTATTTCTGAGTTTTATTTTTTGCTGATTCACTAAAATGTGAAGTTTTCATTGCTTTAATTATATTTATATTAAATGACCGTTAGCTATTTTTGATGCTTTCTTTTGTATGGAAAGTCAAGAAATAAACTTACAATAAGATTTTAAAGATGAACAGTATAGGAGAATCTATTACAACTCAGGGAACTAAGTCATTTTGGTGTGTCCAGTTATGCTGGATATACTTCAATTATAGGCAAAATCGTATTTCTTAGACGGCAATCTGAATAACTTTGTTACATTGAAAGACAAAGAACTGTTCAACTATACTAGTCCAAGAATCTGCTGCATGACTGCTTCCTGCGGTACACTGACTATACAATACAATACAATAACAGAGTTGGAAGGGAGCTTGGAGGTCTTCTAGTCCAAGCCCTGCCTAGGCAGGAAACCCTATACTGTTTCAGACAAATGGCTATTCAACATCTTTTTAAAGACTTCCAGTGTTGGGGCATTCACAACTTCTGGAGGCAAGCTGTTCCACTGATTAATTGTTCTAACTGTCAGGAAATTTCTCCTCAGTTCTAAGTTGCTTCTCTCCTTGATTAGTTTCCACCCATTGCTTCTTGTTCTACTTTCAGGTGCCTTGGCGAATAGTTTGATTCCCTCTACTTTGTGGCAAACCCTGAGATATTGGAACACTACTATCATGTCTCCCCTGGTCCTTCTTTTCATTAAACTAGACATACCCAGTTCCTTCAACCATTCTTCATATGTTTTAGTCTCCAGTCCCCTAATCATCTTTGTTGCTCTTCTCTGCACTCTTTCTAGTCTACACATTTTTTCTACATTGTGGTGGCCAAAACTGGATCCAATATTCCAAGTGTGGCCTTACCAAGGCATGATAAAGTCATATTAACACTTCATGTGATCTTGATTCTATCCCTCTGTTTATGTAGCATAGAACAGGGTTGTTGTTTTTTGGCAACTGCTGCACACTGCTGGCTCATATTTAAATGGTTGTCCACTAGGGCTCCAAGATCCCTCTCACAGTTACTACTATTGAGCAAGCTACCACCTGTACTGTACCTATGCATTTCATTTTTCTTGCCTAAATGTAGAACCTTATTCTTTTCACCATTGAATTTCATTTTATTAGATAGGGCCCAATGTTCAAGTTTGTCAAGATCCTTCTGTATCTTAAGCCTATCTTCTGGAGTGTTGGCTATTCCTGCCAGTTTGGTGTCACCTGCAAATTTGATGAGTTCCCCATTTATTCCCTCATTCAAATCATTGATGAAGATGTTGACGATTACTGGGCCTAAAACAGAGCCTTGGGTACTCCACTGCATACGTCCCTCCATGTAAATGCAATTCCATTGAGGACTACACGTTGAGTGCGGTTGGTCAGCCAGTTATGAGTCCATCTGGTGGTGATGCTGTCTAACCTACATTATTCTACTTTATCTAGTAGTAGGTTATGGTCTACCTTATCAAATGCCTTACTGAAGTCCAAGTAAACTATATCGACAGCATTCCTTGGGTCCACTAATTTTGTTACTTTGTCAAAGAATGCAATAAGATTAGTCTGGCATGATCTGTTTTTGACAAACCCATGTTGGCATTTGGCTATTACTTAGTTTACTTCTAGGTGTTCGCTAATTCGTTGCTTGATTATCTTTTTCAGAATCTTTCCTGGTATTGAGGTCAGGCTGATATGTCTGTAGTTTCCTGGATCTATTTTTTTTTCCCTTTTTTGAAGATGGGAACCACATCAGTTCATTTCTAGTGCTCTGGCAGTTCCCTGGTGCTCCAGGATCTCTGAAAGATACAGTTCAGTGTTTCTGAGATCTCATCTGCCAGTTCCTTCAGAACCCTGGGGTGTAATCCATCTGGTCCTGGTGATTTGAAGTCGTCTTGGGTAGAAAGGTGCTCACTTACCATTTTCTTCCTTATTTCAAATTGTGTTCCTAATCTGATTTTTGTGGTGCTGTTTTTGATAGGTTGGACTGTTTTATCCCTTTGTGTAAAGACAGATGCAAAAAATGCGTTAAATAGTTCTGCCTTCTCCCTGTTGCTTGTCACCTTCTTGCCACTTTCTCAGCAATGGACCAATTGTTTCCTTAACTTTTTTCTTGTTTTTAACATATTGGAAGAATCTTTTTTGTTGTTTTTTACTTTTGTCTCAAGCCTTTCTTCATTGTGAGCCTTAGCTTTCCTCACTTCATCTTTACTGGCTCGGGCTATTTGCTGATATTCTGCCTCAGTTATGTCCCTCTTCTTTCTACTTTTTATACTTATCTTTTTTGTCTTTCAATTTGTCAGAGAGTTCTTTATGCAACCATGCTGGTTTCTTTTGGGAGCTGTTATTTTTCTTCTTCATTAGTATTGTGCTAGACTGGGCTTTAGAAGGTACTTCCTGTATTTCACCAAATCACTTGTTATGTAACTCACCCAAGTCTTTTTGTAACTGGAATATCTGATACTTGTCTTTAGTAGGTTTCATAAAACAATGCACTTTATACAGCAGACTTCTTACACAAATTTTATCTTGTCATATTTCAATTATTCTATACAATACTGTATTATATCATGCTATTAAGAGCCATGGTGGTGCTGTGGTTAGAAGGTAGTATTTCAGGCTAATTGTACCAACTGCCAGCATTTTGAATCTCAACAGCTCAAGGTTGACTTAGCCTTCCATCCTTCCAAGGTCAGTAAAATGAGGACCCATATTTTTGGGAACAATATGCTGACTCTGAAAACTGCTTAGAGAGGGATTCAAAGCACTATGGAGTAGTCTAGAAGTCCAAGTGCTAGTGCTAATGCTAGTGCTATTCCTAAGCTTCCTACATTCGTAAATTGATGCTCAGAGATGCAACCAAGAAGGGGGAAAAGGAGAACAAAGATGTTTTGCTGAAGCTGCCTTCTAGGGGCCCAATGATTGCATATTTTTAGATTAGTAATAACAGAATTCACACAATGCCACTAAAAGTCTAATTTCCCCTTAGTGTTTTAAAATGGTCAACCATTAGACCACTAATTTAATTAGTAAATAAAATTAACGGCTGCTTTGCAATTAAGTGAAGATTTTTAAAAAGTTCTGCATGTGGATGTTATGTGCTACATGGAGAAAGTCTATCTGTAATCCTCAAAGACTTTATCTACTTTAATTGTATTGGGTTGTACATACATTTTTCATTACTCAAATACTTATAACCTTGTTTGTCACATAACAGTCCTGAACAATATATTCATATTAGCTTCTGTCTAGGGAAAAAATAATAGTGACTTATTTTGCCCCTATTGGACTTGTATCAGTTAAATCCATTTTAACAGATTTAACAAAATCATTCCACTAACTAGATTATAATTAATTGCTTTCACATATGAACCTAATTTTACAGTATTATGCTGAAAGCTAGCATGTATAAACTCACTATCATAACAAGGACATTTTCATATTATTATACAATAATATACAAAAATATAAGTTTCAGGTTTTTTTACATTTTCTTATATGATATATGTGTCCTTATTTTTTGAGTTTACTACTGTGCTTTATTTTCTTGCACTATATGATATCACAACATCATATGAATGATGTCATTGTATCATATATTATAATTCCATAAAATTTACCTGTACTTGTTTTGTGTGTTTATGTATACAATATCAATATTGTATATCGTACATAATGTGATATGTAATATACATAACAATGAAAGACAATATGTGGATTTGCAGGTTAGTGTTAAATTGTCAGGAACAGCACAATTTTTGTTAATGTAATGTATTACATTATGTTTTTACATATACATCTGAAATGTATCTATTATCTATATTAGTCTGTAAAGTATTTGTAGAAACTTTTTTTATCCTCTGAGGTGGATCATATTGTAAAAATTATATAAGTTAAGGGGATCTTCCATAATGGCAGGCAGCACAATAATTTTGTTTTTTTTTCTGTTAGCAACAATAATTTAGTTGAAGCAAAATCAACTCATGTTAACCATAATGTAAATATATCATGTAATTTGATTTTGTATGCAATTTGAGCCTATATAATTAAATATTCTAACTTCACACCAATGACCAGAAAAATAGCATATACATCTAGCATCTAATATCTAGCATACTTTAAATAGGTATTATAATAGTACTATGATGACAGATTTAATTATTGAATCATAAGCTTACATATTTTTGTACATAAGAATTCTATATATGAATATTTGTGTTGATCTATGAGAAATTGCCCTGATTCCACTTTAATTCCAAATGTCATCATTTTTATTCTAAATATACATATTTACATAAAGAAAAAGATAAGTATACACATATCAAAGAATAACTTAAGCTCGTTGTAAGTATTAATGACAGATATGCAAAATGGTTTTTTCTCTTGCTGCATTTAAAAGATATAACTTAAGCTAAAAGACTATCTCAAAATAATTCTTTGGAATTATTCTAATCTAGAGGAATAGATTTTACAAGGTGAAATTTAGAATGAAATCTGAACAACATTGGATCTGAACAACATTATGTGAAGGTATATAAAATCAACAATAAAATAGATGCAGCAAATAGCATTAGTAAATTATAGCTTTGCATGTATTCATTTGTAAACAATGCAGAAACAGGAAAAATAAACCTACATTATGGAAGAGTATATTATGTTTTGTCTACTTCAGAGAAAGTTATATTTTCAGATAAGGGAGTATGGGACTATAAGGAGGTAACAGAAATATGTAGTGTGAAGATAGTTCAATTTATGTGGAGGAAATAATCCTTTTTTGAGTCTTACTGCTGCAAGTTTTCAAAAATTGCCACTATATTCTTGATTATTTCTGTCAGTTTACTTTTCAGTTGATTCCTAAATTTATCATATGACTGGGCAATAAATAATGAGTAATAACTTTAGAACACAACAGTAATAAAAAGTTTTATTTAAACATAGTGATGAAATTTTCACATGTATGTTAGGAAATAACATCAGTGAATTTATAATAGTTATTACTTATATAAACAGTATCATATTTCCATTATACTACTTTAAATTATAGTAAAAGATACACAAATTACATAGAAAGATATCACATCAATGCAATAATAAAAAAGGAAGACATGAATTTTACTCTTCCATGTGACACAGTTATATATGGCAGGTTGTCAAATACATATTTGCCACATGATTCTGTAAGACTATCAACTGATATATTTTTTTCCCCAGCTAGTAGTATTCTAGCTAACTTTAGGTGGTGGGGGATGTAACAATCTACAAAACTGAATCATTGTCATCTGTAACCAAATCCAATTCACTGATTTGCCCAACATGAATATGATACTTAAAAGAAATTAATTTGCCAGGATTTAACATAATGTTCTTGTGATATGAATATTTCTATTGGTGAACAACTTTCTAAGGTATAGTGCTGCTGTCTGGCTAAGGCCCAAATGAAGAATTAGTCTTCTGACATTTTTACATAGAGCATCACATATTCACACAAAATCAGACACTATACATTTCTATCTGCTTAAGTGAGACAAACAGGACAGTTGAAGGGGACAGAATAAATGACAAGGGAAACAGGACTGAGCTCTACTTTATTTCACATTAGATATGCATTAGCCTTTCTTCAAGAACTAGAATGCTTAACGTCAATGTTTTTCTTCCTTTTGCACAGGAAGAGGGATTTATATATGTTTGCAACACATAAAAATAAGCCCCTTCCTGTTACCTGGGCAGAGGGAAAAAATTGAACCTAGGAAAGACTGGTAATCCTAAACAAAGGCTTCATGACCAGATGAACAATTCTAACAGACAACAGTTATAACTGAAACTAAATACAGGCAGGCAAGGATTATGATTTTTTTTAGGCTAGTGAAGTTTTGTTTTCATACTATAAAATCCTACGCGTGTAACTGAATTGGAAGATTGTAGTCATGAATTTTAAACTAACTGTAATTAGCTATGTAGTCTCCAATAAATAAATATATTATCTTCATCCCCATCATTAAACTATGTTTGTTTATTCATTGGATCATTCATTGGATCCTGAACAACAAATTGAAAATTTCAACACATAATTCTAAATTTGTAAATCAAATGTAAAGATACTAAACAATAACATTGATGCAGCAAATTACATTTATTCACTGATCAATAAGATATAATTCTTAAATGTTCCCAGTAATCATTTACAAAATTATTGTCAATTAATACAAAAAGGAAGAAAGGAAAGATGGAAGAGACTGAAGAAATGGAAGGTACAATTACTAAGGGAAAGTAACAAAACCATATTTTTTTAGGTAAAAATTCTTCTTGTTTGGATACCCTTATATCAATCTTGACTCCTAGTGTTTTCCTGTACAAATACATGTAGTTTTCTTGGTAATGTTTTTGGAAGTGGTTTTCCATTGCTTTGTTTCTAAGGTTGGGAGAGAGCGCGATTGGTCAAAAACTCAGACATCTAGGTTGATTCTTAAAGCAAAAGTAGAAATCAGATTTCTAATCTAAAATCTTTCACCACAACACCAAGTGGCTCTCTTTCTTATCTCAGTGTTATCTCAGTGTTTTTCAATCTCATATTCAATCTGAATTCTGGAAGTTGAAGTTGAGAAAAACTACTCTATATGTACCAAGGCACAACTAGAAAATGCACAAGGTAATAGTATAGCTCTCTTCCTGCTCTTTTCACAATTGTTCCCCATTTTTTAGGAATGCATTATTCATTAAAAAGGCATGCTGTAGGGCAATGCATTTCTGAATGAGTTTTGCATTTCAATGCTGTGGTTGCTATTATATAGACCTTTCATCTCCACTCCCCAATTTTTTTTCTGTTCCTTTTCTGAAATTGTTCATAAAAAAACAAAACAGTACAAAATTAAAATTAGTAGTTTCATCTGATACATTGTAACTTAAATGCTACTTGAATTGACTTAAATTTACTTGTTTCTCTTGTTAAATTAATAATAAATGAAATAGTCCTGAAATATTATCTAAATTAAAGCTTGTAATAATTTATTTTTCTAAAAATATTAAAATAGATGCTTACCTCATTCATTGTAACTAATGATATGCTTGCCTAGATAAAACTATATTAATGTGCATTAAATATTACTTGCCAATCGTCTTAAGAGGAAACAATTTCATATGATGAACTATAATAAGAAATCTGTACTATGTTTACTATTTTATGTAATTTGTGTGTGTGTGTGTGTGTTATGCCTCAAACTATAGCTTTGTATACTGAGCTATAAGAAATATTGATGAAATTTAGTTGATTCAGTAAGAAGAAGGCCATCAAGGTGACAAGAATGTTTAACTTAATCTTAAATCAGATCCAAAATAACAATGTACATGAAATAATTTTGGAGATGGGACAATCAATAGTTATTAAAGCTGAGCAACCCAAGCTTTCCTAAGCACCAATATTTTTTTTTTATTATTATTAACCTCAACTTTCAGAGTTTCATCAATCTGTAGGGAAAGGAAGAGAAAACAGCAACCAAGGTTAAGCAAGCATCTTGCAATTTGAAGAACATATTGTTTCTTTACTTTTGCTGGTCATGACACATGACTACAAGCAATTAACAGCACTGTCCAATCAATTGTCCTGCTGATGGATGAACATGATTTAGCAACAACAACCCCCCCAAAAAAGATTGTACCTTTCCCCTTGAGCACATACTAGAAAAAAAATATTCTATGCAAAATAGGAACAAAATAGTCAGCATCCTTCCTCTCCCATCTTTCCAGTATTTGTGCTGTGCATTTGGCTGTTTTAATAAGTCACAAGATTTTAACATTGCAACAATTAAAAGTAAAAGTTCCCATTTTACTTAGATTTCAAATAAGTGTCCACTGAATCCTTCAAAATAGTTGGTTTCAGAGATATAACAGATTTGCCTCAGAAACTTAGCAACGTGTGTACCTAGAGAATAGATATAATTGATTCACCTTCTTCATAGAAAAGGAGCCTTCCCCCCACAAGTGTTTCTTAGTATTCTGTTGTGACCCAGCAGGTGCCATTGGAGCTGCCACCAGACTCCGACAGCGAGGGGCCCTCTGAGTCAGCTCTGGAGGATGTGGAGGACCCTGGACAGGGTTCCGACTCCGAGCAGGGTGCAGAGAGGCTGGTTGGCCACCAGGAGGCACCTGAGCCTTGGATCAGTGGGGAGAAGACAAGGGAGAGTGAGCCGGAGGCCAGTAGTGAGTTGTTCCTGGATGCACGCCATCAAAGAGCTACTAGGCGTAGCTCTGTCAGGAACAATTACGCAATTACAGGAGGTGATTGCACTCAGCTGGTGGTCATTAGGCTCCTCTCCAGACTATAAAAAAGCTACTTGTGCACACGCCCCTCTTTGCAGAAGTCAACACAGAATCGAATGTCGGAGAACTTTGTATGAGCTTGGCAGGCTGGATTGCTGCCAAGCCTTATCTGTGTTTATTGCTGCCCTATCTTGTCTGTGCTGGGTTGCTGCCAAGGACCTGTCTGTCTGTTAATTAAATGCTGTAATTTATCTCTGGCTCGGAGTGTGCTTTGGTGTGGAACGAGGGGGGTCAGAACAGTATTCATTCATTCACTCTCTCTCCCTCCCCCTTCCCCCCCCCCCCGCTCTCTAACACACACCACAGGAGAACAAACCTATAAGGACAGGATTCAGTGGTCTATCCACATTTGCAAGACAAAGGTCACTCTTTTGAAGACAGCAAAGTCTCCATTTTGGACACAGAGGATCATTTGTTTGAAAGTGGGATGAAAGTCCATTTAGATTAGACTTGAACAGTCCTTCCTCAACAGAAGAATACAATACCACCTATCTCCTGTCTACAATGTAATCCTTTCAGCAGTTCCAAGAATATTAGAATATTCCACAATCATTTGCACTCTGATTCAGGTGACAAATAAATAAAATTCAAGGTGGTCTCAGTGGCTCTCAGAGAGAATGCTAAAAACCAGATGACTGCAAAGAAATACAGTTCTTCCACCCACCCCCATCCTGCATGAATCTATCCTTCCATCCCATCACCATCCAGTCTTAGTTGATGAAGCTTCTTAGATAAGAAGTGAAACTACTTCCACTTCCTTAAAGAAAAAACAGCTCAATTGTCTTTTGCAAAAGCGCATTTGAGCCAACTAATTCTATTGTATTTTAAAGCTACATTAGCAGAATCTTGCAAGTCTGACAATAGAAACTTCTTACCACCAATTTTAACTGCCTGATACATTGAAAGTGGCAGTAGAAAGGATATACTTTCAGACTCACAACAATCTGTTAATGTAGCTTCACAAGTAGAAAGTAGAATTAGTTGTTCTTGTTCTATTTCCTGTCTGGTTTACTGGAATACTAATAACAACTGCAACATTAGCTGATGGTTTTTAACATTCTGCTCAGGTGGTTTGTACATTTGGGAAATGAGAAATGAAAGATAAAAAAAATAGAAAACTAGTAGTCTCATAATGATAAAGACTTGCTAATTTGGAAAAAAAAAGTAATGAGCACAGCACACTAATATTTAGTTTGATAAATCCAAACTAATTTTCCTTAATATCAAAGTACTTTTAAAATAGCAAAATAGCAACAAAATAACAGCATTAGGGACTAAAGATTTAAGAAAGTTAAAAAAAAATCAGTGAAGATAACAGCAAAGTAAGCAATAATACCAAATTAACGTAATTGTGGCTAACATGAAACAATATTTATATATAATACATTTTCTTCTTTTTCAGTTCTAAACTGAATCTAAGGGTGAGGATGTTATCTATTAAACTTACATCTGTATGTAATTCTGTCTGTATTTTTGCAATGACAATTTCATTTCATGGCCCCTTTTGTGTTTTGCTTCTTCTCTTTTAATTATCACTTAAGTGAACTGAATGTGTGCTTATCAACTCTTCATTTCCCTTGTGGACCAAACTATGGAGTATAAGATAGAATTTCCATTTTATCTCTGATGACCTAAATAAGATACATGTAAAAAAAAAAAGAGAGAGAATAGTTTGCTTAATTTAAACAAGAAAAATACTGACATAGCACTGGCTATAGAGGTTAGGAGAACAGAAGAAATAGTTTTTAGCCGAATTCACTGGTAATTTCTGAATATAGTGCAACATCACCAAAAAGTTTAATAATATCAAATATAAAAAAATAAAAAAATCCTTAATTTAAGGGACACCAAAGCAATTTAGAATAGAGCTGTACTTAAAAATAAAACAAAAATGGATAATTTTCAATAGTTTTAATTTGCAAATTGGATTTTTTTTTGCAGACTAGACAAACTATTTACAACCATACTTATTCCAGCTGAAATAAAAACTGTCTGATTGTACTTCTCTGCTAATCCTTGGCAATTGCTCTCAAGGGTTTATTGTAACTAGATCTTAAGTCTTATATCATCAGCTGCGTTCTGTAATGGAGAGGGAAGTAATAATATTCTAGCTTCAGGTGGCTGAATATCTTCAGGTTGGCCACACATCTAGTTGTTCTTTCAGGTCTTTTTGAGTATGGGATGCAATATGTAGTTGGTCTATTTCTAGCAGTGATAGCAACTTTCTCTGTGTTGAATTACTGGGCAACTAGCTATTTCTCAGTTAATGTGATGCAGACTCTTCTGTCTAGCCATAGTTCCTTCATCTGATTCATACATTCCCTGTCATTGTAAGGTGACCAGACGTCCCGGATTTGGCGGGACAGACCCGATTTTTCATCATTTTTCCCGCGTCCCGCCCGCTTCTCAAAAAGCCCCGCTTTATTTCGGCGCTCGCTGGCTCTCCCGCCCATCATCAGCTGCTGCTAGGTCGCTCATTCCTTTCCCCCATCTATTCTATTCTGCACTAAAAATCTAAGCCAGCCCAGCCTGCCGCTCACTGATTGGCCTGGACTCCAGCCAATCAGTGAGCTGGCTGGGATGGAAAACTTTAAGCACAAGGCATCCTAGCCAGCTCACTGATTGGCTGGAGTCCGTTTAAGCACGCCGCGCGAGTCTCCGTTTCATTTCACCTTCACTGTTTGCTGCTTCACTGGTGAGTAACCGGTGGGAATCGGGAGGCTTTGCTGCTTAGAGTGGGTGGCGGCAGCTTTTAGCAAGGGAAGGCCTTCCCTAGGGAGTCTGGATTTCCCCCACCCCACCACGCCTCCTCCACTAGCCTTTGTCCCTCCACAGGGCAGCTGGGGGGAGGAGATGGCCCTCCTCTCCTTCTCCCCTTTTGCGGAGTTGGGCGGGCGGGCTGTCTCCTCCCCCCAGCCACCCTACTGTGGAGGGACAAAGGCTAGTGGAGGAGGCGAGGTGAGGCGGGGCGGGGGGGAAAGCCAGCCCACAGCGGCTACTGCCAGCCCGCAGCCTCCCTACCCTGAGAGAGAAACCTGGGAGAAGATGCGGGGGGGGAATTCGCATGGGGCAAGCTGCAAGAGGGAGGGAGGGAGTCTGGGGCAGGCGGATGGCAGTGGGATCGCCACCCGGGAGCTGCCAGAAGCCTTCCCCCCCACTTTCCTTCCCTCGGCTGCAAAAAGGCTGAGTGGGGGGCGGAGCCGTGGAGGGTCTGGACCGAGACGGGCCGTGCTGAGGTGGGGAGACGGATAAGGCAGAGCTCCGAGCTGGGAGACACCCACCCCCAGGTCGGGGGGGGGCTGCAGGTGGGGGAAGGGCGGGGGGTACTGGCTCCCGCGAAGTGGAGCTTTAGGGATTTAGGGAAGGGAGCCAGCCGTGGAAGGGAAGGGAGTGTGCGGGGCCGTGTGTGCACGCGCGCAGGCAAGCCACTGGGGAATTGCCTTTGCCAAGGGAATATGTTGCTGCTGCGGTAGTTGCTGGCCTCCCGTTGCCAAACGGCACCTGGAAGCCATGAGCGGTGGACGCAGCCCTTGGCGGCTTCTAGCAGGGAACCATAGCGACCATCTCCCCCTTCGGCTGCAGCTTCCTTTCCTCTCTCCACCCGCCAATGCTGTGGCTGCTTTTCGCTTCTCTGCCTCTTCCTGGGGATCGTGGAGGAATCTTGGTCTGGCATCATTGTGTATACCCATCCCAGCCGGCCGGTATTTTGTCCCTTCTATCTCCCCGTTGCTAGGAAAAGCAACTCTGGGAAGGTCCTTTGCTAGCAGGCAGGTTCTAGGACGCCTGCCGCCACCAAAGGACCTTCCCACAGTTGCTTTTCTGAGCAACGGGGAGACAGAAGGGGCACAATCTCCTTTCATTCTCCCTCTGCCTCATTCACTCGTTCGGGCAGCAGAGAACGAAAGAAATTTGCATAGCCAAGGACAAAGGAGCCTGCAGCCTCCTTCATTCAAATGTTCAGGCAGCGGGGATGGGGGGGGGGCTTTCTCGCATGCCTTCTTTCTCTGAAGCCGGGCTGGATTTAGCAAACCTTGGGATTTTGTAGCAGCCAAAGATCGCCTGGTTAAAAAGGAGGAAGAGGAGGCTCCACTAGTCCGGAGCCCATCCACGGTGGCAGGGATCCCCCCCCCACATACACACACACACAGGGAGGGAGGAGAGACAGAGAGAGAGACAGACACACACAGAGAATGACAAGAGAGACAGAGAGAGGGAGGGGGGGAGATAGAGGTAAAGAGCCACACAGAGAGTGAGAGACAAACAGATACAGAGAGAGCAATAGCAATATAGCAATAGCAGTGGACTTATATACCGCTTCATAGGCCTTTCAGGCCTCTCTAAGCGGTTTACAGAGAGTCAGCATATTGCCCCCAACAATCTGGGTCCTCATTTTACCCACCTCGGAAGGATGGAAGGCTGAGTCAACCCTGAGCCGGTGAGATTCGAACCGCTGACCTGCTGATCTAGCAGTAGCCTGCAGTGCTGCATTTAACCACTGTGCCACCTTGGCTCCTAGGGAGAGGGAGGGAGTGTTTATGCACAGAAGGAAGATTTAAAACTTCGGAGTGAATCCGGGAAGATAGAAGAGATGGAGGACTGGCTTTTCACTCTGATTTCTGAGCCCCCAGCTGTTAGTGACGGAGAAGGACGAAGGAAGAGATTGCATTTTTGTTAGGCTGAAAGAGCTGTGGCGTTTTAAAGAAGTCCCGTTCTTTTTATTTAAGCACGAAAGGAAAAATCTCCAAAAAGCCCGGGGAAATGTTCCTTGCAAAGCATCACGGTCTCAGAGAATGCAAATGAAGGTGCTTATCTCCCTGCCCGGCTCGGAGTCATGCTGAGTCCTATTCAGAGGGCGGAGGGACGCTGTGCTTTTTTTTGTTTTGTTTATGTTCTCACAACCATGCAAAGGTGGGTTTTGTGCTACAAGGATCTTTCTTTCTTTCTTTCCCTGTCTGCGGTTCCGATTGCAGTTGCTTCGGTTTAAAGCACCGTTTCTCATTCCTTGCAAAACTGGGGCACCGTTTCTCATTCCTTGCAAAACTGCCTCTCCTTGCAGCACGCTGGGTTGCAAAATGTTTCCCTGATTTGGTTTATAAGTTCGCAGCAAGGCAATCCAACAAATAGGAAAGTTTTAATAAGATTTTCTGACTTTATTTGGTCTCTGCTGCCACCCCCAACCCCAACCCCTCCCAAGGAGAGAGTGGGAAGGAGAGGAAGGAAGGAGGGAGGGGGAAGGAAAAGAAGAAGGGAGGGGGGAGAAGATGGAAGGAGAAAAGATGGAAGGAGAAAGAAGGAGGAAGATGGAAGAAGAAAGGAAGAAAAAGAAGAAGGGAGGGAGAAAAGAGGGAAGGAGGTGGGAAGAAAAGGGGAAGAGAGGGAAAGAGCAGAAAGACGAGGAGGATGAAGTTGATAGGCAAGAGGAAGGAGGAAGGAAGGAAGAAAGAAAAAGGGAGGGAGAGAGGAAAGAAGAAAAGATGGAACTAGAAAGGAAAGAAGGGAGGGAGGAAAGAGGAAGACAGGGAAAGAGCAGAAAGACAAAGGTGAAGGTAGATAGGCAGAAGGAAGGAAGAAATAGGAAGGAGGGAAGGTGAAAGGATGGAAGGAGGAAGGAACAGAAGCGAAGAGGAAGAGAGAAATGGAAAGAGCAGAAAGACAGAAAAGATAGATAGGTAAAAGAAAGGAAGTTGAAAGAATGGAAGGAGGAAGGAAGAGAAAAGGAGGAAGGGAGTGAGTGAGGAAAGAAGAGAGGATGGAAGGAGAAAGGAAGGAAGAGAAGAAAAGAGCAGAAGATGGATAAGGTGAAGGTAGATAAGCAAGAGGAATGAAGGAAGAAGTGAGGTGTCTCGAGGAGGGGGAAACATTTAGTGACCAAAGTTACAATGGCATTGAAAAAAGTGACTGATGACCATTTTTCACACTTAGCGACCATTTTCACACTTAGCGATTGTTGCAGCATCCTCATGGTCACATGATCAAAATTTGGATGTTTGGCAACAGTTACAATTTATATTTGTAAATTGTAGTTATGTTGAAATTTAAAAAAAACATTACAATACTATTTTTGCGTTGTATGAAAATTTTTGTTGCTCCGTATAACATTTTTAATCAACAACACCCCCCCCCCCGGTCAAAGGTGTCCCTCTTTACCAATCTGAAAATCTGGTCACCTTATGTCATTGGGTCTACTATTGTAGTAGCATTCTATCAGTTCTTTCTCTTGTTTGTTGTGTGTGTCAATGGTGGATCTCAATTTATTTTACTACCAGTTGTACATGCACAGAAGCATTCAGGCAGGTGGGTAGAGCCTCCTGCCGCTGCCACTACCGGTTCACTACTGATTGGGGCGAACCAGCAGAAACCCACCTCTGGGGTGTGTGTGTGTGTGTGTGTGTGTGTGTGTGTGTGTGTGTGTGTAAGTATACACACACACAGAATATGTGTGTGTATGTAGAGATAGATAGATAATGTGTTTGTATATTGATAGATATATAGATATACATATAGATAGATAGATAGATAGATAGATAGATAGATAGATAGATAGATAGATAGATAGATAGATAGATAGATACATACATACATACATACATACATACATACATACATACACACATACATACACAATTATTATTATCTAGTTCTATATACACTAATTGATATGGGTTACTTTTTTATTTAAAGTACACTATTCTTCCTTATGTTCTGTTTACAACTCAATATTAATTTTCTGTGTTTTTAAATAATACAAAGTACTCAATTATTTACAGTTAGAATAAATGAAAAACTGAAAAAACCCATTTCTATTATATTTGTAAATTTCCTATTTACTGACATGTAGCCTAATTTTTAAAATCATTTTCTTTTTATTTTTACACATTTTTAAAATGTTCATTAAAAATATACAAAAGAGGGGAAAAGGTATTAAGCATCTGTGCCTATGAAGATTACAATTCTATGTTTCTACCTAACTACACTATATTGCCAAAAGTATTCACTCACATGCCTTTACTCACATATGAACTGGTGCACAGTCACGTTGGAAGAGGGAGGGGCCAGCTCCAAACTGTGCCCACAAAGTTGGGAGCATGGAATTGTCCAAAATGTCTTGGTATACTGAATCATTCAGAGTTCCTTTCACTGGAACTAAGGGGCCAAACCCAGCTCCTGGAAAACAACCCACACCATAATCCCCCCTCCACCAAACTTTACACTTGCACAATGCAGTCAGACACGTACCGTTCTCCTGGCAACCACCAAATCCAGATTCATCCATCAGATTGCCAGATGGAGAAGCATGATTCGTCACTCCAGAGAAAGTGTCTCCACTGCTCTAGAGTCCAGTGGCGGCATGCTTTACACCACTGCATCCGATGCTTTGCATTGCATTTGGTGATGTATGGCTTGGATACAGCTGCTCGGCCATGGAAACCCATTCCATGAAGCTCTCTGCGCACTGTTCTTGAGCTAATCTGAAGAGCACATGACGTTTGGAGGTCTGTAGCGATTGACTCTGCAGAAAGTTGGCGACCTCTTCATACTATGCGCCTCAGCATCCACTGACCACGCTCCGTTAGTTTATGTGGCCTACCACTTCATGGCTGGCTTGCTGTCAATCCCAAACACTTCCATGTTCTTATAATACAGCTGACAGTTGACTGTGGAATATTTAGGAGTGAGGAAATTTCCGACTGGATTTGTTGCACAGGTGGCATACTGTCTCAGTTCCATGCTAGAATTCACCAAGCTCCTGAGAGCGACCCATTCTTTCACAAATGTTTGTAAACACAGTCTGCATGCCTAGGTACTTGATTTTATACCTGTGGCCATGGAAGTGATTGGAACACCTGATTCTGATTATTTGGATGGGTGAGCGAATACTTTTGCAATATAGTGTATGTCAATTCAATGTGGCAACATACCTAATATTCTTTCCTTGTATTTTATCCATAAAAACAACTCTGTGATCGGGATTGGGATGAGGAGTAACTGGCCCACTCTCACTCAGCCAGCTTTTGTGTATATGGGAGAACTCATAGTCTCCTGCTTTCTGGGCAAAATCCTGAATCCCTCTGTGCTCTCCCCTCACTGAAGCCTCCAGATGTCTGATTTGCCTGTTGGGCCATTTTTTGCCCTCCCCAGGTTTCAGGAAAGCTCCTGAAGCCTGGGGAGGGGAAAAATGGCCCAACCAGAAGTTCAGAAACAAACTTCCGGTAGGCCCATCAGCTTCCAGAGGCATTTATGAAGCCTGGGGAGGGTAGAAACGGTCCCCTGCCCTCCGAAAGGCTGAAAATCAGCTGGCCAGTGTGTGCATGCACACTGAAGCTGACATAGGGCAACACCTGGCATGCCCTCAGGTGGCACACATGCCATAGATTCACTATCACGGCACTATAACATATTTTCCAATTATGTTTATTTGCTTATGTTATGTATTTATCTTATATAACCATTCTAAACACTTAATAAATTGCACCAGAATATTTGAATGTACTTTTATATTAGTGTCAAAAAGATCAACTCTCTGTTGGGAGAGAGTTGGGACAACAGTGGGACAAAGCTGGTATGGGAAATTTATAAGCTGATAAAATGTTTGTAAAACTGGGAAAGGATTCCCACGGAGGAATAGAAGGCATGGATAAGCCCTAACTCCAGCTGATTTTCTGAAAACCATAATATAGGTTTGTGTTTTAGTAAGAGGATTACAAAGCAATTGTCACTGTGATCACCTGTAAAATCAAAATGCATTTAACTTATGAAAATGAATAATAATAATAATATACAAAATTTAAATATTTTTAAGTATTTCAAAATTCATACATATAATAATCTATGCAGGTTTTCATATATTTCAACTCAGAGGGTTGAATTTCAATAACAGCATTATTTCTTCTTAAAAAAAACTTTCTAATAATAACAAGAGACACTTTTTGATGAAAGGAAGATTATAATACCTGGACAGGCTCCCTGCAGCACAGCCTTAATAAAGCCCCAACTGATTGAACAATATTTGACATATTTGCATTAACACTTATTATGATTCTTGTCCCTTGTTTCTTTTTTATTGAAAAACAAAGTGAGTCCTAACATAAGAAAGAATTTTTAATACACATAAATCATCACATATACACAGCATAAAAACAGGATATATAGAATAAAAAAATATATCAGTTAATATGCCTGTCCTTAATATAAGAAATTCTAGCAGTATGCATACAACTTGAATTTATGCAGCCAATCACTGAAATCATGCTGTCAAAATGCAGTTACCATATTTTCCCCAAAATACGACATGTCCTGCTAATAAGACTAGACCTGATTTTTGAGGTGGGTGTAAATATACATACTCCCCCCAAAATAAGCCCTAATAAAAGGGTGCTGTGGCCAGCACAGGAGGAAGCCCTTACCTTCCCTGGTCACCTCAGCTCTTCTTGGCTCCTTAATTAGATCAGCTGAGTAGATCCGGCTGCCATTCGCAAAACAGCTGATTTGCGGGTGCTGTTCAAGGCGCGGCGTCCAGCAAGTGATGCTGCTTTTGCCATCGATTGCAGCCACAAAAGCAACAGGAGGCCAAGTGGTGCACCCCATGCACCGGCCTTCCGAAAGGTACTGTAGCAGCAGCTATCCACAATTTTTTTATCATTATTTCGTCCTGAGCCACGTGGCCCAGTGAACCACGTGGATCGGGACAAAAGAAGGGTAAAAAAAATTGTGGATAGCTGCTGACACAGTACCCTTTGGAAGACTGGCTTGAGTCTCCTGCTGCAGAAGTGGCTGCACCCGAGGAGTGCTTTGGGGAGAGGAGGCAAAGGGGAAGCAATCAGCTTCATCTCATCCTTGCCTTCAGCCCTCCCTTTGGCTAAGCTCAAGTATAAAAGTGGCGCTCAGGGTTTCAGGAGCAAAATTAAGGCTAACAGGAGCCAGGGCGGGGGGGAAGTCCAGTGCCACCCCAGTGCTCTTCTTTCCTTGGAAACAGAATCTTGGGAGTGGGAAATGGCATCCCCAGGAGGGGTGGGTATGTCGGTATGTGTATAAAAACCACAAAGTGAGGGAGATTAAGGAGCTTTGTGAAATGTTATGCCTACACACAAAGTTTGGTGAGGGAGGGGAAAGAGATACTTCCCTCTTTTGACAGTGTTTTGCATGAAAATATTTGAGAATCAGACTAGAGAGAAGGAAGAAGGAGCCCTGCGAAGAGATGCTGCTGGTGCTGCCACCTGCAGAAACACAGAGCAAAGTTCATTGAAGACACTCCTTCTCCGGCCAGCCCACAAGACTATCTGAAGGTGAAGGGGGGAGATTTCCTGCACATCAGCAGCGGCGTCTTCTCACAAGGCTTCTTCCGACATCCCCAGTTGTATGGATTTCTATGCCTTCCTTTACGGAATGTTGCTTTCCACCTGGGACATCAGGAGAAGCCCTGTGAGGAGACGCTACTGAAAATGTGCAGGAAATCTCTCCCCCCACCTGCAGATCATCCTTTCAAAACATATTTTCACCAGGATGAAGAGGTGGGTGGAGGCGGCATTTGCGTTGGGTTGGATTTTCTTTGCGGAAGGACGATCTGGGAGTGAGAGATTTAGGAAGCCTGGGATGGCATTAACACTTATTATGATTCTTGTCCCTTGTTTCTTTTTTATTGAAAAACAAAGTGAGTCCTAACATAAGAAAGAATTTTTAATACACATAAATCATCACATATACACAGCATAAAAACAGGATATATAGAATAAAAAAATATATCAGTTAATATGCCTGTCCTTAATATAAGAAATTCTAGCAGTATGCATACAACTTGAATTTATGCAGCCAATCACTGAAATCATGCTGTCAAAATGCAGTTACCATATTTTCCCCAAAATACGACATGTCCTGCTAATAAGACTAGACCTGATTTTTGAGGTGGGTGTAAATATACATACTCCCCCCAAAATAAGCCCTAATAAAAGGGTGCTGTGGCCAGCACAGGAGGAAGCCCTTACCTTCCCTGGTCACCTCAGCTCTTCTTGGCTCCTTAATTAGATCAGCTGAGTAGATCCGGCTGCCATTCGCAAAACAGCTGATTTGCGGGTGCTGTTCAAGGCGCGGCGTCCAGCAAGTGATGCTGCTTTTGCCATCGATTGCAGCCACAAAAGCAACAGGAGGCCAAGTGGTGCACCCCATGCACCGGCCTTCCGAAAGGTACTGTAGCAGCAGCTATCCACAATTTTTTTATCATTATTTCGTCCTGAGCCACGTGGCCCAGTGAACCACGTGGATCGGGACAAAAGAAGGGTAAAAAAAATTGTGGATAGCTGCTGACACAGTACCCTTTGGAAGACTGGCTTGAGTCTCCTGCTGCAGAAGTGGCTGCACCCGAGGAGTGCTTTGGGGAGAGGAGGCAAAGGGGAAGCAATCAGCTTCATCTCATCCTTGCCTTCAGCCCTCCCTTTGGCTAAGCTCAAGTATAAAAGTGGCGCTCAGGGTTTCAGGAGCAAAATTAAGGCTAACATGAGCCAGGGCGGGGGGGAAGTCCAGTGCCACCCCAGTGCTCTTCTTTCCTTGGAAACAGAATCTTGGGAGTGGGAAATGGCATCCCCAGGAGGGGTGGGTATGTCGGTATGTGTATAAAAACCACAAAGTGAGGGAGATTAAGGAGCTTTGTGAAATGTTATGCCTACACACAAAGTTTGGTGAGGGAGGGGAAAGAGATACTTCCCTCTTTTGACAGTGTTTTGCATGAAAATATTTGAGAATCAGACTAGAGAGAAGGAAGAAGGAGCCCTGCGAAGAGATGCTGCTGGTGCTGCCACCTGCAGAAACACAGAGCAAAGTTCATTGAAGACACTCCTTCTCCGGCCAGCCCACAAGACTATCTGAAGGTGAAGGGGGGAGATTTCCTGCACATCAGCAGCGGCGTCTTCTCACAAGGCTTCTTCCGACATCCCCAGTTGTATGGATTTCTATGCCTTCCTTTACGGAATGTTGCTTTCCACCTGGGACATCAGGAGAAGCCCTGTGAGGAGACGCTACTGAAAATGTGCAGGAAATCTCTCCCCCCACCTGCAGATCATCCTTTCAAAACATATTTTCACCAGGATGAAGAGGTGGGTGGAGGCGGCATTTGCGTTGGGTTGGATTTTCTTTGCGGAAGGACGATCTGGGAGTGAGAGATTTAGGAAGCCTGGGATGGCATGGGGCTGTTTCTCCAGTGAAGCATCTGATTCATTCCCAGGGGTGAACATTTCGCCCTTCGCTGCCTCTTTATGAGATATTGGGCAGAATTTGAAAGAAGGAGGAAAAACTTTATAGTGTCAATGGGCGAAATGGGTATTAGGAAGTAGAATAAACCAGACATAAACCAAAGTTAAAGTTACCATTAGGGATCAAGAAGATCAATTGAATCTTTCTTTCATGTATTGGAAATTCTGGGTTACATGATAAGAAGTGAGATAGGTCATAGAAACAAATACAGTGGCACCTCAATATTCACTGTTAATTCCTTCTGAGAAACACAGTGAGTGCTAAAATGATGAATAATGAGTAAATCACATGACCTATCACATGACCCTTTATTCCAGCTGGAAGAAATAGTGAGGCAACCGGTACCATCAAGTTCTAGCCTGCATATTGAGTACTGGGAGAAAGAGAAGCAGTGGGGCAAAATTTTCACTTCAAAATGCATTGAATACTTAATTTGATGAGTTTTGAAGCAGTCAAGTATTGATATATGATAGTACTGCTTAGGCCCCAGACATTGTTGTGCCATTTCAGACAAAGAGACAAGACAAGGTTTGATCAAAATAAAATAGACAATAGATTGCATTTATCTGGAAAAATTATTTGGAATTAATTGATTGCCAGAAAGTATGTTAGGTTATAAGAAATAGGAAAATATTTTTGATCAGTAGAAAAGACCTAACGCTTCAGGATTCAGGCAACTTATAGTTTAAGCAAGATATGCATTGGAATGATGGAAACTTTGGGGAAACACATTTCAATATAATTATCATTATTTAAATCAGTAATGAGAAAATGATAATTTACTTTTGGTTTTATCCCCTTTTTTCAGAATTAATTAGAAACATTAAGCTTGAATTTCTACCTTTACAACTATACAAGTCATCAGAGACCAGATGTACAGAAATATATCATATAAACTTTTTATAAACATTGTCCACAAAATTCTAGTTCCATTCACAATGAAATTAAACATTAAACTTTCTTTATTATATTAACTTACATTTCAAGTTAATCTTCTATACCTTGAAGTTTCTATAGTATAATCTTGCAGAAACTTTCTCATGCAATACAAATGAAATTAAAAGCAGAATACAGTTGCGTAGAATTACCATTGTTTCACTGAAGCTTGTGACAAGTCAATTTAGAGGAGATTGTGCCCTTAAACTGTAATAGTATTGATTAATGAATGAAAATTTAGATTGGTTTTTTTAGACAATTAATATTATTCAATGTACCCATTGTGCCTTACAGGCACATAAAGAAGTAGAACACTAATAATTAATATGCATATAACTATTAACAATACAAAAAGAAGCTCTTAGGATGCAATTTGTTATTTAGTTGAATACCTAGATCATAACCCTGAACATTTTATACTAGCAAAAGACAGAAAGATAGAATGAAGAAACATTATTAACATACTTAACTGATAAATAATTTTATGATAGCAAATTTACAGCAAAATTCAAAATAAAATGGTTGAGCTACTTTAGACAGATGTTTCTTCTTGCCTAGAGCAATTTTGGTCCATTTTCATAGGATTAAATCTGTTCTGGATAATTAAAAGAAATATAAAACACAAACTAGCATTTTCAAATCTTTCTAAGAAATACAACAGCAATTGTAAGAATATCTGACTTATCTTGATGTTTCATGTGGTTTGTAGTCACATGCACAACAAGCAGGGATTGAAATTGTTAGGTAAGCTCCCCGTTGGGAGAGCGAGTGCGTTCAGAGAAGTGTTGTGAGATTTGTGTTGGAGAACACACAAACCAGCAAACAGAGACACTGCAGTTTAAATAGACTTTTACTTTCATGGAAATAGAGGTATCAGAGTCCATCAAACAGTCCAAGTCATACACGGATAAGACAGTCAGTCATCAATGTCTTTCAGTTAAGGGATAATCCAAATAACATAGTCCAGTATCATATAATCAGTTCAGTACTCAAAGTTTGCTAACAGTTGCAAAACTTACAATAGCTCACGGCACTTCCAGCTTCCAAAAACACTCAGATCAGATCAGCCCAGCATCTAACGAACAGAGAGCTAACAGTCATTCTGGCTCCCTCTTATGGCCGAATGAGGAAAAACAGCAACCAATCACATTTTACAGTATGATTTAAAGAAACAGGTATAGCATTGTTACATGATTTATATATTGCCAACCAACCGTTAGATTATATTCGTAACAGAAATGCAGATATGCATGTGACCAAAGAAATTATGAATTATTATTGTGATAAAATCTAGAAATACTTGGAGATTTGAAGGAACAAGTTTATAGACAATTTCTTTAAACTTGTAAAGAATCTCCACAAGAAAATATAATGGTAAAGATATAAAATGTCATTTCACTCTACACATTACTTTCATTATAAAATACCTAATGAAATTATTCTAATCAGTGTAATTATTACTTAGATGAAAATGGAAGGTGAGCTTATAGTAGCAGTCAAGGAAAAGAGTCTCCACAGACTTATATTGTACCAATCATAAATGGAAAAAAGTATTCTGCACAAAGATTGGATTAGATCTATAATAATGCATAGTGCTCCAGGGAGAAAATTAGTTTGGTAACACAATGTTTTAATTTTAAAAATTCACTGCAGGCCAATGAAAACAAGTAGAAGTGCAGTACGAATTACATCTTAATATAGACTGAAAAACTGAAGAGTATCAAGGGAACATAGTTAATATATTCTAAATTATGAAGGGCAAGTGGTCAGTGCCATTGTTTCATTCTGTCTCATAATATAGAAATAGAGAGAGTGGTACTGAATGCATTTAAAAGCCAGTAAATTCAAATCCAATTCCCAGACCATAAATGAATGTTAAACTGAAGTCAGATATGCCCAAGCCACCAACCTTGTTAACTGTTAAAATAATCCCTAAACTGCAAAATGCACAGATTTCAAGTTTGGCAGATTTGAATTGATAAAATAGCAGTAAAAATGGAAAAGTGTTTAAGTAAAGGCATGCAGTTGTTGCCTGAGGCACTCAAAACTCTCTGATATAAAGGGTTGAAATTCTCTTAACAATGCTAATCCTTTGCTAGACACCTCATATATACTCGGTAAGGATATTCTAAAGAAGAAAAAAGTTACGGAGGGCAATAATGTCCCACAAAGAGCCCAATTCAATTAATTTTACCAGAAAGAAAATAAAGAAAATCAATCCAGTGAGATTAATCAATAATTTCATTAAAGTTAAATAAATCACAAAGTCTCAAAGGTGCTATTCAAGAGGCAATATGACTTTTTGGTTTTTCTTTGAAGACGTTTCGCTTGTCATCCACAAAGCTTCTTGGATGAGAAGCCAAATGTCTTCAAAGAAAAAACAGAGTCCAGTTGCCTTTTGAAAAAGTACGTTTGGAACAACCATGGCCAGGATGACTGAGAATCTCCATAGACACAAATCACAAAGTGAAGTAATGTATTTTTTTTTAATTTATTTATTACATTTGTGTCATTTCTACAATCCCACTGGATTCCTGGAGGGTTATTTAAGTTGTTTAAATAAATAAATAAGAAAACAAACAATAGAATGTAAAACATAAAGCTTTCAAACTAGAAATTAGAACATACTCTAATAAAAACTGGCATCATACTTCAAATTACTTCCAGAAGAGCTATGTCTTAAACTAACTTCAAAAGGCAGCTAAGGTCAGGTGTAATCTAAGAACTTCCTCATCAAGAGGTTCAGCAAACAGCAATTTCGTTTTTCAAGGACAGCCTATTTTCTCCCAAGAACCTCAAAAGATACATAACTTAACCAAGATCTCATCAGTTGCAATAGTTCCCCAAATCTTTCTATTCACTTAGATATTTTCCTTTCCTTTTTCCTCCTTTTAGAATGTTTCATTCACTCTACAGCGATTAAAATAGTAAAATTATATACATGCATACTGTAGCTACTATCTAACTATCTCACAATTGAACAAACACAAGACTTTAAAAACACAATCAGTGACTTCCATTGATCAAAAATGTAAGCTAGCAATGAGGTGTATCAATCTTTCACATGATTTCTATTTTACTCCTTCTCCTATTCATGGTAGTTGTCATTTCCCATCACGCTTTGGTCAAAGGGAAGAGTAAGAGGTGGTGTTTGTATTTCTTGCCTCCTGTTTTTGTATCAACCATGCTAATGCTGCTTCTTACCTCTCTATTGTGCAATACCTTTTCTACCAATATGGTAATAAGGCTGTGGTTTTCCTAATGGAATGGAAGCAGTATTAATTTTTCATAAACAGAAGGAAATGGTTGGCCTGCCCTGTGTGATAGGCTCACATTTGTATGCCCTCTGTCTAGATCAGGGTGTCAAACTAGCGGCCCATGGGATGAATGCATCACATAGGCCATGCCCACTTTAGCTCTGAAAATGGGGAAAATGTTGCAAAAAGTCACATGATGGGGACGTGACATGGTGAGTTTGACACCCATGGATTAGATGGTATCAGATTCTGTTGTATAGCCCAAAGTACAAGTAAAGTAAAAGAGGGAAGGTGACAAAATGTTGCATGCTGATGACAGCCCAGGTCTTTCTAAGATGCTTTGGTTAACTGAAAGAGCAGTTCACAGTTGCAAAAAGTCATTCATTGTCTTGGACATTTTGGATAGTTTTTGCCATCATTCTTTGATATTACCAAATGGTCTCTACCACCTTCTATCATAAGAACAAATAATATATATTGTTATAGCGCAATATAACACAATCTCTAGTTTCTACTCTTTTATAACTCTGCTGCTTCATGAAATATTACAATTGTGATTTGTATGGAGACTGGTCAAGAAGGAGTGGAAGGATGAAGTGGAGGAGTTCATAGCATAGCAGCATCTGAGCGATGAGTGATAAGAGGAGTGCTAGCCAGAATAAGTTATGCGGGGAGAGTGTTTCTGTGCATTTTTCTTCATTCTAAATGAATGGGGCAGGTGGCTTACTCTACAAGACACAGAGACCTCATTTTATGGAGGTCTATTGTCCTATCTTTATCCCTATGGCTTGAACTACAGTTTATGTGTGGGTGTATTTAATATTGATACTAAAATACGGTTGGATCATTGCCTTACAGTATTCATAGAAACATGAACGGGTACAGAAGATGAGGTAGTCTAGCACTGGACATTTTAAAAAGGGGACAGTGAAAGATAAGAATTTGCCTGTTTTGACATGTGTGGGGGAAAATACTACATTGGTGATTTTTAAAAAAATCTTACTGTTTTTATGAGATTATTTTTCATGTAAGTTGACAAGTTGACAGTAAGTTTACAATAAATGTTAAAAGGAGTAAGATTCATTTATAGAAGACACAAAAATAAAAGGCATGCTTATATGGTATATCTTCAATCGGTCTTTATCCCAGTCCACTATTCCATCTTGTTTGAAGGCTTCCACCATTGTTCTGCTGCCAAATAAGTTCCCTATCAATAACCTCAACAATTACATACCACTGACACTCACTCCTTTCATCATGAAGTGCTTTGAGAAATTGGTCTGCCGGCAAATCATTTCTGGTCTTCTGCATACATTTGATAAACACCAGTTTGCATACAGAAGAAATAGATCTACAGAGGATGCTATAGCCATCACTCTTCACACTGCTCTGACTCATTTGAAACAGCGGGAGGGAGGGGGCTATGTGAAGATGCTTTTCGTAGATTTTAGCTCTGCATTCAACACAATACTTCCACATAGACCAGTGTCTAAACTTATGGATCTTAGACTTTCTTATTCAATCTGCCTTTGGATTATGGATTTCATGTTTGGCCACTCTCAGAGGGTCAGATTAGGTGATCATGTCTCTTTAGCCCTTATTCTT
Source organism: Thamnophis sirtalis (assembly GCF_051295495.1). Taxonomy (NCBI): domain Eukaryota; kingdom Metazoa; phylum Chordata; class Lepidosauria; order Squamata; family Natricidae; genus Thamnophis; species Thamnophis sirtalis. Next base: position 48,515,938 of record NW_028261390.1, read on the forward strand.
AACACTGGTATACCACAGGGTTGCATGTTGAGTCCCTGACTCTATACTTTTTATGTGTATGACTACATTCCACTCACACTAGTAATACTATTACTAAATTTGCAGATGATACAACAGTGGTGGGACTCATCTCTGGGGTGGATGAATCTGCCTATTTAGATGAGGTGGATCAGTTGCTTTCGTGGTGTGAAGGCAATAACTTAGTTCTTAACACCAATAAGATAAAGGAGCTTATAGTGGACTATAGAAGGAATAGATCAGACATCCAGCCCTTGCTTATTAATGGAGACCAAGAGGAACAAGTGGCCAGTTTTAAGTTTTGGGTATTATTATAAAAGAGGATCTGACCTGGGGCACTCACATTGCAGAACTGGTTAAAAGGGCCCAGCAGAGAAAATACTATCTGAGACTTCTAAGGAAACAACTGAATGAAAAACTGCTGTTGACCTTCTACTACTGCAACATAGAGAGTATTCTAACTTACTGCATCTGTGTATGGTTTGCCAATTGAACAGTGGCAGATAGGACAGCACTCCATAGGATCAACATCATTGCCCAGAAGATCATTGGTTGCCCTCCCCCCTTTTTGAAAGAGATTTATAGCTCCCACTGCCTTAAGAAAGTTCAAAACATTCTTAAAGATCCATCTCATCCTGGCACTCTTTTTTTGAACTATTACCATCTGGCAGATAGTACAGGATAATAAAAACAAGGACAAAAGGCTGAAAAACAACTTCTATCCCAGGGCAGTAACTATATTGAATTATACTGTATAGTGCAATATTAATGCAATATCAGATTTTCAATTCAATTATATAGAATGTAAAGGATGTGTGTTTGGTTTTTATAGTTATAACGTATACTGAAGAGGACATTTAATTTTGTTGTACGAGGTGCAATGACAATACACTAAACTAAACTAAACTAATAAACTCACATATATTTGGATTTACATTCTTTAGTAACATATTCTGTGATGAGAGCCATTTTGGTGTAGTGGTTAAGGCATCATACTAGAAACTGGGAGACTGTGAGTTTGATTACTTAGGCATAAAGCTACCTTGATTACCTTAAACCACGCAGCTGGCTTTATGCCTAACTAAGCCCTCAGCCCTCAACTAACTCTCTGTCAGTCCTAGGAAGGAGGCAATGGCAAACATTTTCTGAAAAACCTTGCCAAGAAAATTGCTAGGACTTGTGCATAGCCAAGAATTGGATATGATTGAAGGGAATAAAAAAAATATGTAATATACTTCCTATAAACATATATAGTATATTGTTTCTCTATATAATTAGATCTAATTAGATAGATATAAGGGAAATATAATAAAGAATATAATATAATAAAGAAACTGCTATTCTGAGATATTGTATTTCAAGTCTCTCTCTCTCCCTCTCTACTCTCTCTTTCTCCCCCCTCCCTCGCCCCTAACATATTGTAATGATATGTGGGAAAGAAAGAAAGAAAGAAAGAAAGGAGGGGTGAAGAAAGAAAGGAGGGGGGGTGAAGAAATGTTACCTAAGAAAAGTAAGATAAAAGAGAACGTGACCCTCAATTGGATGCTGAATGGCTGAAGAAACTCAGAACTACTAAAAATTTATTTCAGAGATAGTGGGAGAACTGAATTGTACTTTCTGACTTGCAATATTAAGGTCAGCTTTGAGTGGTGGTCCAGGAAAAAAACATGACTAGTAATATAATTTTACTTTTTTTTGTAAAACTACAATAAAAGAAGTTTGCAAGTTTAAAAGTACAATTCTGCTGTCTCCTTTACAACCTGAAAAACTAGGAAGATCTTGCTCTGCCCTCTATCCTACAGAGGGATTCTGTGCTATCTTACATGTGCATTCCTTAGGCAGTGGCATTTTGCTCTATTGCACAAGATGTTTCCCACATCCCACTACACATATTCTAGGACTGGGTTTTACTTTTAACCTTATCATGCCATAGGCCTTTTTGAGAGTCTGTTTGAATCAGAGGTGGGTTCCTGCCAGTTCTAACCTCTTCTATAGAAGACGTTCCACAAATCTACAGTGCAGTTTAGAACTGGTTCCCGCTCCCTCTCCCCACCTGTCCGCATATCATCAAAATGAAGAGCGAGAGGAGGAGTTGAAGTCCACAAGTCTTAAAGCTGTCAAGTTTGAACACCCCTGGGCTTTTCTTTCTAAAAGGTTAGGTGTGCAAGAGTCTTGTAACTTGACAGCTTTAAGACTTGCGTGTTTCAAATGCCAGAGTTTCCGAGCTAACATTTTGGTTGCTAAGCAAGAGTGTTATTAAGTGAGTTTCACCACATTTTGCAAGTTGGCCATGCCCACCCAGTCACATGGCTGGCAAGCCACTCCCACAAAGCAGGCCCACCTACAGAAGAGGTTCTAAAATTTTTTTGAAACCCACCACTGGTTTGAATCTACAGATTCCTTTTCATTCATTCATTCATACATACATACATACATACATACGTACGTACGTACGTACGTACGTACGTACGTACGTACGTATATACACACATATACACACACATACGAAAAGGAACCTACACACACAAACAGACCAGGAAACCTTATACCATTTCAGACAAATGGTTGTCCAATCGCTTCTTAAAAACCTCCAGCACTGGAGCACTAGAAGCCAGCATTAATCAATCGATGAATCAATCAATTTTCAACATTTTTCCTGCTATCTAATATTTGCCTGTGTTTCTGCAGCCTAGATCTGGCTATTATTTTCATCATTTTCCTGAAAGACTCCAAATTATGATGTAATTTAATTGACTTCTTCCACTGCTCTCATAATAAAAACCAAAGATATTTACATTTTAAATATAATGTTTTAAAAAATCAATCTTTTCTAATATGACTAGAAAAGAAAAATTAATTAATATTATTAAACCAATAACTTTGGTTATTTATGTGTTGAATTATCCTATCTGGGTATACCTAAAATAATATATATATATTAGTAGATTTTCTTTTTGACACTATTTTATAATAAAGATTTTAGGATTACATACAATGTTGGTTTCAAAAAGTTGACAAAATTGGATAGAAATATTATTAATTACTATTATTTACATATTACAATGCTTATTTTACAAACCTTTATGAAATTTATAAAAGAATTACCTGATATGATGAGGTAATAATTTCTAATTTCTAATTCTGAATCCCTAGTACATTATGCAAGAATATAAATATTGTACAATAAAGTTTTATTTTGTTTTGATTTTCAAATGCATTTCCAAATAAATTTAGGAGCAAAAACTGGCTTCTTTAAACAATAAATCTGAAAGTGTATCAGATACGTAAATTGAAATTCAAGCACTAGAACAGTTTTCAGGAGGCTTGTTCATAATTGGTTGAAATTTACATTAAAAATGGCTAAAAAAACTGTTTACTTGGCAGCATCAATTTTAACAGGCATGCCTGTGAAAGGTTGTCGGTATAGTTTAAGCACAATATACAAAGGCAAAAAGCTAGCTAACTGGTTCATTGTACCATAGCATTTAATGTACTGAGACACAAAGAAAATGTTAGCTTTTTTCATAGCACCTGTACAGCATTGAAGGTGGGTCAACCACACAGAATTATTCCTTGCTGTTTCATCCTTCACTAAGCATCTCCATATGTGAAGGCTTATGTACGACTAAGAAGTTGGCACATATCTAAGAAAAGGTCAAGAAGTTCACAAAGATTGATTTATTGAATAAATTTAGCTTATTCTCTGTAATCCTAGTCAATCCTATTTTGCTAATCATCTGTTTAATGATATAGCCTCTTTTTCTGTGCACATGAACTGATCACTGCACTGATAATTTTAAGGGTCTATACCATATCAGTAATAATATTTAGATATTTATCTTTCCACAGTCATTATTGTCTTTTTGAACGCTTCTAATTATTATGATTTCTGAAGTAATGGCTGGCAAATGTCCAGATGGTGTAACAATTCTGTTACATATATCAGGGACAACTATATATATTATTTCAGATTAAATGCTGCATTGTACAAATATTCAAAATTGAGGACACCCACTCTCTTTCGTTTAGTGCAAATTAATTTAATTGCAACAAAATCACACTATTCTCCAAAACTAACAAGGGTGGTATGATAAAGTAACTCAGATAATTTGTTGTTTTATATGAGTTGACTACTATGAGTTGACTACTACTAATTGTTTGATGTACATATTTCTATAGTAAAAATATGAGCATCACATTTTTTCAGTACAAGATACATAGGAACCTGTATGTCTGTAACACCCATGGATTCTGAGCTCTTTGAATAACAGTGTTTTGTCTCTTATATTTAATGATTGAAATGAATTCCTTTCGCATACTATCTTCTTTTCTACTGACCTGCATATTAAAATAATTAAGTAAATTGTATACCTCAAGTGGCCACTACCATTGGAAGGTGACACTATGCTTTGTGAGGGATGTTACCTAACAGAATAACAGAGTTTGGAAGTCTTCTAGTCCAACTCTACTCCAACTCTACTCCAATGAGTAAAGCAATAACTAGCAGTCAGAATGGGTTTGTTAAAAACAGATCATGCCAAACCAATCTTATTTCATTCTTCAACATAGTGACTAAATTAGTAGACAGCCTACAAAGTAGACCACAACCTACTTCTTGGTAAGCTAGAAAAATATAGTGGGATAGATAGCATCACCACCAGATGGATTCTGGCTGACAAACCATACTCAATTAGTATGGAGTACTTAGTCTACATGGAGGGAAGTAAGCAGTGGGGTACCATATGGTTCCGTCTTAGGCCCAGTACTCTCCAGTATCTTCATAAATGACTTAGATAAGGGAATTGAATGAGAACTTAGCAAATTTTCAGGTGATACTAAACTGGCAGGAATAGCTAACACCTTAAATGATAGGGTCAGGATCCAGATGGATACTGAATACTATTTAACAAAATGAAATTCAATGTAGAGAAAAGTAAAGTCGTAGCTTTAGGCAAGAAAAACCAAAAGTACACACATATAGACTAAGTGAAACCAGCCTTAATAGTAGTAACTGTGAGAGGGATCTTGGAGTCTTAGTGGGCAACCAATTAAATATGAGCCAGCAGTTTGCAGTGGCAGCAAAAAAAAAAAAAAAGCCAATGCAATCCTAAATTGCATTAACAGAGGGATACAATCAAGATTAAGTAAGTTACACACACACACAAACACACACACACACACACACACACACACACACACACCCCTACACCTCTCTCTCTCTCTCTCTCTCTCTCTCTCTCTCTCTCTCTCTCTCTCTGTGTATGTGTGTTGCATTTGTGCTGATAAATAAATAAAGGGAGACTAGTATAGATCTATTTCAAGCTATTTAGCTCTCATCAGCTAGCTTATTTATCAACACAAATGCAACACAAATGTAACAAAGGCAACACTAAAAATAATGACTTTCTGTCTGGATGGTCTCTTGTGATGAGCCGATGGACAATGAAAGGAAGCAGTATGCTTCCTCCCATATTTGGGCATTCCAGGGTTTGTGACACAACACACACACACACACATACACGTCTGTGTGTGTGTGTGTGTGTGTGTGTGTGTATTATGGTCACAGACCAAAACACGAGTACTACAAAAGAGACATAAGAGAATTGATCATAGCATCATAGCAATCAGTCACCAAAAGCTTAACTAAGGGAAGTTACCGCATTCTCCTCTAATGGTTACAGCTCTAAAGAAAAATTTGGAAACCTGAGGGGTGATGTATGAGGAGCCATCTCCAAGGCAATATACAAACAAATTACAGCCATTAGATTTAGAAGGGACGATTTCAAGAAGAGACAGTAACTTAGATCTCTCTGCGTTATACATGGGGCAAAATAGAAGGACGTGCTCCACAGTTTCAACCTCGGCTCTGTCACAGGGGCATAGCCGCTTGTTAATTGGGAGCCTCTTAAAACGACCATCCAAAAGTGCTGAGGGCAAGACATTAAAGCGAGCTAGGGAAAAAGCACTTCTATACTTGGGAATGGTTAAAGTATAAAAATAGGAAGCCATCCTCAATCCATAATTGTTAAGTTGGTTGAGAGTCGGGAGGGGAGCAAGTTTTGTGGGTTCTGGCTCGTAGATATTGTAAGTCAATGTCCACAACCATTGGACTACCCTAATTTGGGCATCCTTAAGGCCATAGTTTTCCAAGGCATCCTCCGTAAAACCTAGCAGATGTAGTTTCTTCAGTTTCCTCCCTGCATAGTGCTATAGCCTCACATCACACTTTCCTAGAAAGGCTTGGAGTTCCTGCCTAACCTTGGCTAGGTATACCCACACAGCAGGCAGACAACAACAATACCATCACCAGCCTTGCTGATTTAGAAACAAAATGGAGGACAGGGCTGCAGAACAGAGAGACAGGGCACTGCTCCCTGAAAGATCTTGTTCTATTGTGAAATCTCAGATTCCAGGCAGTCAAAGTCAAGGTTGAAGGCTTCCAGCATGAGATGGCATTCAAAGGTTTCTGAAAAAGATGCCAGCAGAAGGCTAAATGCCTTGGAGAAACATTTTTTTAGGGCTGAGAGATAGCTGTCAGAAATTCAAACAGTAGATTCTTGCCATTTTCAGGCTGAGCAATTGCCTCACTCAGGAGATGTAATACCACAGGCTTGGTCACCAAAGGGAGCAAGTGAACACTCTTTTCACTTCTCTTCTCAAGCCTGCAGTGCAGCTGAAGTAGACCCTTTTTTCTGCCCAGGAACAAGTGAGGGACAGCAAATCTCCACTATTAGAAGTCCAGTCCCAGAGGCTACCTTTACACCCACTGCAGCTGGACTTCACCAAGAGAGCTCTTTGATGTCTTCCTCACCTGGAAATATAAAATTATTGAGTTCCCAGTCTATTTCTCAGGGCTTTACTGCAGACCCCATTACCCAGATAGCCATGCCTCCTCAGCCATCTACCAGCCTCCAACAGGGACCCCAGTTAACAGGAGCTGGTCCCACCGGCATGGGACACAATGTCACAACCCCGCTTCTGACAGTGAGGATTCATTTCTTCCTTATGACAACCAAAGGGATACAGATCTATCAGAGGACAAGGGTTTAACCCCAGATATCCAGGCCTTCACTGGGCTGTTTCCCAGTGCTATCTTTAAGTCACTTTTGCATAAAACAAAGATGATGTCTGGCATGGGAGCTGATCCCACTCCAAGAACCTCAGGCCTCAGTGGTCCTAGTGAACACCTTTTCTCTGAAGCAGCCATGGAATAGGAGGATATTCCTATTAGGAAATTTCTCCTTAGTTCTAGGTTGCTTCTCCCTTGATTAGTTTCCATCCATTGCTTCTTGTCTTGCCTTCTGGTGCTTTGGAAAATAGTTTAATAGCTTTTTAGTGGCACTGTCGAATAATGAAACACTGCTATCATGTCACCCGTAGTTTTTCTTTTCTTTTTTAGCCTCAATGAAGCCATTTTCTCTTCCCTTTTTCAATTATTTTTTTAATATTATTGTTATGGGGTTTTGGTAATAGTAAAGTCCAGCTCCCATGAGCCATAATATTTTTCTTCATCAATAAAAGATGAATGATACAGAAGAACTTTTTTTTCAAAATTATAATTTTGAAATTTAAAAAATAGAAATAAAAGTGTAGTAGATAAATCATCAGAGAGGGTGGAAGAACAAAACTCTTTTTTTTATTTATTTTATTGTAATTGTAGAAGTTTTCTAACCATGCAACTTGTGCAGTTACTTATTTGGTGTTACAATATTCTGTATCATTTCTCTGGATACATTCAATTAATAGAAGTCAAATAAATATATTGCTACTATGATTTGTTGTAATCATTCATGTTTTGCTTTCCATTAATTAAATGTAAAGGGTAAAGATGCAACAGATTTTACCTGTTCAGAAAATATGTGTTCTGGATAGACTATAGTAACAAAATCCAACTAGACCAAAGCATTAAGTAGTTCTCCTGAGACTAAATCTGTTTCTGCTTCTTCATATTTAGATTGTGTAATTAATTTGACAATCTCTGGTAGCCAATTTAGTGTGGCATCATACCTAAAGTTAAATAAGGTCAAATCCTTGGACTTATTATTACATGTACATTACATGACAACTATGTTAGCAGAATCAAATATTAATATAATCAAAGTGTGTCATGGACAATGAGTCTCCAAATGGAATTTGGCAGAAAATAAATGATAACCTTTGAAAATTACAAGAGGCTTTATACATAGAATACAGGGGTATATTGTCTCTTTCAAGTATAAACTATGTAACACATAGTTTTGTTTAACTTTAGGATGCACTTTGTTAAAAAGAACATGTACTCTTCATACTCTGAAATAAAATCTCACCATAAGTTATTACAAAGTTAGACTATATCAAAAATTGCAGTCTAAAATTCATAGAAAAAACTATGAGTGAGGAGAGAGGTTTGCAAATTAAAATAGTTTTGCATCCATGTAGAAAATTGTTTCTGCTAACTCTTTCTATGTTGCTGACTGCTGTAAAACAACAAAATATTGCTGCAAGTAGAAAGGAAAGTTGAAAATACCTACTAATACCTTATAATCACTAAAATGAGTGCAATTTTGCAACTCCATAGGACTCCGAACAGCAGCTTATATCACATTTGGAAATTTCCTTTCACAGCAATGTTGTAGACCCGATATCTTACTGTGTAAACCCTCCTGTGTTTATTATATATTGATCATAAGAGCTTTTTTCTTACTGTAATGCCTAGTTTATCTGTATTATTTTGTATTTATCAATTTTGAAATGATCCAATCAAAATTATTAGAGTTAACAGCTATTGTAGGAGAACAGCTAATTGACTGATTATGTGTCATTAAGTTGGTTCTATCTGTGCTCCATTAGAGTTGTCTCTCTGTGGTCTGAGCATCAGAATTTTCATTTCAGTACCTTTCAATATTAAAACGTATGTGTTCATGCCTTCAAAAAGTTGTTCTAAATTCTTATTTGGCTCCCACAGAGTCAAGAATAAACTTTATTAGGAATTATACAGTATTTCTTCCATATTCTAGGAAAATGATAGCCATGGGTATTAATTTACATTTACTGATTGAGTAGGAATGGTAACTTGGAATTTACTGTTTGTTTTCAAAGCTTCTGCGTTTGCATAAAAAGAAGCAATTGGATTCTTCTTTTTTAATTGTATGGTGTGATGTTCCTTTTTTTTCCTAGAACCAACTGTTGACCAATTTTGCTGATATTCTCTACTTTCATGCCATTTAAGTCAGTCTACAAAGTCAATTTTCCAGCCAATAACCCAGTCTTGACACTGGATTACAATCTTCAATCATAGATAGTCAGAGTTACAATTTAGAATCAAGGAATAGTTTATAACTATTCCTTGATTCTAAATTGATTATATATTAGAGGCTACTCGCTTCTAGTTTATATGAATAAATCAATGCCATTTAACATATAATGAAATACAGTTCTTTTTTTGACCTAACCGAAAAACAAGTTATAGATATATTTAACATATACAGTTATAACATACATTATGTTTAAATAGTCAGTTATGATGTTATATTTTAATACTACCATTATCCAGTCATCTCAGGTAATCTCAGGTAAGACTTCAGATTGTAAAAATATTTTGTCTTTAAGTTAAAAAAGCTTTATGCTACGTTTTATATTTTCACTATGACTGTTTTAAAAATTCTTATTTCATGTAGAAAATGTCCAGAAATGTAATAGTCACTTGTTTCTTCACCATGTTTGAAATACATGAATCAGGAATTACAACTAATGTCTGTAATATTATTCAGTTATGTTCACAAAAGATACATTCAATAACAGTTGTGAAATCAATATTTCTTTACATATAATTAAACTTTGAAACATATTTGGGCAAAATGAAATAGTTGCATAAAATTAAATTGAAACCAATCCTTTGTAACAATACATAACAAACCACAGTGGATAACCACTTCAACACAGTGTAAAATGTATCTCAGTTGTAAAATACATAGCTTAGTGCAAACTGTTTCGTTCTGCTCGAAATTGAAGACAAACATGGAATATATTATGCAACGAAGCTTAACATTTTGTAAATTATGCTAGCAAGCTAAGCAGTTCAATACCTCTCTTTTAAGTATGGATGGCACTGTTGTAAATTGTGGCAGAGCCATTTATTTTCAGATACAGTGGGAAAATATATAAAGGATATTTTGCATTCTCTTTGGAAAACAAACATAAACCAGAATGCCTAAATCTTTTTAATGTATCAAAAAGCTTATTATAATATTCTCTGAGGCATGTCATTAACAATAGTTTTGCTACATAGTTTATATCATAAAGTAAGTTCTCTTAGTAAGATAAGAAGTTACATTTTGTTTTTAGGAAGAAAAAAATAATAATGAAAATATGTTTTGAAAGCAAAAATGCATTTTATGGAACATTTACAGAGAAATTATGGGTCATGGCCCTAACCACTCTGACATTCAAAGTTTATTCAATACTTTTAATAAAACAATGCTCACTACCACAGCTAAGCAAAGAAGATGATTTAGTATATGAAAGACGAGTTATACATTGCCACTGTTCTCAAGCATCTATACCCGAGAATGGGCATTGGTTCTTACCTGATATGTCCCTTCTCTGGGCAGGTGGAGACAGCGGTCATGCATGGTTAACTCAGCCAGTAACCAATAGAACTGAATCTACCAAAGTGATGTCATCGCCTCTCAGGAGTGTCCTCCCGCTTTTCTTGACGAAGGAGATAAGTAGACTGCTGTGTGCTATTTGATTGCTCTCAATCACTTGATGATCCAGTATTTCTCTCAAAATTCCCTCTGTGAACTAGGCCAGGACTGGAAAGGATGGGGATGACCGCTGTCTCCACCTGCCCAGAGAAGGGGCGTATCAGGTAAGAACCAATGCCCCATTCTCCAAAGTTGGTGGAGACAGCAGTCATGTATGGGACATACCAAAGCTAGGCCAGACCCCAGGTGGGAAAAGACTGGCCTAGGAGCTAGAAGAGGGAAGAACCTGTTGTTGGACCCTCCGTCTGAATGTTGCATCTGTTGATGCGTATCTATCCACCTTGTAATGGCGGATTAAGGGGGTAGGAGTAGTCCAGGTAGCCACCTTGCAGATCTTTTCCACCAATGCCTGCCAAGTCCACGCCGCCAATGTAGCCACACTGCACGTGGAATGTGCCGTGATGTTGGATGGAGGAGTGATGTGATGCGCCAGGTAGGCCCTGGAAATGGCAGATTGGAACCAGCGCCTGACTATTGATGGAGAAGCCTTTAGCCCTTTATTTGTGGGATGGAAAGACACAAAGAGATCTTCAGTGCGTCTGAAGGTGGCTGTTTTGGTGATATAGATTTTAAGAGCACGCTGCATGTCTAACCTGTGCCATTTGCGTTCAAGTCTGTGAGAAGGATTAGGACAGAAATTTGGAAGAGTGAGGTCTAGATATTGATGAAGCATCAAATTTATCTTTGGAATAAAGGTGGGATCAAGGCGAAGGACACACGGTCTGGGTGAAATACACACAGGTCAGATCGGATGGAGAGAGCTGGGCGCCACAAGGTAGTTGAGGCTGCAGAGATTAAGGACAGCTGCAGCGGTCTGGTGGTGGCAGGAGTGCTGAGTAGCGGTGGCGGCATGCAGCGGTGGTGGTGCTGTCCTGGAGGTGGTGTTTGGCAGCATTTGGCGGCTTTTGGTGGTGAGGGACAGCCAGCAGAGGCGGCAGCGCTAAGCAGAGTCTCCAACAGCCAGTGCTGGGCAGCACTTTATTCTGGGACGTCTCTACAAGCCGCCGACAAGGTGAGGAGGCTGAAGCCTCGAAGAGACTGTGGCAATCCCCCTCAAGAAGCCCTGGGGCTAAGACAGAGCCCTGGCTCCGAGGGGAGCTATCAGCAACGATCCAACCTCCACCAGTAATTTAAAAGATAAATTTGAGAGGAAATTCCAATTAAATCTAATTAGAGTAGCCAATTCAGAATTTGTAAGTAGAAATGTTGAGGAGAGAGCAATTAGCACAGCCAGTTCCAATCGAACTGAGTCTAAAAAAGTGGGAGGACACTCCTCAAAGGAAATGATATCACTTTGGTAGACACAGTTTATTGGTTACTGGCTGAGTTAACCATGTATGACCGCTGTCTCCACCAACTTTGGAGAAAGCTGCCTAAACAAATGAATTGTAAACAAATTAAAAAGGAAAAAATAATAAAAGGAAAACTAATACATTTTATTAGAATAAAGAAGATAGGGAAAAATGATACATGCAGAATTATAAAAATGTAATGCATTCATTATGGAAAAAATCAAAACGGTTGAATTAATGACAGTAAGACTAAAATTTGATAATAGTTCCATTGATAATTCAGGAATAATAAGTCACAATAATAAGTATTATTTTTCCATAAATAAAAGCCTAACAGAATACTATTCTACTGTAAAAGTATAAAGATGAATAGTAGAAAAATTGAAAACCATAGATTTACACATGTATATATGTACACACAAAAGCACACAAATACACAAAGAAAATTGATCTTCCCTCTTCTCCAAATAATCTCTACAAGAAGAAGTTTCCCATGATTTGTAACTAGCAATATCAGGAAATATATCATTGCTTATTGTGAGTGGTGGCTTCAAATAATTTAACAACTGGGGTGGGTGGCTGTGGCCAGGTGGCTGTGGCTGGGTGGATGTGGCCAGGGGTGTGTGACAGCACTCAGAGCCTCCTGCAGCACTTTGCTAGCCAAAACAGGGTGTGGCAGTTAATTACAAAATGTGGGCTTTGCTTTGTGACATTCAAAATCAGCGAGTGTGAACTGCACAGAAATTATACTTTGGTTTGGTTTTGAAGAAATATCCCCAAAGTCAGATATAAACTAAATGTAGACTGACTTTTAGCTTCCCAGCAAACAGCAAATTTTGAAGCTCCAGGTAAAGAGGATGAGGTAACCACAGTTTGCATGTTGGAGGTTTTTAAAGGAATGCTGGGAAAATCTGTATTTTAAGGAATATTTGAGAGACAGGTGCAGAATAGCCCTTCTCTGACTGAGGCTATAAAAAGTAAACATATTAGTGCTGGTGCATGTCCTCTAGAAAATAAATTAGAATCCAGGAACTACCTGAATGGGAATCAAAAGATGTTACAACATCTGTCTTTTTCATAATTAAATCCCATACGTTTTAACATCTTGGGATTTGGAAAATAATTTGAGTGTTGACAGCTGCATTTATAAGTAAATAACATGCAGAACTTATTTTATTCAGTCCTACTGCACAATAAGAGTATAAAGTTTGGTTTACGCTTCATATGTTTTTACATTAATGTGTGGATGACAGGGCTAAGTAAAAAAACAGCACTGCAGCTACCACAGTATATTTTGCGAAGTTCCTTTATGTAAGTTCCTTAATAAACATTTTTTAAACCTGGCTCGTTCAGTTTAAAAGCATTTTGACATAATAGATTAATATGAAAAGATATAACATAATTACTTTAAGATACAATATAGATATTTTGTGTTGGCAATGGTGCCACATGAAGAATCAACATATAATAGAATTGTGATTTAGATGTGAGCATATAAAATTGTTTCTGTGGGTTTCTTAGCTTGACTTTGCCCTTGTGGGTCACATAAACTGTATACACAATTATCAGTAAAAGATGAAAAGTCATCATGCTTTTTTTAAAAAAGAAAAGTGCTTGATATGCACATGTATATATAGGAGAGATAATAAAGTTCCAGATTTCAGTTAGAGAGTGGTGAACTTGCTTATATAAAGTAAAAAAGCAGCATGAACATCTGGCCATTCTCTCAAAATGAAGTTAAGTATGTCTTTATTTGACAGGAGAGGAGAGTTCAGATCCAGATCAGGTTTTGGACTACATTTTGGAACAAATTATATTTAAGCTTCAAGTTCAGATTAGATAAGTGAAATTTTAAAAGTGGACCTTACACTGAAGAAAAGTTGAAATTTTATTTGTTCTCACATAATTCACTTTTACTTGGGACTTCCTTTGTCTAATGTTGGTAATATGAGACTGAAAAATGGATTAGCTTCAATTTTAAATCCATGTCAGAATGAAAACAGAATCAAATTTGAAAACAAAATTTGTTATGTTTGAAACTTAATTACAATACGCCAATGAGTGAAAGTAAGTAACAGCCCATCTAAAGTTTGAGAACATAAAGAGGAAATATCTGTTTACTTCATATTATGGAATATAATCACTTATGAGTAGCATATTTAAATGCCAAGGTTACTCTTTTTACAATTCTTTATATTGGAAGCTGTCAGGATAAATGCCCTGCCTTTCTGAATTTACCAAATACCAATGTATCTAATGTTATACAACATGTACTTAAGATATCCTAGTTTGAAGTGCAATTAAATGCGGGCATTCTCTCTCCAACACCTTGCTGTTTGAAAAAAAAATCCCAATATTATTATATGCACACCTAGTTGTTCTCATTTTTTGTTACACCCACATTGCTACTTAGCCCCATATACACAGATACAGTAAAAAACATATAATGTACATTAAATCAATATACAGCCATTTAAAAATGATGAAATATAAAGTTAAGATTTATAGACTCTGGGACACCTGTGGGAAGCAAACTCAAAAAACAAAATATAATTTTAAATGAAATTATTGTTTTTCAAATACAAGATTTAAAGGCAAAGAAAGAGAAACTACCACATTGTCTATGTATGACTTTTTTTTTCCTATAAAGTCTTTGGGTTATCAAGGGGTAACTCCTAAACTGCAGATAGGTCTCAATGCAGGAAGGAATACCTGTTTATTATAAGAAGAGAAAATAGATATGTGGCTTTTTAAGAATAACATAATGAGAAATAGATGAGGAGGAATATGAATTGGGAAATTCATGGCTCACATTATAGTTCATCATGTTAACAACTGCCCTGTACTAACTTTAATAAAGACAAACCAAACTTATACTTCATACTTTGTTATGATTTTTCAATATCATTTTTTCAGTCTAATTATCTAATTATATATAATACAAAACTCAGACAATGTCCAGAATATGACTTTGAGTTTTCTTTGAGACTGAAGCTAATACTAAAATGGTTGTTGAAATGTACCTGTTTAATAAGCTCCAATGATTCTTGGTCATTTCATAAGAAAGTCTCTTTCACTTAAGTACTCCTTAACAGTAAAAAAAAAAGCAAATAAAAGGATACATTTCTGAGAAATCCATGATGTCTAACTCGCAACACCTATTTGAAATATTTATTTTAAAGGATAAATTATCCATTAGCAATTGCAATTCAAGAAATATAGGAAAATATAATAGTACTGGAACAATAATAGCAAAACTATATGAATTAGAATTTATATTATGTTTACACACCAAGTTTTTAAAAACTCAATAATTCAAACACTGCCACTGAAATGGAAAGAAATAAAATGAAAGAAGAGATGTTAGGATTATCCATAATTCTCCTCCTTCCCTCAGCATGTATCTTTTACTACAACAATTATTTAAGCTTTATTTCAAGGATTTTGAAGTTGTGCTTTTGGATTAAGTTCTATGGAAAGTATAGTCATACTGCTTAGAAAAGTGTCTCAGCAGTTGCAACAGAATTATAAAGGGAGAAGGGTTCTTAAATACTGACAGACTTTATTATGCTTTCTATGTTCCAAATATCGACATTAGTCAACCTAAGTGTTGTTGTACAACTATGGCCCAGGAGGAGCCTGTCAGAGACTACAATTTGTTGCCAGTGATTGGCAGATTTTGTTGCATACAAACAGGAAAATGCCCCATGTCCTTTTCTCTTTGTCTCATTTTACTGTCTCATCTTTCCATAAATGTGTATGAATGACACACAACATGGAAGAATATATGTAGGAAGGGTAGAAAGAAAATTGGATTTCCACTAAAATGATTTTAAGTAAGCATTAGGAGAAAAAAGGATGACAGTGCTGCAAAGAGAAAAGATTGGTTAACAAAGCAGCAAAGAAAAAAGTGCAAGCAATGAGAGAAAATTAGAAAAAATGTTTCTAATAGACATCCCTTGATTCATATAAATATAAAAGAGAGAAGAAAGAAAACAATCAGACTTTCAACATTAAGTTATTATAGCCAATCTAAATAAAATAGTTTTTAGTCTTCCATGATGACTTCCATTCTATTTCATGGTCTGGTCTGGTCATATGAGAAGTATATAGGGCCATGATGGGCCAACCTATGGCACCCGTGCCAGTCATTTCTCTGGGCATGCCAACCATCGTCCATTGCTATTCTGGGTTCCGGTGCGCACATGCGTGCTGGCCAGCTGATCGTCGTGAACGCGGGAGCCACAGAAACGGGAATAGCAGCTCCCTGGTGCATGTGCCGGGAAGCTGATATTCCAGTTTTTGGTGTGCACATGCATGCCAGCCAGCTGGTCTTCACACACACACGTGCCCCAGAAACCAGAAGACCAAGTGACCGGCACACATGCACATGCCAGAAACTGGAAACTCAGCTTCAAGGTGCACGCATGCATGTCAGGGAACTGCTATTACAGTTTCCAGTGCTCCCCCCCCCCTTACATATGCATGTTTCCATTTTGGCACTCAGTGCCAAAAAGGTTCATCAACACTTATATAGGGAATAAGAAAGGAAGGTATACCATTGAAACTGGAGAAAATAGATAATGTTTAAGTTAAGTGCTCAAATGACATTTCTTGTCAATATTTGAGGGTCCAATGGATGACTTTGGGATTGTGATGCTATTTCAAAATGGCAGGTCAGTTTGATAATAAGATATCATTTCCTCGTGATTTTATTGCAGCTGAGTAGTTTTGGCATGAACTACTGCACCTTGGATTGGATAGGCTTCACAGAGTTGATTTTAACCAGCATGGTGTAAACTCTTTGCAGTGCAAAGCCCCGTCTCATCTTGGCTGGGCAAAAGCCATTCAGTCCTGTAGTGCTGGGCCAGACTGGTGTTGGGCTTACTGCTGCAAAAGTCTTTCTACCATGATGTTGGTGCTTCCCAGGACTTTAGTTACCAGTTTGATGCTGCTTGGAATACAATGTTTCGATAACAGTAGTTTATACCTTATCATCATGTGATTGCCTTAGAATAACATGTTCTATATGTATTGCTTTTGGATGTAATCTAGAAGCTATAACTCCAAAGCTACAACTGGTATGGAATGTGGCAACTAGATTCTGAACTTGCTGTACTATTGTTGATATCTATCGTCAATTCCTTATTGAAAAGAATTTGGTCAGGACTTCTAGAGACGTCCTGCTGAAGGTCTTCCATTCTTGTAAGGCTAATGACATATGTATGTGGTGACTGAAGACCTCCACATTCTGGAACTATAGATAGCTGAAACCTTGCTTGTTTTTAACAATAAACTTAAGTATAAATGGCTCCAACACAACACCTGAATACTAAATATGCAGTGGGAATTATTTACCCTTTAAAACACAGGTGTTTCATTCGTGTGTGTGTCTGTGTGTGTGTATGTGTGTGTGTATACACACACACACACACACACACACACACAAATACATACATACATACTTACAGTATTGCTGGCACCCATATACTAATGTTTTATAAATGTACCTTTTCAAAGAAAACAGCTAAACTGAATTATGTGAAGGAATCAATCCATCAATTTAGCATTATAATTGAAGAAGTCAGCACTTTATTCATAAATATTTTTGTCCATATCCTTGAAGATTGCGTGGAAATCCTGCCATTGTTATGATTCAATGGTTATTTAATATTTTGAATATTAGAGAAAGACAGAAAGCTACTGGTGAGACAGCTAAGCTGATATATCACATATTAAGCTCATTATTGCTTCATTTATGGTTGGATTAGTAAATTAGGGTTGTGTAATATTGTGACACAGTTACAGAGGAGCTTTTATGCAACAAAAAAAAGTTGTGACTGCACATAGGAATGAAAAGGATAATTCCACAAGGGGCTTGGTAAAATTATCATTATAAAGAACAATATTTAATAGAATTTACATATATGTTGTGATGATTCATGCTTTTGCATATGCCAGCCACACAATGCCATTTTATGAAAAATATATTAGTATAAAATACTATGCTATTTTTATCATTTTTGGTCTGCAGCAGAAAGATAAAGGTAAAGGTTCCCTTCACACATATGTGCTAGTTGTTCCTGACTCTAGGGGGCGGTGCTCATCTCCATTTCAAAGCCAAAGAGCCAGCGCTGTCCAAAGATGTCTCCATGGTCATGTAACCGGAATGACAAAACACCAAAGGCATATGGAACGTTGTTACCTTCCCACCAACAGTGGTTCCTATTTTTTCTCCTTACATTTTACATGCTTTAGAACTGCCAGGTTGGCAGAAGCATATTAGTGTTCTAAAGAATAATTTTATAGAGATATTGTATTTAGACATACTCAACTGTGGGTATCTAAAACACTAATCTTATAATTGAGATAGTAGAGAAAATGGACAATGTATATAGGGCTCTGTGGAGGATCTTTCATTTGATTGCTTTTTATTATTGTATATTTGGAACAATATATTATTTCATTTGAAATTATCAAGCATTTATATATTTTCTTGTTTATTCTAAAGTAAAATAAAATTCTAGCAAAGGGGACATGAGAGAATTTACCACTATTTACCCTTTTGTTCCTGTCTATGGTTGTAGTATAAGGAGGCATTTAACAGCTGTCATTTACATTGTCCAAAAATGATATATTGAAGTTAGCACTCCAACGGCATAAACCTGTAGATGGGTTATCAAGAAACCTCTCTAAATTTAGCAAGGATTTCATTCTGTGGGAATAGATCCATGAGAACAACTTTGCATTCTGAATTATTGGTGCATTGTTTGTGCTGAGATCGCTTGCTACAGATGACTATTAATTTTTTTCAACAAAAATTTAGTCCAGATATTACATTATTATTTCCAGTAAGCTTGAACTACAATTGTTGGTGTTTTTCATATCAAGAAATATTAAGCATTAGCAAGAACAGAGTCAAATTCTCTATACCCAAAACTTACACTTGATCATGATATTATCTATTGATAAGCACAGTGAAGTACTCATGCAAAACCACAATGAATAGAATGCTTGATTATGGGGTCCCCAAACGTTGGTCTGTGGACCAGGACATGTCTGTGTTCTGTTGGGAACCATGCTATTCAAGTGGCAGGAAAGCATGCAAAGCTTCATTTGCACATATATGGCATCTAGATTGCACATGTGAAATCATCCTCCCCTATTGCTGCCATTGCTACCAGTCCATGGAGCCAGAAAAGTTGGGGACTACTGATAGAATAGAATAGAATAGTTATCACCTGGTTATCACCTTTAAAGCCCTACATGGTCTAGGACCTGGATACCTGCGAGACCGTCTTCTGCCACATACCTCCCTTAGACCAATAAGATCGCACAGGATGGGCCTTCTCCAGGTGCCTTCAGGGGGACAATGCCAGCTGGTGACACCTAGGAGTAGGGCCTTCTCTGTTGCCGCTCTGGCCCTATGGAATGAGCTGCCCCCAGAGATCCGGGCCCTACCTACTCTCATGGCCTTCCGCAAAGCTATTAAAACCTGGCTTTTCCGGCAGGCCTGGGGCCGTTGACCTCTTGATTGAGGTCCGGCCCCTTTCTGATTGGGTGTATGTTGTGCTTTTCCTTAACTTTGTTGTGTCTCATTGTTTTAATTCTTTTTTTTAATAATTTTTCATTTCCGTAAGCCGCCCGGAGTCCTTCGGGATTGGGCGGCCTAGAAATTCAATAAATGAAATGAAATAGAATAGAATAGAATATTTTATTTGGCCAAGTATGATTAGACACCCAAGGAATTGTCTCCAGTTCAGATGCCCACAGAATAATACAAAACAACAACAACAACATAACAACAACAACTTCAATAGAAGTTTTCTATTTCTTCAGTAGCAAGAAAGGTAGTAAGGATAATGATAATGCTATAGCCGTACAACATGAGTAAATGTACAGAGACATTAGACAATACTGTGAGAACTAGATGTTCAGTAGACTGATGGCACAAGAGAAAAAAACTGGTCCTGAGTCTAGTTGCTTTGGCATTCAATAATAGGTGTCCCAAGGAGAAGAGTTGAAACAGTTTATGTCCAGGTAAGGTGACCAGATTTTAAAATTGGTAAAGCGGGACACCATTGACCCGGGGGGGGGGAGTTGTTCTTGATTAAAAATTTTGCCGCCCAGCACTGCGGCTGAGGTGAAGCCACCAAAGCTCCAGCTGGCGCCCCCATCCGTGGCAGCGGTGGCAGCGCCTCCCCTCTGCTCGGAGCACCTGAGCTGGGCACCACGTTACCCCTGCCGCCGCCTCCTCCTCCTCCTCTGCCATGCTTTTGAGAAGCCATGAGGCCTTCTCTCCCTGCTCCCGCCCCCTCCGCCCCCTTCCTACTGGCTCCTGCGGCCTCATGGCTCCTCAAAAGCACGGTGGAGGAGGAGGGGGCAGGGGTAATGCGGTGCCCAGCTCAGGTGCTCTGAGCGGAGGGGGAGGAGCCGCTGCCATGAGTGGGGGTGTCGGCGGGAGCTTGGCGGCTTCACCTCAGCCACAGCGTTGGGCAGCAAATGTGGTGGTGCTGTTGGAGAAGGAGGAGGAGGTGGCAGCAGTTATTCTGGTGGCAGGAGGGGCTTTGGGGGTTCACTTCAGCTGCAGCACCAAGTGCAAGTGACTAGAACTGGCCGCCCACAAAGGACCTCCCCAGGCTTGCTTTGCTGAACACAGAGCGACTGACAATAGTTTGAGCAGGCGCGGCCAGCACAAACTACAGTCAGTCGCCCCGCGCTCATCAAAACAAGTCCGGGGAGATCCTTTGCGGGCGGTCTGTTCTAGTCGCCTGCAAAGGACCTCCCCAGCTTCCGGAGCCTCTGACAGTAGAAATCACTGTGCGGCAGTTGCAAACTGCTGCGCGGTGTTTTCTTGCCATGTGCACGGCTGCGTGAAAAATCGGGACTTTTTTTAAACACCGCAGACGCGGGACAAATTATTAATAATCGGGACTGTCCCACCAAAAGTGGGACGGCTAATCACCTGCTGACCTTTTCCAAAGAATTCAAGTTCCTAAAGAAGTTTTATGAAGAAATTAGTAAAACCTTTAGTGTTAAATGCTGATTTTGTTAATCTAATGTCCAGGATGTAAGGGACCTGTAAATATTTGCTCAGTCCTTCTGACTAGCTCAAAATACAGGTCTTATGTGGAAGGCAGGCTGGTTGCAATTGTTCTTTCTGCAGTCCTAACTATCCGTTGGAGTCTGTACCTGTACTGTTTTATTGCTGTGCCAAATCAGACAGAACTGATTTTTTTTATTAAAAGGGGTTTTGAGACTTCATTACTAAAATAGCATGTTTGATGTACTACATTTTCTGTCTCGTTTACCTATGGAAGTAATTGGCATGAGCAGCAGTGCCTAGGTTTTATTATGTTCAGGTCTTGGAGATAAAATTTTCAGCAGAAGATTAACAAATTGATGCCAATATTATTCATACCTACTACAAAGCATAAGAGCTTTATTGGTACCTGTGACATGATTATTGGTTTAATATCATACTTTGTACTTTGTATTCATTGAATCTTATGAATACATGAAATAGTAATTCTGTCCAGGATGATTTCATTAATAAACCATGTTTGATCATGGTAACAATTGAAATCTAAACTACTTGGACAGAATAACTTTGTTACCTCTGCTTAGACAGAACAAGCTTACATTTTAATATACAGTACACAGCTACAACTTACATATTATATTGCTGTTCCTCAGGTTTTTCAGAAGAGAAAAGCTTTAGTCCAATTACATTACAAAAGGGAGTTATTTAACTCACTGAATTTCCCAAATGACTCTCAGGAGAAATGATCATATGGCACTTGAAAATACACCAAGTTCTCCTGGCAATTTCAGTTGCATTAATATCCTCTCTCACATGCTGTCCTGAAACACTTGTGTGGTCCTGCTGTGGGCAATTAAAAGTTGCCATGTTTTTACTCCAGAGATTCATGTGTTTTAGTAGTAATAATGAAATATATTTATTTATACAATAACCCTGAATATGCACTTTACATTTAAGCATAAAATAAATTTTAAACTAACATAGATATCCTTTTACTCATCTTATTGATAAGAAGAGAAAAAGGATGGGAAAAACATATGTATTTGAAAATTGAATAGAAAGTTGAATAGAAAGAAAAGGACCTTTATTAATCAAAATCCAAAGGATTTTTCTAGAGCTAATACTAACTGACAAGTACTAGCCAAAGAATTGTATCCCACATAAAATAGATTATGGTAGAAATATGTGCAGATATCATTCCATCAATTAAAATTTATAGAACTCCAACATGTCATGTACAAAATTAGAACAAATACATTTCGCTACTTGAAGCCAGTAAAATAATGTTGCGCACCAGTTATCAAGAATGGTATATGTATAAGATTTGATTTTGTTATTAGACCCCAAATGTATCATTACTTCATGTTTTTCACTTGAGCATTGGTTTGTTTCACAATATAAATTTAATCCATGGGACTTCACAGCTTTTAGCTATGATATATACACAGTATATATTTATGCTGCTATTAAACACAGAATGAGAACTCAATTTTAGACCTAATTAAAATAACTAACTTAAATCCGCGAGGCATTGATTTTGATAGTTCTCTCTTAAATGTGTTTTATACTTTTTTTTTGCTAGTAGCAATGGTGCAATTGACAGGGGTGGGAGTTTGTATATGAATTTATAAACTGTGACTGCAGAATATGTATATGAACTTACAAATTTTCCATCAGTGACAACTGCAGCAGTGGGTGTAAGAGTCCAATGGAGCAGAAACAGTTATAGCAATAACAGAATACTATTATATAGATCCTCTGAGTCAGGTTGCTGTACCTACATTCTCAATTTGTCTGCCATGTCACTATGAACTATATTTGAGTATCATTTTATCCTAACTTGTGAGGACTACTGCATAGTTTAATAGCATTTATTTATTGGCTCTCTGTTCAGGCTTCAAAAAAACCTTATATATATGCAAGTCTTGGTGTATTCAGGTCTTTTCCCATGTAAGATTGAGAGTATCTTGGTGATGTTTCGACGAAGTCCCACTCGCCATCTTCAGGCTGGTGCCTTCGGCTTAGTGCTTCTGTGAGCAAAGCGTGATCGGAGCTGCCATCTTTCTATAAATATTGGTTTGTATGTGTGTGGAGTTCTGGCTTTGTTGCTGTAGGTGGGTTGGTTGGCTGTGTTGTTACATCTTGCTTAGTTGATGGAGTTGATATATGTAGATTAGTCGGCTGTTTGGTAATATCCTGTGTTGCTGAGGTACTAGCTGTGTGCCCATTAGTCTTTTGTGTTGTAACGGCCTGAGTAAATGGGTTGTGGGATGACATCCTGAGCTCTAGTGTAGTGATATCCTGAATCCTGTTCTGCAACATCCTGGGAGGTTGGCTGTGTTGTAACATCTTGAGTCTTTGTATTGTAACCTCCTGAGTTCTGTGATGTAATGTCCTGGGCAGATGGCTGTGATGTAACATCCCGGGCTTTGGTTTGGCTCCTAGTTTGCGGTCTGGCCATGTGTTCATGGCATGTGTTAGTTTGCTTTGTGTGGAGGTTGGAGGGCGGGTGCAGCAGTTAGTGATGCCGCCGTGGTTTGGCTTCTGGATGTTGGTTGCATTTAGTCTATGGGATGGGTTTGGGTTTGAGCCTGGTGAAGGTGATTGGTGGCGGCATCCTGTGTTGTTCTGAGTCCAGTGTCAGTTTTCATGTCTGGGACTCGTTTTTTGACTAGGCCTAGTTTCCAGATGTCTGGTAAGTGGGAGGTATTATCACGTTTATTCATGTTGTGAGGGTGTTTCTCTATTTTGATGGCTTCCATAATTTTTCTCTTATACATATAATTACTTTCCAGCTAGAAAACCAAGGTGTCTAGGAAATACCATGCAAAATCTGCCCTGCAACATACATAGGACAAATGAACAGGAGAATAAATGCACGGATCGCAGAACACAAGAACACAGTAAGAAAAAAAGAAAAAAAACTTCCTTCCTTTTCCAGCACCTTAAAGCTACAGGACATGAAATTAATTTTGAAGGAACCAAATTAATCTCCAAAACTGAACACTTCAACAAGAGAACAATTATGGAAGCTATCAAAATAGAGAAACATCCCCACAACATGAATAAACGTGACGATACCTACTGCCTACCAGACATCTGGAAGAGCCAAGGTGGCGCAGTGGTTAAAAGCAGCACTGCAGGCTACTGCTAGATCAGCAGGTCAGCGGTTCAAATCTCACCGGCTCAGGGTTGACTCAGCCTTCCATCCTTCCGAGGTGGGTAAAATGAGGACCCAGATTGTTGGGGGCAATATGCTGACTCTCTGTAAACCGCTTAGAGAGGCCTGAAAGGCCTATGAAGCGGTATATAAGTCTACTGCTATTGCTATTGCTATCTGGAAACCAGCCCTAGTCAACAAATGAGCCCTACCCACCACCAAGGCCATTACAACACAAAACAACAAGGGACACACAGCCAGCACCAATCAGCACCAAACTACCAATCATGATACAACAACACAACCAATCATTCCACTTACTGAAACAAAGCCAGAACTCCACACCCACCCACCAAGATTTATAGAAAGAAGGCAGCTTATGTATTTGTTTGTTTGTTTGTATGTATGTATGTATGTATTTATGTATGTGTGTGTATACATACATACATACATACATACATACATACATACATACATATATATGCTGGTCTTGTTGTATTCGGGTCTTTTCCCGTGTAAGATTGAGAGTATCTTGGTGACGTTTCAATGAGGTCCTGCTCATACATACATACATACTACATACATACATACATATATATGAATTAAGTAAAGCTCTTAAAAAGAATATATACTGCTGAGATACCTATTTGTTTACTACAATTTATAACTGTGCTAGCAGTAGTTTTAAATATTAGTGAAAAGTTTCTTCTCAATTTATTTATTGTACATAAACAAAAATATGTATGATAGGAACCTTAAGAATAAATTTATCATTTATGTGATCCTTAAAACAACTAAATATTTCTCAGGTTTTTTGGATAAAGAAAAAGATAACATGTAATAGAGATCTTCTTTTTTCTACTTTTACACTTAGATCCATAAAAATAGGCTTCTGATTCACCAAATCCTCATTACTCCTTTTTGTATAGATTCTTAGCTATTGTTCTTTGTAGTTTCTTCCCTGTCTGAATCTTTTTCATTTGTTTATCAAATTCTATTTACTGCAACATTGATCATCCTTCACAAACCATTTCAGTAACAGCATGTTTTTCTTCTGATAGCGAGACATTGTGAAGAAGTCTAGCAGAATCTCTAGCTTGTTGACGTTCTTTATTACATGTAAATTTAACTAACAAGAAACCATTTAATTATACTTTTTTAAAAAAAATATGTCTCCTCATATGTTAAATATAAAGTTCAGAACTATGAGCTGAAGTCCAGCATAATTGAGATTATAAGACTTTGGCAACTTCTTAACTCATACAATATAAATTAATTTTGTATATACGTATATCAAGAAAAATTAAAGAGCCTATTAAAATATGATTCTGTTAATTAAACTAGGAGAGTAAAAATGGAAAATTAACTAAATTTCCAAATAAGTTAACTATTTTTTCATAAATTTATGAAAACATTCTCACTGATTCAGGTCAGTGCAGAATATAAAATATTCTGGACATTAGAATAAAATAAAATAAAATGCTTCCTTTAGAAGACAGTCATGCACTCTGGAGATGACTTGTCAGAAGTGCAGAAAGTTGTACTTCCAGGCAGGACAGATATGAAGGGTAAATCTGTAGAATCATGAAGCATTTAACTGTCTGACCTGTTGACCTGATGCCATGCATAAAGTTTCCTGCCTGGGGCAGGAGTAATCAGCCCGGCGGGTTAGGTCTCAATCTTCTGTCTGATGTCACATGTGTTCTTCTGACAGCATTATTTTGCATCCATTTTAGAAAGTAAAATCATGGAATTCAAATTTTTCCCACAATGAAGCTAAGTGACAGGCACTTCATAGTTTAGTTTTGCATAATTACCCCAGAGAAGGCAAATAAAATAAAAACAAGCACAATTTGAATGTATTAATAAAAATGCTTACCGGTCACTTGATGTAAATCATTAAATCAGACTGAATTTTATAGACGACCTATAAGAAAAAAATAAATAAATGTAACTGCATGGAACTCACAAAGCAACAGAACTATCACTGCAAATATTATTCACAATAAGACTTCATACAATTTATTTAAATGTTTGATTGTTAATTATTACATCTGCTCCATAACCAAGATGTTATATCTTACATAAAAATAAATGGCATTCTAATTGATAACTTTGCTGAGAAACAGTGGACTGAAATTAACTTTGCAAGCAAGTTATGGTCAAGTATTTTGCATGATTTGCAAAGACATGATGTGGAGGTACGCATAAGGAAAACCTTCACTTACTGAGATTTTTTTTCTCACACTTTTTCTCAACATATTTCAAAGGAAGAGACACTGTAGCCTCCTGGCCATTGCTAATGTATTGCTTGTATTTTGAGTTGAAATTATCCACTAGGGTGCTGCATTGAAGTTGCCCATGCTATTTTGACACAGCAACCAGATGCTCCAATTTTGCTTGACTGACTCTAAGCTGAGCCAGAATGCCTTAAAGCAACATTGAAAAGGGTAGAGATCCATGAACAATTAAAGCACTCTGGTGTCAAAAGAAGTGTTTCAAACAGCTAGTACTGGTACTGAAATGGCTCAGGTGCCCTTTGTCTGACACTCTGCAAGTTAAGATTTAATGCACCAGACAGATAATTTATTTCATGAAAGAGTGATCTCTGTTTCATAACCACAGAATGCAATGTAGGAGAGTGAGTAGGAGAGTGACTTGTAATATAAACCAATAAGGCAACATTTATTTCTTTTGTACAATACTCAGGAAACTAATAAAAGGGAAAATATTAGTTTGTATTTGTATGCTTCTTTAAGACTATATATTTATGCACACACACACACACACACACACACACACACATATATACACATTCAACCTTAAAATCAGAAATACTGGTTTCAGAAAGAAATTTTTGCTATTCCTTATGAAAGTGGATTTAATTCCTTTTTATGATTTAAAATTAAACTGTTTTTGTATTATGATATTCTTGCAGAGCTTATATTCATATAAGTAATTTATTTAAGATTGTTAAAAAGATGAAAAAACCTTTCAAAACAATTCATGCATCAATATAAAAAGTTATGTCTTTAAATGCTTCTTAAATACAGCAAATGAAGATTCAATTCTTAAATTTTGTAGGAGGAATATTTTATAGGAGAGAAGTTGAAGGTTTTCACATTCTCAGCCTGTCAATAATATTATCAATTACTCTCCTAACAGGTTGAAGGAAAAAAATCTTCTTAAACTATTAACTATTTTTAAAAAACCTGATGAAGGGATGAAATTAGGCAAGGCAAAAGTTTTTTTTCACTGTTTTTATTTAAATACCTGAATCCATTTGAATGTAGGTAACTATTTCTGTATTGATATGTTGAACTATGGATTCACAATCTCTCATGATTGGCAATGCTTGCTAGAGTTTACAGTAGAGCTGTCAAACCCGCAGCCCATGGGCCGGATATGTTATGTGCTGGCCACGCCCATGCCCAGGTTAACAAAGGGGAAAAAAGTACCAATACATCATGTGACGCTGCTGTGACAACGTGAGTGTGACAGCCCTGATTTATAGCAATGAAATTCAAAATATCTCTGCTTTGTTATGAAAGATTGATATTTATTTGTTGATATTAATATATTAATATTGTGTTTGTTGATATTAATTAATATATTAATTAGTAATGTCTAGTATTAGTTTTATTTAGATCATTTAACATATTCATTTATTATAATATAATTTATATTGCATTTATTTTTCCATTCCAGATTAAGTTGGTGGTTGAGACAGAAACATACATTCAGTTAAATGTTGATATATACTGTACATGCACAGTTATCTATGTGGCATACATATTTCACATTCACAAACCTCAACAAGAAAGTTGCCAAGATGTCAGCCTCTTAGCAATCATGAAGTGAAGTTTAAATCAATGAGAAATAATCTATTTTAAAACTGTATTGTGCCAGTGTGCCGGCATGAAATTGGCACCAAAGGATGAGACCGTGAGAGCTCATGATTCTCCCAGCCTGCCAAACAAGCCTTGGAACAGGATTATTTGGTGGTATTAAAGGCTTTGTGTTGCAGTGAACCCAATCAACACTGCTATTATTTAGCAGATGGAAACCATATAGTTTGTCAGTATGTGTCTTAGTGTAGGAGGTGTTACCCAGGTATCAGAGAAAGAGTGGCTGTAAACAGAGCATCTGAGGTTATCAATGTCTACTTGTTGCTTATACTCTTAAACAATGCTAGTACAGTGTTTTATTGAAAGGAAATGGCAAATGCACATCAAAGCCAGTTTCTCATGTTTATTTGCTAAAGAAAATAGTAAAAAGAATAAGAAAATTATCATTTTTTGTAAACTCAAAGAATTCAAGAAACAATAATATATAGTTAATATGAAACACAAAGAGACAAGAATTATAAACTAAAATAGTGAAATGCTATTTTATACCACATTGATGCCTAAAAGGGTATACTAATTTATATAAAAGATCAAAGTAAGTGGTTTCTGGGTTATTGGCCTCTTAATCTTGTATATTAATTCAGGTAATGTACCACTACCACTATCTTCTATTTAATTATTTTTATTTATGTACCATTAAGCTCAGTTTTCATTACTTTTATTGTAGAAAGTGGATGAGTACATTGTATTGGTGCAGCACTGTCATCTCATTTGCAATCCTCAAAAGACCCCTTTTCGTCCCCGAGAAATCAAATGACATTCTTTAGCAACCTTCTTTTTTATTTCTTTAATTAGAAGTTTTCAAGGACCTCCTTCTTGAACTCTCAACATTTTAATACACTTCTGCCTCACTAACTCGGGTGATTGTTTCAGAGTTTGTGCAGCATACATTCCTGATCTGCAAGAAAGCTGTTTTCTTCGAGGCTTTTCATATTCTGCCCTAATCCCTTGATAATTGCAAAGGCTGTCTCTGCAACAATAAGCAAGTCTGAAAGGAATTTCATAGCTGTGTGTCTGAGAGAAAAAACTCTACTTGAACATCTCAGCTAAATTTTCTTCCCAGGAGTCTTGGACACAGAATACAAGCCTGAGAAATGCCAAGATAAAGACACTCAAAGGTTGTTAAACTTGGGTTGTAACAAAACACTGGTTAAACAGGACTGAGGAAAGCTATGTCTGTTGATGGAAGCATCAGGTTAATATGGCAGAACTTCAAAACACTAATTTAATAGTAGATGGCTTCTGAAATTTGCTCTTGGGAATCTTTTCATGGTTCTTTTGTAACTCCAGGGAATAATTACTCTTATGCTGGCATATATAGATCTGCCTCTTTCTTCTCAGTAGATACACCAATAACCAGCTGTGTTACTATAGAAGTTACCTGGATATTGAGTTTGTGTAGTGCAGCTACATGAACTGTAATAATTTATTCATAACCACTGAATTGCAAAAATATGCATCTCTATGTGGATGGATACAAAACAACATAAAATTACAAAAACATTAAAATAGAACAATACAACAATTAATAGAACAGACAGAAAAACCAAAACATATATACAAACGGTCGTTCCAACATTAAAAGGCCACCTATAGTTTCAAAATTCATTGGTTTCATTGCCTCAGAGAACAAAATGTTTAGCTGACAATTCAGGGATAACACAATGGCCCTAACCATAAACAAGTTAGCAATTGTCCACTGTTACTCAATGATGGCAAATAGAGCAGAATTCCTAAATTCCTCAGAGAAGAAGTTGAAACCTCATTTGATGTCTCTGTGTATATGAAAAATAAAATATTATCTCATTTTTCAGAAAGGATAATATAATTATTAATCAAAAATTCTTAAATCAATATTTCAGATGCAAGAAGCATTTTTATTATTTATTTATTATCAAATTGGTATAGCTGCTCAGTTCACTAAAAGCAAGTTTCGGCAATGTAAAATAATAGGATAATACAGCACATATGCCCTGGACAAAAAGAGGATAATAATGGCTACCCTAACCATCTAAGTATGCCCCCGTTTCCTGGCAAATCCCAGCTGGATTTAAAATTTAATATTTGGAACAAAAACAAACAAAATACAAACCACAGTGATCTATTTGGTCTACAGTAAAGTTTACATCCTAGAATAGTTTTTCAAGTCTTTTGCCAATTTGGTATAAAGAAAAAAATTATAAGCATAACTGAGAATTATTCTTTGTTAGCTCCCCTCATAAGAGTCTGTTTGGTGTATGGTTAAGGCACCATGAGGCTCTGAGTTTTAGTCCTTATGTACAAAGCTATCTGGGTGACCACAGGCCAGTCACTTTCTCTCAGCCCTTGGACAGAGGGAAGATTTTTCACTTCTGAATAATCTTGCCAAGAAAACTGTAGCGATTTGTCCAGGCAGTTTCTGAGAACTGGAAACAATTGAAAGGAAAGGAAACAAAACTTTCCCTAAACCTAATATTTTCTAGTTATTGCAAACCTACAACACCTTAGAAGCGTGTTATTGTGAAAGGCTTTTCTTGCCTCACTGTCATTCTGTTTGCAAGGCAGTTGGGGCTTTGCCAATTTGCCTATTACCTTAAAAAATATTGTTTCTGTATTCTTTCTTTTTATAAATTACTACATGGGGAATTGATTGCCTCAATAAAAATGAATAGTTAGAACACTTCTCAAAAAACATTTAATGCCACACATGTTTCAATGAATCAGCTATAATTTCACCCAAGTTATTTATTTGATTTATATAGCTGCACAACAAGCGTCTCTAAGTGAGTATATCATAAAACTGTGTTGTATGTGTTTGAATTCAACCAATCCTGCCTAACAAGATGAGATCAATTTTTAATTGTGAAATTCAATCAGTGTAAGAAAAAAGTTTCTGCAACCTCTGGGACTGTATTGAAGGTGAGAGGGGAAAAGGTCATGTTTCCTTAATTGTATTCAGCTGTGTTATTAGTTATACACTAGCTATACATGTACATAAAGAATCACTTTAGTTATAGCAGACAAATTGATTCCAACCGAAGCAACTAATTAGGGACCTGCAGGATGCAGGATAAAATAACATACAAATTGTCAAATAATGCTTTCTGTAATGTCCATTTGCTTTTCTTAATTTGCTATGCACTTGTAAAACAGGAAGCTGAAGCATTGAAGTAGGGAAGAGTGTGGGAAACATTGAATTGCTATTACAGTACATATTTCCAAGCAGCAGGAAGTTAGTACTGTCAGACTAATAAGGATTTTATTCTCTACATGTAAACAACCTCTACCACTACCTCTATGGCAAAAGGTCAAGCATCCATCTATATAATATTTTTACCAATTTAATCTGAAAAAAGACTTAATGGAAATCAATCACTCCATATTTTAAACTTTAAAAGTACAGCAGTCTTCTACTTATAAATCCTATCTACGCAGCTGAATTTGCACATAATATAATAGGCAGGTCTAATACACTTGCAAAAGTATCAGCAGCATACATGTGTTATTATATAAAAGAATGCATATGTAAATATCCCACACAGTAAGTGAGATAAATCAGTAATACCTTTAAATCTGGTAGGAATCAAACTTGGTTGATTACCATTATTCAAAGGCATGATTCTGAATCAATTATTGGATAGATTTATTTTACACATATCATCTTTTCTGGTTCTTATAGACTGTAACTGTGTAGAGTTTATAAGTACACATATACATGTGTGTGTGTGTTTAAGTGAGTTTATATAAAAATTAATTTATTATAATTTCAACATACCGTGTTTTCCCCAAAATAAGACCCTGTGTTATTTTATTTTATTTTATTTTTGCCACCAAAAAAGGCACCAGGTCTTTTTTTTTTGGGGGGGGAGATAATGTCATCCACTGACTCACATCATTTGCGTGCATCACCCCTGGCCTCTTTTTTGCTATCAGAGGCCTTCAGGAACTTCTTCATCTGGCAAGGCCAGCAAGGCTTTCCTGAAGGCCTCTTTAGCCAATAACAGAGCTCCAGATTGATCCTGAGCTCTGTTATTGGCTACAGAGGCCTTAAGCAAAGCCTTGAGAGCTGCAGCAAAAGAAATGGGCCGAGGTGTGTGAGGCTTGGCTGCAACTATCCAAAGGTAAGTAGTTGGGCAGCTCCACCCCGCATTCCCACCCTAGCTTAATTTTTACCTGTGTACTCTCAAGTGGGCGGGGGTCTTAATTAGGGTCTATTTTGGGATTAGGGCTTATATTGGGCACATGTATAAAATCAAGCTAGGGTTAACTTTCTGAGTAGGTTGTATTTTCAGGAAAGCACGGTATTAAGACATATCGTTTATAGCAAGTCATTTAAATGCCTGGAAAATACATCAATACAAATTTGTCAAGAGGCCACAATGCTTCAATATATACAATTGAAAATATCTTCTAATTTACTCAGTATTTTCAAATGTCAATAATTATTTTTAAGGAAAAATGGTAAGCCATTATCTAAAGCAGAAAAGCACTGGTTTACAAAACTGTATCAACTCAAGAGATCAGTTAGTATTTTAACCATAGTGATGATTAATTATGGGGAATTATTTTGTTCCATATCCTTTAATTCATATATGACATAACTGTTACAGTGTCTACTCTTTATAACATATATCTTACAATATTTGGACCATCCTGACCCTGCTGGCCTTCCATAAGGCCATGAAGAACTGGCTTTTATCGTTGGAAGGGTCTAGGATGAGCCTGTCTATAATGGTGGAATCCTGAATGATTGTAGTTTGGGATTGATTATATTTGCCTTCTGTTAGTGTTTGCTAACATGTCTTTTTTGCTTATAATCCTATGCTAGTAGCCTAGAGTTGTAATTTGAGATTTGAATGGCCATATAAATTATTTTTCTTAATTTACATGGGCAAATTACAATTATGAGTAAAAAAAAATTAAAAAAAAGATTTGGATGTTGTACAAGTGACACTATAATCAAATTTATTTCAGCAAGTACCTTCTCCTCATGATCTGGACCATGATTTTATAGGATTTCAGTTGTCGGGAAAATTGTAAGCAATTGAGTTATAATTTCCTTTTAAACCACTGTTATTCAAATATTATGATCTTTGGGAGTTGAAGCCCACACATCTTAAAGTAGCAATCCAGTAATGATGTGCTGAGATAACTTTTTATGTCCCATTCCCTGTTCACGCTTAAGTTCTGGAACAATGCATACAATTTTTACAATTACAACCATTGCCATGTTCTCTTTTCCACATTTGCCGGCTGAGAAAATTTAAGGAAATAATTTTCACCAAAACTGCCATTCAGCTGTCAGCTTTATATTACTTTGTCAGCTTTTACTATCTGGAAAAGCAAAAGTGATAGCTTGAATAAAGGTACTAATAATAAGAAAGAAATTAAGGGTGTAAACATGGCAATGTGAAATGCATATTTAGTAGTTATACCATGAGGCTGAGCTAGGATATCTGAGAAAAAAATATTTCCAGCCTTCTATAATTAACAATCCAAATTTAAACATTTGTTCTGGTTTTCTAAATTCACTCATTTATTATTTTCATTTTCAATTAAGCAATAGAACACAATATTTCTCACTAACATGCATAGGATGGCCACAGGATTATGTGTTTAAAATTTCTAGTGTCTTACACTTACACACACATATACACACATCTATCTATCTATCTATCTATCTATCTATCTATCTATCTATCTATCTATCTATCTATCTATCTATCTAATATCAGAACAAAGACTTCAAATCTGTTTTAAAATTACTGAGGCGCAAGATAAAACCACGAAAGTTCACCCGGCCATGTATATTTTACTGCAAACATGTCATTTTAGACATCTTTCAAAGCTGTATGTGAATATGAAAATCAATCCTACTGAAGTATTCTTGAAACTTCTTATTGACATATTCATGCAATGTAAAATCAATCACAAACTAAAGGAGCATTTTTGGTGGAATGGAATAGGAAATATTCCCACCAAAAAACTCCTTTGCCTTCATGGTTTAATTTGTATAAAACATTCAGTGCAATCTCTTCCTTTTTTTTTTCTTTTGATAAAAATTTGAATATCCACCCATTCATGATCTTTTGTTTGTTCTACAGAAAATAGTAGTTATTACTAGAAAATGTCCCCGTCAATAATATACAAAACAAGTCTTTCTAAAAGATAACAAATATAAAACAATATATATTATATAGATATAACCTATAGAAGGCTTGAAATGGAATACTACTTATATGTTAACATTGTATTTCATATTTCAAGTTCAGCATTATCCATTTGTATGGGGCATTTTCCATTATGCTCCCAGTTCTAATATATATAGATTATTTCTTTTCTTATATGCAGATGGTGCATAATATGCATATGTTCTGTGTCTATGGATTTGGTTTGGAAAGAGATATAGTAAAGGATATGCCAATACTGAAATCCTACATGCACTTTTGATTGCAATCTGATTGGGATTATGTGCTACAGGAAGATTTTCATTGGATCAATATGTTTGTTACACAGTTGGAATATTAAGCCTTTCATGACTGTATTACTCAGATAAACTTTTCTTTTTTTCTTTCTCTATCCTCAAGTACAGGATAGAGATAATAAAAGCAGAAACTACAATTGCTTTTGCTCTTTAAAGTAATGTAAAATTCAATTATAATACCATATAATAAAAATTGAGAAACAATTTCTAAAAGGAATTGCAAAATACACCACATAAATGCCTAATGTATGATATATACTAAAGTTGACAACAATAATACAATCACAAAAATGTAACCAGGTTTTGTTTCAATAAGCAATGTTTTAATGTAAAGTTCAATAAAATAAAATCCTGATAGTATTGAACCTCATCAGAGAAAAGACTATGGAATTATTATTGTGAAAGTTGGTAAAACTAAATGACTGAGTTAAGGAATGTTTTTCCAAAGAATTAAAAAAAAATAAACATTTTTGTATATATCATTTCCCCCCTCAAAAATAGTTATACTGTTCAGGAAGTTTTAAAACTTGACTAATGAAGAAGATACCGTGAAGTCCATGTGTTGGAATAAAATAAACTGTTAACTTGTTAACTAGATTGCACCATGCTTAAATAGCTGTGCATAAATGATGCAAAAAGCTTTGCTCATTTTATATTCTGTGCAGGTATGGCATTAAAACTGTAGATTAATTAATTATTAACCTTGTAGTTTACCATATCAAAGTTTATCAAACTTAACTTTCTTTAACATTTACTACTGTATCAGATTCAGCAATATTTTGACAGCCTAAAATTACACTATTGTGACCTTGACATTAGTATTCAACAGCATTGATGGAAGAATGACAGCTTCTCCATCGTAGTGGGTGATTTTGCAAGCTTTTACCTTCATGACTATGGAGTTTCTGTCAAACGGGCTTCCAGCTGAATGATCGCATTCTTTTGAATTATGAAGTGGCTGCAAACTGTGCTAATTGGGTCCATACTGATGTCACTCATAAAGATTAAAGAGCCTTAATAGTCTTAAAAGTTATATATGTCTAATTTTGAGACAATATCTGTAGCTTTCAGTCCAATTAAATATAACCAATTAAGTTTAAATCTATTCTCAAAGCTTAAAATTTCTATTTTTTGCATTAGGAAAAACAAAAGATAAATAATATGCATATATCTCTTTCCCTCTAAGATAGTGTGGAGATCCAGGTTTGCACTTTTCCATTAGATTAGCCATTCACTCTCAGTCTGGACTGGGAAATAAAAAAAACATCTATTTTCCAACTTGTACTGGACCAGATTGGTAGATAAAAGTAAATAACCATAAATTATGAGGCCATCATCATTCATTAGAGTGATTTGGACTAGTAAATATGTGATAGACAACAAAGAAGTGTTTATTTAGAGTTAGCAGCAAAATGTTTATAGAATGTAATGAAGATTCTCTACTACAATAATACAATACATATAAGTGTATTCATTTTAGAATAAGGAATTTCAATTTTCAATTTTCTACAGTTATCCATATCTTCTCTCTTATAGTCTGAACTAAACTAAACTAAACTTTGTATAAAATTAACATATTGACTAAATTGTGCTCTGAACTGATAGATGACTTTGCTCAGCAGTTTCAATCAGATGTTAAAAATCAAGAGAGAGAGAGAACTGACCTGCAAGCACTGTAAAAATCAGAGACTATAAGGTTAACATTCTTTCTTTTATTTTAGTACTACTAATCAAAACTGACAGTGAAGGAAGGAGTGAAACAGTGCTTCCAATTCCCAATCCTCATAGATGGTCCAGTAAAATTCTATGGTTTGTGGCATCAAAGCTGCTGAGGGTACACTATTTATCCAAGTCATACACATTCCAACATCAAGTTAATCAAGGACAGTGATCAATGTTTCTCTTCCTGTCAGACCTTTAGAGTAGATCAGGAGAGAAGTGAAAATCATGCAGGCATATACTATTTTTATTATCAATATTTATTTTTATTCTAACTAACAAATAACAGAATCTTACAAGTCTGAATGTGCCTTTCTGTCCTCCCCCTTATCTTTTTGAGAACTAAGGCGGGTCTTGTCTGAGATGTTTTCTCGATTTATAGTTCTGCCCCAGAATCAGCTTTCTTTTATCTGACATTGTTTTGGTATCATTTCTTACTCCTGTCCCTCAAGGCCATCACCTTTTCCAACTACAGTCAGATATCTTGCCTCAGTAAAAGAAATCAAGGTAATATACAGTATTTCATCAGCAGTGTTGAAAAGTTGTTACCTCATCACTTTCTCTAAAAAAGGAAAGATGGAAGTATGGAGATAGTTATCCAAATTCCCTAGATACAGATATGGTCTTTTTAGAAAAAGACATATCATAGCCTCCTTCAAGAAATATGGTGAAGACACAATTTCCTAAAAAATGTTTCTTTAAGGCCAGCATCAGCAAATACAATCCAAATCCATCATCTTCTTCTGTTTCCTTCTGCAATCAGCTAGACTGTTGTTGCCCTCACTTATAAAGCTCCAATAAAAGGAAATAATTTGTAATATACCGTAAGCCACTAACAATTTGTGAAATGCTGTAAAAAAAATCTGAAAATCTCCTACATCATAACCACAATGTGTATGTGTATTATATTTGTTGGTGCTTTCTAGATTTGTAAGCTCAGAATAAACTGTGTTAGGGAAGGAGGCTAAGAACAACAAGAAGGAAAAAATAGACAGGTTTAAAATAAAAGGAAACATGTGGCGGGCAGAGAAAAGAGCTCAAGTGGGGTGAATAGAAAAGGAATTCTTATTTTATCATTCTTCCACATTCTTCTATGTTTGGAGTCCTGTCCCTGATTTTATTTCTTTGTCATCCACCATTTTAGCATTATCTAAGAGCAGCCTGTTCATATCTAAGCATAGCCTTCATATCTAAGGACAGTCTTTAACTCAAGATATTCTTATTTTATATTTATTTATTAAATGTGTGTGTGTGTGTGTATACATACATACATACTTACATACATGCATACATACATACAAACTATATATATATATATATATATATATATATATATATATATATATATGTGTGTGTGTGTGTGTGTGTGTGTGTGTGTGTGTGTGTGTGTGTGTGTGTGTGTGTGTGTGTATGTGTATGTGTATGTGTATATGATGTATATGTATATGTATATGTTCAATAAATCATAGTGTGGCTGTGTGTGTGATTGTGTTGTCCATTGTGATACTTTACAATTGGGCCAGAGGTCAACTAGTATGACAGTTGAGCTTGAGTCATGGCATGCAGGTTTTTAAATTTAATAACCAACATCTTAATTTGCACCCGAAATCAAGCAGTGCAGTGCAGCTTGCAAAACAGCAATGTAACATGGACCACTCTAGGGTGCCAAAGACTGCCTGCACTGCGACACTCTGCACCAGTTGAAGCTTCTGAATTCTCTCCAAGGATAGCCCATGTAGAGCACATTGCAGTAGTCCTGGCATGGGATGATCAGAAAGACTGAATACAGGGAATTCTTAACTGGATACTGTCTATGATCTGCAAACATAGTGCAATTTTCTTTTATTTTTGTATATACATGAAGACTTCCACATCAATTGGAATTTTTTATTGTCAAAAATTGACCAAATGAAGGCTCCCAAATGCAGTTTTCACATCACACTGTAATTCAGAGAATTGATATTAATCTGTGCCAGATAACAGTCTTTGCCAAATAAGAAAGGATTCATTTAAATATCTGGGATTGAAGTAAACAGGTAGCAATAAAGACATATTTGAAGGTAATTATAGTTATGGAGAGAAATAATAAAAATATCTTAAAAGGTTGAAAAATTAAAACTCTCCTAGTTAGACTTATCAAAATGAACATTGTTTATCTGTCTATCTATCATCTATCTACCATCTTTCTTTCCAAATAGCATCAATTTTAATCCCAGATGGAATATTGAAAAATTGACAAAGTAAATAGATTGTATGGTATGGACTAGAAAAACTATGTGTAAATTTAAAAATTTTGCAAGATTCACAGAACAGACCTAGACTTTTCCAAATTTCAAATTATATCACTGTGCAGAGCGACTTGAATTATAGAAAGCATAAAATCCCCAAACAGCAGGATGTCAGAAATAGAAAGAGCTGTTCTAGCCAATAAACTTCATAGGAAGTTTATTTTTAAAAAAGAAGACGACAAAATCTGAAATGTTTGCTCTAGATTCTAGGTAGTAAGAATTTTACTTTGGTAGAAACCTCCAATTCAATAAAATAAAGATTTCCCCAGATTTATCTTTCATTAATCAAAAAATGTCAAGAGCAGTCTTTTTGGTTTTATATCTGTTTAACACGTTGAGTTATATAACTCTTCTTTACTTCAATAAATAATGCTGTAGAATCTCTGATCAGATTATTAAGTTGAAATTCTTCTTTATTACAATAAAACTAAAGTGAAATAGATGTTATCACGTGGGTTTTCCCATGTTCCTGAAATATATGTCAGTAATTGTATCTTCCTTGCTTAAATACAAAATTAAGCACCCATGTTGCATAAAAATAATTTTGAATACAAAAGGAAAATAAATCTCAAATCTCAGTTCGATTAGTGAAACTAGACCTTTAAATTATATCAATATATTTAAAGATTTGGTAGATTTAGGTCAAGGTGTAATAAACCATGTATTGGAAGACAGACAATATCAGTTTATCTGGGATACCATGAGAAACAAGTTCAGAAATGATAGGTTTTCCACCTTGACATCAGAAAAAGAGAGAGCTGTCACTTTTGCAGTGAACCGAATGACAAAAAATGAAGCAACTTTTGCTTAGTAGACTAGTTTCTTCCTACTTGTGCAGTATGTCTGTAATATTCATGCTTAAGCTGCTTAGGTAGCATGTTTTGTAATTGCAAAGTCTGTGAAGCTTGTTACTGCTACCAACTTTATTACTTTACCAGTATTATTACTGACCTGTTCATGAATGTTTCTGTCCAAATGATGCAGTTTCTGTTTCAAAAAGTTGTGGTCAATTAGGTTACATACTTTCTCTTCGTTTATGTGGATTATTATTATATAAACATTATATGGAATACTGTTGTGTGTATGTATATTTATGTTCAAACTTTCCATGCATTTTATTTATATCTTTTACTCTGCTGGATTTATATTGTTGTTCTTTCTATTAATCGATTCTGAGGGCTAGAAAACAATTTTATTAAAATTAAAAACATACAGTTTCATTTGTAGATTTTTTTTTTGCCCCTGAAAGTTAACCACAGAAATCTGAAACTGCGGTGGACTACATACTGTTCTTTATGTGATTCATTCAGTATTGCATCAAATGTTAAGATAAGGCAAGCAAATATATTTAATTCTTCAGAAATGCATATATTTAGTTGATTAAATATATCCAAATTATTCCAGTGATGTTTGTTAAAATTAACTGAGCAAGGTAACTTTTATACTTATATAGGTTTCTGCCTGCAAAATTTTAAAGATATTTCTTTTTTATCTCCTGCTAGATAGGATAGGATATTGTAGTGTTGCCACAAATAATTTTGCACTGTGGGTAGCTTATAGTTGAAATGAATAGCAGTATATACTGTATTTTTCACAATGTAAAGAGAAACAAAGACTTATATTATCACAACTAATGTTTGTCACCCAGACACAGGAAGCAGACCAAGTTGGAGTCACAAGGTTTAAAGGTTGAAGTATCTTCCTTTAAAATGAAGGACCATTTACTGATCAACTGATTACTTTGGGCTTTTAATCATATTTTACACACTGTCAAGTGGTGCCTTAGCACCATCTTGGGGTATTAAGAGATGAGAAAATACTTATATAATTTAGAGTAATGTCTGAATCTCATTGATTTTTACATCTGTTAAATAGTAAGCTGCTGGAACATATTCATAAAATTACTATTTGAAAGTGAGTGTTAACAAAAAGTTTTTTTTCATTTGATGTTCACTGCCATTGATGTAAACAATATATACTTATATGAGGGATTTAGAGATAGACATGCTAGCCTTAGTTTTTTGCAATTTTCAGAATACTCATCTCTTCAAATTAGATTGATAGTTGTTTGAAAACCTATATTGATTGTTGATAGTTATTGATAGTTTGATAGTTATGTTTGTGCCAAATGATTCTTTGTCATTAATTGTGTGCATAAGTAATTTCACCTGATAGCTACTTTCCCTGAGACTGTACAGTCAATACTGGGGTAGACAGAGGGCTAATTAAACATAAATAATATATTTATATTTAACCATAAAGATCACATGGAATGGCATTTATATAGCTTCCCACACACATTTTTTGTATAAAGTAGGTAGACATAGTCTTGGCAGAAAACTTTTTGTCTTTTAAGGCCATTGAAAATTCTTCTCTACTTGCTTGCTTTGTTTTCTCCTCTCCCCTCCCCTCCTTTCCTCCTCTCTGGGTCAAACTGAGATGCAGAACACAAGCCTCATTGTGGGCATGCTAGTTGGATTCAGTTATGGATATTTGGTGCAGTGCACAGCAAGGTGTGAGTTTGCAGTTGCTGCAAGTTGCAGTGGAGGCTGATGGGAGATCTTGGTGCCTGCCCCCCCCCCTCTAATTTATTAGTGTGTCTTGGCTGCCTGCTTGATTGGGACTGCCAGGCTGAGTTCAATTTCTCACTGTAGATCCCTTTAAGGAAGTGTTTTTAAAGGAAATAAAGTTTCACGTTCATACCACTAAGCTACGGAAAATCTAAAACCTGTTGAGCCAAGAGGCTTTCTATTACAGAAAGGAATTCCTCTCCAGGAGTCAAAATATAATGTATGGTTTCAGTCATGGTTTTGCAATGCTGTTTATATAGTTTCCCCCCATTTTCTTGTATAAAATGGGTAGGTACAAAACATTTTATCTTTTAAGGCAATTGAAAATTATTCTCTACTTGCCTTCCCTTGCTTCCTCCTCTCCACTCTTCTCCTCTCCTTTCCTCTTCCCTCCACTTCTGGAAGCAGCATGCAACAATTTTGTTGTACGGGAACAGGTAAAATGGCCTGGAGATTGCTTGTGACATCATACCAAAGGGAGCCTCTTTACTATATTTTTATTTGAGAAAGTATCCCTGATTATGGTTCTGGCAACAGTTCTTCATTATCACTATATTTACTTTCCATCAACAAAATGTACTGTACCTGAGAAACAGTCAGGGACTTCTCTATAATTATTTTTCCAAACCTATATTTTCTTTGAGATCTTTCCTTGATACTAAACACAGGAAAACTAAAAGTGACAACCAGCAAATGCAGTAGTAAATAATGGGGGTGGGGAGGAAGGTGATTAGCAAGAAATAAACATGGCTGATTTGAAATATTTTAGCCACAAATTAATTTCACTTTGCTTTTAGTTTACTTTGCATTAGATAAGACTATTATTATCCTATTAAATAAAATCATAAAGATAGTGTTAGTTGAGCACAGCAAGATATTTGGGACACTGTGTTGCTTACTAACATCCTAAACTATTCTTAAAACAATGTTTTTATTCTAAAATTAATAAGTTGTGGAATGCAGCATGTTTCTGACTTTTTTCTCTGTATATGCGTGTTTAAAATTTAATATAGTTCAAATTACCTGTTTCATTCTGCTCTAGAGGGCTCTCATACACAAAAGTGTGTTGCAGTGCAAGATGAGTAGTGATTAACACTAAGTGGAACTCTTTAATTCAGCTACACTTTAGAATAATTGAACATGAATAAAATGTAAGATTAAAATGAACTTATTTTGGAAGCATACAGAAAAATCACATTAAGGGCACATTAACTTCATCCCTACTATTTTATTACAATTAATACAAAAATATATAATATTGATTAGTTATTTTTAATTGTATTATTATTTCTAGTAATGCTACTTAAGAAATAAAAATAGGAACTGGAAATATATATATTTGGAACATTTCTTTTAATTTTTATATACCCAGCAATTATAAGATCTGCATCAGAAACTTTTGTTACAGTTTTCTCGCCTATTGAAATAAGATGTGTGGCCAATAAGACAGAGATATATGGATTTGGTGCTCTGAAATTCTGCAATTCCTGATAAAGAGGCAAAGCTCCAGTTACAGAAATTTTTGCTGAGCATGAGGTTTTTTTCCCCTTCTATTTCTTGTTCTTAATCTTTCATAAAATTGATCTAGTTTCCATGAATCCTTAAGGCCTCATGAAACATTATTTATAAAACCCTGCGGTAGATAATTCTAAAACATAATTTATTCTTCCTAGATTCTGCCTGATCCTATTGCGGCTCAAAACAGTAACATAGTATGGCCATGTGTGGTCTGAGTAACTCCAGAAATGTGATGGCTCTCCCAGATGCAAGTTCAAACTTCAGGGAGAGGGAAGACACCACTCCGGGAACTTTGGAGAGGGGTGAAGAGAAGTTGCTGAGGGCTCCAAGCCTGGAGTGGAGAGGCCAGGCTCAGTGGAAAGGTTGGAGGGGTAACCAGACAAATGGCCAACTCTCAGAGGAATAGGTGAAGCACAACTGCAGCTGGAGAGAACAGAAGTCCCACAGGAAAGCAGAGGAAGAAAGCACACAGCTGCAGTTGCCCAGGAGGAATGAGGAGGAATTGCCTCCTGCACTTGATCTGTGAACGAGGCAGGACAACAGAAGTCAGCAAGGCTGCTCAGGAGGTGGCAGTTTCACCCATCCTGATAAGCTCATTTTTTATTAGCATTTATAGGCCGCCCTTTTCCCTGAGGGGACTCAGGGCGGCTTACAATGATAGGGGAAGGGAGTGCAGGACAAAACACAAAAAGAAAATGTGAATGTGCAAAATGTGCACTTGTCCATGGCTCTTTTGTCCAGCAAATGGAGCAAAGCATCACTGGAACAACTCATCAGTTTCTTGCTGTGCATTTGTTCAGCCATTGTGATTCTTGTGTGGGCTTAAATCTTGACTCTGCTACAGAACTTGGACATTGCTTTTCAAACTTTGGGCTTGCTTCTTGGACCTTGAACTTGACTTTTGGTTTTGGTGATTTGTGCTTGGACCATGGATTACTCTTTGGACTCTGAACCTGATGAGGGGACTTTATGGAGTTCCTCTGTGTTTCCAGATGAAAGAAATTGGACTCATTGAATTTTGTGCTAGTTCCTGTGAGTTCTGAATCATGGGGTATACTATTAAGAGTTGACAAAGCTCCCATAAAGACTTCAACCCTTTGGGTGTGTGCCTGGAGCAGGACACGACAACGAATGATTATTTCAAATCATGTCAGGTTTTATGTATAAAAAAGAAAGTATCCTAATCTCATGAGAA
This sequence comes from Thamnophis sirtalis, assembly GCF_051295495.1. Classification (NCBI taxonomy): domain Eukaryota; kingdom Metazoa; phylum Chordata; class Lepidosauria; order Squamata; family Natricidae; genus Thamnophis; species Thamnophis sirtalis. The sequence continues at coordinate 48,559,857 of NW_028261390.1, forward strand.
TACGAAAGTGAAAGGCCACAACACATTTCTAATATAAATGTTTTATTAAGGATGATTATAAATTTGATTTTTACATGAAGATTTAACACAGCTGCAAGACAAATCTGAGTATATAAAACATAATCCAGAAGGTTCAAGACTGGAATAAAAAAAATAACATTATTTTCAACCTCCCAAAAATAAGATTTCGTAATTTGCTCCCTGAATTAGCATTCCTAAAAATTAACTATTTTAAAATACTTTTTAAAAAACTTTAAATTGCTTTAAGATTATAAGATGTTTTTAAGAATAAATTTATTTAAATAGCCTTTGAATATTTTGAAATTTTATAATTAATTCCACTATTGTGTATTCTATTTTAAATATTGTTTCTTTCCTTGAAATCCTTGGCTTAATCTAAATAAATAGGAAAGAAGCTTCCAAATAAATGAAGACACATCCTACTGCAGTTGCAAATACCAAACTTTAATTGCTATAATATACTGTTTCCCAATTTGTTCTTCTAAGCTATCTCCAAGGATACCTTCCACAGAGCAAGTATTGCATCAGTCTAGGGATAGGAAACGTGGAAGTATTGGGCTGGAACTGTTCTAAAAAAACAATTGTGAAATTGTAATAAAAAAGTTCTAGGATGCACCAGGATGGCTTATATAAAACTATTCAGGAAAAAATAACTGCATTGATGATGTAGTAGCAATAATGTAGGAATATTTCATTTAAAATGGAGTGGAGTTTGAAATTGGTATAGAAAAACATTACTTAGCTAATGAAATCTGCTAGAATAACACATCTTTGTAACCACTACTATATACCTATAGTACCCACAGTCAAATACTAAGTAAATGGAAGACTCTCTTACATCTTGTCAATAGGCTTTCTAAACCTACAATTCTAATATTTAGTGTTCCAATACTACTATTACAATAGAATATTCCAGATACTATTTAAACTGAAAATGTCTGCCCAATGTTATTTTTTTTTATTTCAAAAAAAGTGGTTCTATGTTTTCCTGGAAATTATTAGGAAAAAATCAAAATAAAAAATGTCTACAAATGTGTGCCCATAGCAAACAAAGCATCTTTTAAAGTTATGGCATAAACTTCACCAACTATGTACTTTTGCATGTTATCATGATACACAGACAAAAAAAGGGATGGAGTTGATGTCAGATATTGTAAATTATTCTGTTATTTTTCTCCCTTTCTCCCTTCTCCTTGGACTGATATACTAATATTACCACCCTTAAAAAAAGGACTGGCACAATTATATCTAAAAGACTAGATACACTGATAAAATCATCACACATTTAAAGGAAATTGCAGAAATAGCAATGGTATAAATACCTCTGATTATATTAGTTGCAAACAGAAGCAAGCAAAATTATTAACAGAACATAAATATATTCCTTTAAGGAAAGATTAAAAATGTTAAACTTTAAGTTTGGGGGGGGGGAGATGACTAAGGAGATAACACCATAAACTTACATAAAAGTATGCACATTGTGAAGAAACTATTTTCTTCCCTATTTCAATTTTCAGAATATGATGTGATTTCATAAAGTTGATTGATAGGAATTCAAAAGAAAAACCAGAAAGTACCTCTGCATGGTTATAATGTCTGAATATAAACTTTACTATGATGTTCCTTGCTTGGACAACATTAAAATGGGATTCTACAATTTAATAAAGAAAAAGTTTATCAGTGATGATATGTTCAAGCAGAATCGATATATTTGTTAATAAGAATTGGATCGTATGAATGCCTCAATAATCTTGCTTCCAGCTATCTGCAATTATTTAATTGGCCACTGTACGAACAGAATGTTAGATTAAATAAGCCGTAACCATAGGATTCTTATTCAAATTATAAATTTAAATGGCATTTTATTCCTTCTCCATGGAAATAAATTAGTGGCAGGTTTAGGAAAAATGCCAAGGATTTTGTTATTAATTGATTCAAAAAATGTATGCATTTTCTGTAGACAGTTTATATGGCCTACGCGTGCCGAATGAACATGTAGAAACTTAAAGATTTAATAATTCCAGTATTGATCTTTAAATCTAGATATATATAATATGTAGGTGAACAAATATTAATATTTCATTTACATGCTTGTACCACATTATTGGTGATAGATATACAGAAATACTTGAAAATGCAACCCCTTTACATGGTTACTTCATGAGACTACACATTTATTTATAATATATTTGCTTGGGAAAGGCTAAAAATATCACAACTATTGCAGAATAGCTAATGATGGAAATTCACAGCTTCTTTCTGTGAGAGTTTTCATCATCTGACATATCTAGGTCAAGAGCACTGAGAGCTAAAGTTCAAATACAGGTCAACTCTAGTAAATCTTGGAAACTGACATAACCTATTCTATCGCTTTTAATTTCTTTTGGCATATAGGAGTGTATTGTGTGTGGTATTATCAGCCTTTTCACCATGTTCACTTTCAGGTATTGTTAGTTTTGTCTTTCTCATTAGTTTACATTGGTCATTGCAGAATCAAAACCATCTCTGACTGATTCTATACTCTTTCTTGATAGGAAAATAAATGTGGAAACCTCATATCAATTTATCATCCTAATAGCTAATTGATAATATTTTAGAGGACTATTATGTATATCTCTTAGATAAAACTAAGAAACCCTGCATTTAATAAGTTTTAAATGTATCATTGCATATTAATCTCAAGAATGGAAGCAAATAATTCAGTAAACCACATTGCTGCATTTTTTTTACTACACTTTTTTTTACTTTAAAGCTAATGAACATTCTATTTACAATTTCTTCTAAGCATTAATGGCTTATTTTCTCTCTCTGAAATCTAAGGGCTGTACCTTTTGCTACTTTCTTTTCTTTTGGCCACCCATGGATTATTGTGTCCTTCATTTTATTTATTACAAACTTTACACAATTTTTATACTTAGCACCAAAGACAACATGCCTTTGGCTCTATTCTAGTTTTTTTTTTAAAAAACTATTACTGTTATCTTTCGTTTATTGCAAGAAAATAAGAACATAGTAATAATTTGCAAAAGGTTTATTTACGTTGTATTCTTACCTAGCTCAAATTGAGTGAAGCAGTACATAAAATGTATAGGCAACATGCTACTCCCTAAATTCATTTTTTACGTGTTTGGGGGGCTGCAGATAATATGCATAAACAGACTTGTTTCATTTTCTGCCAGTATGATTGTGGGTTATTTTAAAATCTTTTATTTTAATGCTTTTTTCTATTCCATTTAGAGTTACCTTAAAAGAATGATCAATGAATTTAATAAAATAAATAAGATAAAAATACAGTAAGTAAAATCAATTCATTAGCCAGTTTTCCTTTCCCTTGTACATAACATTTTTTTGCATACCTTTAACTCTGCTACTTACTCTTTCCATCCACACTTTTAAGGTAGGTCACTTTTTTCATAACATTCGTTTTTTAAACATTGCACATTTTTGATCCCACTTTGGTTTTTTATTATCCAACTTCTATTTATTTAACTCCAGCTTTATCTTTATTGTTCCCCCATATGGTTAATCAAAAGAGCACACAAATCTTCCATTTGTGTATCTATTAAAAGCTGAAGAATGATAAAGTAATATGGTTAGATAGTTTAACCTAACTATGGCTCACCCTTTCTATAAATCTTTCTTTAAAATAAGTCAATATACATTTTGTTTTCACAACCAATACAGAAATTTCAGCAATTAGATTACTTTCATTTGAGAACCTAATTCATCATTCAGCATGTTAGAGAAGAGACTTCTTCAATGTCTTTCTACTATTCATTCTCTGAACTGGTAAATTTATCCATCTATTTCCACAGCAATTGACCAATGTGCAGTTCTCTTAACTATCCTTTGAACACTGTCAGGCTGGGAGCAGATTACTACAGTTGTAGAAAAACTCTCCTAAATTAAAAAGAAAATTCAGCATCAAACTTAAAGACAACAGACACTGCCCCAGGCCTACCTTTCCTTTTGATAAATTTTGGAAAAGTAGGCATTTATTTTTCTATTAAAATGTATATTAATATTTAGGGTGGCATTGCTTGTTAGAAATTGTAGTAGTGGTTTTATGAACTGTTGTGCAAAAACTGGGAGAAAAAGATAAATACATTCATATTCTGGATGAAGAACATGTGCTGCGAGAAAAACTTACATTGTGTTAGAGAGTTTTGTCAGAATTTTTTTTTTTATAATGACTAGTGTTAAAAGGATGTACTCTACTGAAATTTCTGTACTTACATACAAGAAGAAAATGTTTTCTGCTCTCAGAACAGCACCATTGTTATTTAAGTGTCTACTTATTTCCTAAATCCTATCACTTTTAAAAGATTTCCAGAATGAGTGAAATCATAATCAACGAGTTTGGTATGATTATGTCTACCAAAGAATATGTCTTTTTATCTGCTCATGAACCAAATAGAACAGAATAACCAGCTCATTAAAGACAAGTTGAATAATTACATAATATTCCCTATTAATTTCATATATTTGAATATAACAAAAAAATAACGGTTGGAAAAAAGAATAAACCTTATTTATTTTTAGTGGTGTTTAAATAAGGAGTTAATAAAACTGTGGAAAACCATAAACATGACTTTCAAGAAACTACAGTATACAATGACAATTAGAAAAATAAAATTTATATCCAGAACAGCAATAAATCATTAGAAAGAAATTTAAATTATTCATACACTAACTTTTTAGGAAAGAAAGAAAAAAGCTGTTAGTCTTTCAATAGCCTGTTACTATTGCCTATCTCAATAAAATAGAGCCTTATGCAGTCAATTTCCTGACCTGGCCTACCTTGAAGGGAATGTTGATAAATGTATTTTGATTTTGAAAGTTTCATTGTAATACAAGCTCAAATCATTTAGATTATAACTTATTTATTAACTTGAACAAAATAATTGTTGATACTTTCTGCAGAGCCACAGACATTCAAATGAATGTGGGAATTTCAAAGAATCTAGAGCAAAGTTAGAAATAAAATAGTGCCTGAATATAATAGTAGAGATCTTGAATCAATTTACCGTAGTTGCCCTTCCCTATCTGTTTCAGTTTATAAAATTCTGCCTAATAAACAGACTTCTATAAATATATAAAGCAAAAATCCAGTAGTGATGATCTTTCAGGCTAATAGGTTGTGATCTAATTGTTTGATATCATGTCATTTCATTAACAACTGGGTGGCATCTTGAGAGGTAAAGTGATCTGTTCTGTACCACAGTTTGCAAGCTCACGGGCAACTGATCAGGAACCAGGGCACTGGGTTTGTAACAGAACTAATTTCTAATTGGACCATATCTCTATAAGTCAGTTCCTAACCATTTTTACTTCTGTACATGCAAGCCACAATTATTATTGAAATAACTCATTGTGAAATGAATCAGAATTAGACTATGACCTATTAGCACAGACATTAACATTAGACGTCTATAAGATTTTTTTTTCAATTTTTTTTTAATTCACAGCAGTACAAATTTCAAAGGAAAACTGTTAGATGTTTTTATATATGTGTTTATCTAATGTAAAATCAACCAATTTCACACCTGAACAAATTCTTCTCCCATCCCTAGTATTTATTGTGCAGGTATATACACATAGCAAAATCAAACAAAGGGTCCAAGTCAAGAATAAGAGGTAAAATGGGAGAATTGTGTAGAGGACAGGAATAAAATGAAGGAGAAACAGCAAGCTCTAACAAGCAGAAAAGGGTAAGAAAGAAGACAATGTTTTGAAGAAACCCAATTACTGATGGGCTGAAATCTTTAGAAAGGAAAGGAAAAAAGAAATTGGGGAGCAATATGGAAAGAGATAAGAAAATTCTGTAACTGAGAGGACAGAGATACAACAATCCTTAAAAGAGAAAAATATATCATTTTGGACTTCCTTTTTGCTTCTGTGTGATTAAATTGGATTTTTATTTAAAAGCACTCCACTCAACCCAGGGCCTTCCAAAATACAAACAAGCAGAAGGACTAAATAAAGTGAGCAATCAGTTTTGCAGCTGTGAGTGGAACATCAATGACTCATTTTCAGAGATGGTAATATTACATCTACTTAATTTTAGAACATTGTTAGTGACACAGAGACTTAGAAGCTGCCAAATAGAACAGTATTAGAGGGGCACTGAATTAGTAAGTTTGTTGACCCAGATGCAATGTAAGGGTATAGAATAGCAAGCATAATGATTTCTAGGTTCTTAAATGTCAACATGACTTTTAGCAATTATGTATGAACTGATCTTTGGAGAAGCTGACAATTTGAGCCAGAAAGATCCACAATTGTAATATTGCAATGGCTGGGATTTTCTGTTGCAGTAAATTATGAGCAATAAAGCAAGCATATTATTAAAGAGAATATTTTATTGTTACACATATTTCTTCTGAATTATACATTCTAACTATCTCGTATAAGATGAAAAAGAAAAGGAATCTTGCAAAAGAAATATTGTGGGATGGGTTGGTAAAAAAAATGATGCAACATTTACCTCGCAGCATGTTGCTCTATTTGATTAAAGTACGCAGCACATTAAAAAAAAGAAAGAAAAGAAATCCCTTCCATTTCTCTAGAGTAGCAATGATTATCTCTGATCACTGTCAATTAGCATTTTTTGTGTTTTGTATTCATTACTAAATGATTAGTGAATCAGTATCCAAATCATTTTTGTTGCAAACTTGTTGAAATTTATTCAGCTCTCTAACATTCTGGTGGTAGCAACTGCAATAAGCTGTTATGAATGCTACTTCTTTTATTTCCATGACTAAAGGAGTATAGCATAGAAATAATGGAAGGATTAGCAAAAACCTATGTTAAAATGAACAAAGAAATGATGGTATTATAGTATAAAAATAAAGGCTTTTGTGTCTCTTGGGTAAGTAAAAATAACTTTTCTGCTACATAATAAATTTATTAACCTTTCTGGCCTCATCATTCCCACCTTAACTGAGATATAGTGTCAAAAACAAGAACATCTGTCTGACAACAGAATTCTCAAATTCATTCAGCTTGTTAACAAGCACAATAGCTACCTGGACTGCCAAAGTTACAGCATCAGCACCACCATGCGGACATTTTAAAATAGTGCTAAATATGTTGCTTGGTATTAATGCTTTATATATACATGGATAAAGCATGCTTTTAGATTACTTATGAATTGCTTTTAGATTCCGTATGAAAATTGAAAAAAATCTAGCTTTATGCTCATCTAGAAAACATAAGCTACCATCTTTCTTAAAATTAATTACAATAATACATCATATGATTTTATTACTGTGACTTAATTAAAAACATTAAGAAAATAAGAAATTAATAATTTTCTTACTATCTCCAAGCTGACATTCACTAAAGTACAACATTCTCTTTTCTTGTAGGTACACCTACAGTATCACTTCCCTACTTTAGCTGAAATAGAAGAATTATATTAATATAGAGATATTAATATGAATGCTTTCATATTTTTATGCTTATAGTTCATGTTAAACGTGAATGCTGTTGTGATTAAAGTGCTATAAAACAAAATCTTTCTTTCTCCTACTTATAAGGCTTTCCCATTATTTCTGTCATATCCTAGATTAATTATCAACATTTCAATACTTATTATATTATGCAAAAATAATTTGTATGCAGCAACTGAAAGCTCTGGTTCATGTCAAGAATTATTTTTTGAGATAGGTGGCCACTTAAATTGATTTAGATAGATAGATAGATAGATAGATAGATAGATAGATAGATAGATAGATAGATAGATAGATAGATAGATAGATAGATAGGATGGAAACTACCAGTATATACAAATTTTTTAAAAAAGAATGGTTGCAGATCCCTTGATTACTGAAGAAACAAAAATGTGGTATATAAAACTAAGTAAAATAATAATTACTCTTGAGGAGATGTACACAAAATAGTTCTGATGACAAAAGATGCTGAAAGATTGAAAACATCAGCAAAAATTAAGACAGTGACCAAAAGAAATACAATTGCCATACCAAGTTATTGACAAACAAAACTGAAATGTATTTGAGAATGGAAGAACCCCTGGAGGAGCAGGAAAAAGTTAGTCAGAAGCAATTTCAGAGAACCAATACTGAGACAATAAGGGATCTGAAAAACAAGCTCTATGAGGAATGATTACAGAAAGTAGGACTATGAGGAATAAAAAAAAAACAACTATAATCTAAAGACAGTTCTGTGAAAAGCAGAATGCATGAATGTAGTGGAATAAAGAGTTTGTTAACATGCTGGCTCTTCATAATTCTTCTCCGGACAAGGAAGGGACTAGATATCATCCACTGTACTGTAAAGAAGTTGCTCTTTGTGAAGACTGCAGGACAAATGTCTCAGGCAGTTTAGAGCTCTGGCAGACAAAGGAATAGCCATTTTGCTCAGGCTGCAGTCTGTGCCTTTTAAAGGACAGTAGATTCAAATACATTCTTTTCTAATCACTTTTGGAAATTGCTTGTTAACTGCTTTTCAGCTATTAGGAACCTTTGGAGAAACATGTTTTATGGCACTTGGTGTGTTTCAACCCTTTGTGAAAGAGGTTTTAAATATAAGTTTAAGGACTTTCCCCCCTGGACTGGAATAAGAACTGAAATAAACAGCAAAAGTGTTATTAAAATGTTGATTTTAGAAAGTTCCAAATGGTTAAAAGTTAAAAACAATAAGTAACACTCTAAAAATGGACACTAGAGGGAACTAGAAGGAACTAAAAAGTACAATTAAAGGAGAAAAATCAAACTCAACTTATCCATACAGAATTAAGCAACATATTTTATCATTAGACACACTGAAGGGTGTGTCAATGGACCCAGAAGCAATTTTGAGAGTGTTGGCTTTTACATATAGCCTATGTTTAAAATATATTATAGAAGAAACCAAGAATTGCCTGGCATGACTGAGACTGATTTGGATTTTTTTCACATTTTGAAAAAAAAAGGGGAATTTAAACATGATATGCTACAAAAATGACATGGAAAAAAATGTTAAACTGTAAAAGAAATTGGTTTATGTCTTAATAATTAAAAGAACTATCAATAAAAGAAAATATTTGTAGCTATAACTCAGTGTTGAAATGAGGGTGCTCAACACTAAGGACTCCTCATTTCAACCCTGAGCAATAGTTACAAATATTTTCCTTTATTGATAGCTCTTTTAATTATTAAGACATTAGCCAATTTCTTATTTTGTTTTATTTTAACCTTTTTATTTAATTTTTCCAATAATTTGTATTATGTAAACATTTTAGTAAACTGTAATCATTTTGCTTTTTTCTACTAATTCAGCATGCACACACACTCCATACTAGCAAGATCAAAAGACCAATATATTTTATAGTACTGTGAAACTATTACAAGATTTCAAAGAATATGTTTATAGAAAGAAATTTAATCACAGCCAAGGTCTGAGGAAATCATGGCTTTTAGAGAGATTTTATACTTTCTCTCATCTTTGTAGCTATCTACTACTTTCTAAAGAATTCAAACAAATTCTTGTATTACAAATACATACATGGTTATGTCTTCATTTTCCAAATAACCCTCCCAAAACAGAAACGTTGTTCAATATTATTATATAATAATATTCCATTGCCTAGGATTGAACTCAGAATCTTCCAAGTGGGTGGCAAGCGTTATCGCCTTTAGGCCACCGTACTATCACAAAACATATAATATATAATTGTTTTAAATTCTTAATTTTAGCAAAAATTAAATGACAAAGCTTTTGTCAAAATCAGATATCATAAAGTAAGGAAACAACAAATTTAAAGTTAGAGAATATACACAGCAAACAAGCATTTTAAATGTCTGAAAACTCCTTCCTTACTGTCAATTGATTGATAGAAAAGTGAGAAAACTATATTTCAGTGTTTTGAAATGCTGAAAAACTGTGGCCACATAAATAATTTTCAGATCTAAAATTTCCTGAAAGTTGTTGTTATATTGAAATGTAGCAGGTTAATGTACATTTATTTCAGTTGCAGCTTTCTGATTTGGAGAACAATTATAATCTCAAATGAGAGAAAAGTACCCACATCAAAACTACACTAAAACCATTTCGAGAAATGTTGACGATAATTTTGGGTCATAATTCTGCTTTGAATATATCTTGAATTCTATTTAATTTAATTTAATTTTGAGTATTCTAAATCAAGGTAATGAATTACTCTGGGCAATTGATGCTAAATTCATTTCTCTGTCACAGGAATAGCTACTTGAACAATTCACTATCTGCAAGTATCTTCAAATAGTGTCTTTCTTGGAAAAGTTTCCCTAGGAAAATTGACACTGAATGAGGCAAATGCCACTTTATATATACACCCTTGACAGCAGTTGTCCTGTGAAGTCTATAATCTTGCCAGTTGGATGGAGCGAATGGGTTGTAATCAGCTGATTTCCAATTTGTGTTCTCAGAGTTAACACACAGTATCGAATAACACATTTGAACAAATCTCTCATACAAATCATAAGATAATGTCCTCAAAACAAGTACTGTCTGTATAAGTATATCATATATTTGGTTACGAATTCATTAAATATCTTTAAATATTCAAGCTTCCACATTTATACAGGTTATTGCTAGAGGCTACTTAACTTTCATGTAAGCTTGTGGCCTTGCTATTCAACAAAATATGCACTTTTCTAATCATGATTCTCCACAAGATATATTGATGACACTTGTTTCAAGGAACAATTAAAAAAAACTACATAAGGAATCTCACTGTGCAGATCAAATTTATGGGCTGCCTTTGTGAGAGCCCATTGAGAGATATAATTAATCATTGATGGCACAAAACAATAATATGTTCAGGTTTAAAACTATAGTTTTGGCCAATAAGGATATAACGTGATTCTTAGTGTGGGTCAGCAAACAACAGCTCAAGTGCAAACTCATGAAAATGTACTTTGCATTTTACATTTATTCTGCCTAATTTTCCGAGCTTTATTCCACATGGATGGATTAAATCTTTTCTAAAACATTTCCCTAAGCTATTTAGGCTCTTAAACAAATCAAGTCATAAAACTACTGATCAGCTTCTTTGTTTAAAGTTAGCTTCAAATACTTATCAAGCATAAAAGAACTTGCAATAAAGAGTTTCTACTAGTGAAATAACATCAGTTCCCCCTAGAGCAGCATCATTTTAGAAGAATGTTTTTTGAGACAACAATGCCATTTCAGAGTGTAAGGGGCAACTAATGCTGTATTTTGCTGCTCTTCCCTTATTTTGCTGAAACCATGCAATTAAAAACCTGCATAAAAGTTTACATGATTCATTGAGAAACAAGAAATTTATTTTACTCTTTACCTAGTTTATCCTAGTCATGTTTTCTAATTACATCACAATTGCACTATGAAAAAAAAACTTATTTTTATCGCAACTCTGTTTTTTCTTCTCATTCATGGAAAGCATATGACAAAATCAGAAGCCTCTAGGTCATATTAAACTCTTCCTGAATCTTGGGTCAATGGATGTATTGTGCATCCCAGTATCTTGACACAAAATTATTCATTTGTGCATGCTCCATTGCAATACACATTCAATAATCTTGGTCTAATTAGTGACTGTAGTTAGGCATACACATCCAAACCTCCAATTTTTTTTTTGCTGAGAATAGAGAGGAAAAAATAAATCATTTTAAAAAAGAAGGCAGCATTAAACTTACCTTGGTTGATGTTATTCAGCACTAATCCTAGTTAGTATAAACGATTTGAATTGGATTTGAAGGATTTGGTTGTAAAATTGATTGGGAAGACAACATTTTTGAAATCAGAAAGGAAAAATTAATTGCTTAAAAAATCCTACATAGAGTCACACCAGAAAGTGAGTCCAAGTTGTTACTTTAAGGTATATTTAGATTAACTTAGAATTAAGTTATTATATGTATCTGGATAAATTTATTATTATTATTTCCCTTAATTTTAAATCATTTCTGAAATTAGACTCTCAAGCAAATAAAAGTTGCTATAAGTCAAGCAAAAGAAAAGTTGCTATTTTATTTTGCAAAGTGACATCCTTATTATTTCTTAGTTGTACCAAGGTTTATTTGACTTTTTAAAAACTTTTTTAAAAAGTAAAATGTACCATATTTCATGTAAGGATGTTTTAAAGCCATATTGTACTCATATCTGAAGCTTCAATTCTACTTGGATTTATCTATATATTGCCTAATTGTCCCATTCAGGATAGCAACCATTTTTGAGAGCAAATCTGATTTCCCACATCCGCTATTCTATTTTTGCATTTTTATTATTCAGCCCTGTCTCATCTATTCACTTGTCCAATTTAATCATTTTACCTGTTTGGTAGTTCTTTCCTCTCTTCTTCTCCTGCTCTCATTTAAAACATTTATGCTAAGAATACAAGTGTGTAATTCAGTCAATCAAATTTTAGTAAAATATGATAGATTTGTATAAACTGAAGAGAATTCGGAGTGGAGTATAATTCAATTTTTACTGGAAATCATTACATTTAAAAAATGAAAAGTGACAATAATGTCACATATGTTAACAGATTCATAATGTCCTACACATTTATTGGAAGCATTCACAAACACAGAGAGATCTCTCTCTTTCTTTTTTCCTATATGGTTTTGAAAATGCATGCAAGACGGAAATAAATTTGAAAGTGATTTCTTTAAGAGTCAGTTTCAATCATTTAGATTTTTTGCCTTTCCTTTATCATTTTTATCCATTTATGTCCAGAGAATTATGATTAAAAGTGGAACTTATGGGTCCATCTATTTCCTGCACTCAGCACTGGCTATATGTTTACTTTCTCTGTATGGAAAAAAAATGAAGTTCCCTGCTCAATTGAGGAACATAAAGTGAGAGTAACTGGTGGAATATCTTTGAACATAAAAACTGAACGGATGAGAAGGAAATAAAAGTAGTTTTCAATGGGATAAAGTCAGATGCCCCTGTAGTTCAAAGGGAATCTACTTATTATTTATTCTTTTTATGCTTTCATTGTGAGTTTTCAAGACATAGCTATATAAATTCTATAAATATACTTAGATGACTAAAGTTGGGATTGGCAAATAATAGTCAGAAAGCACCACCACGGGGCAGATGTCAATCTTCATCTAGTAAATTTAGAGTTGATAACATGTCCAATCAAAGCCACAAGGAAGTCAGATCATAGATGCACCAAAAGAGGACTTTTCTTACGTCATATTTAGAACTTAAGAATGTGAGGTGCGCAAAGCAAGGAAAGTCTGAAGCTGGAGTATATACAGGCAGAATGACAGTAAGAATCAGGTTTGATATGAAAGAGAACCTGAAGGGCTATAAGAAGAGATAAGAGGCAACTTGAAAAATGAAGTGAGAAAATCATTTCAAGCAATAAAAGATCAAAGAAGCTTTCAGAAAAATGTATCAAGCTAGCCGGATAAAGGCAAAGATTAAAGTTCTGGACAACAAGAAGGATGTATGATAACTGAACACAGTTTTTTTAACATCAAGCAAGAAAAGACAAGGAAGGTACTTCAACCTAGAATGACAACATTAGAATCGTAATTGTTTAGATAAAGTATTATTTCTCAACAATTATTACAGAAGAAATTTGATGAAGACAAATGACATTAAGAAAAGGCAAAAATTCTACTCTGAAATCTTTTACAAATGAAATTATACAGTACAAGAAACATCTCCAAAAAGAGAATAAATTCAGTATCTAGTGCGGTCTGATGTGCAAAAGATTAGCAGTCATATAAAAAAAAAAAGCAAGACTGAATTACTAAAGCTGTAGAAGAAGGAGCAGTTATGTTTAATAATTCTATATAAATAAATATGGAAGAAATTGTGGTTAAATACTGGAAAATATTTAATGTTCTTACACCAAAGAAAGTAAATTTAAAATGTGAAAAGTATTGCATCATTGTAAAAATTGCTTATATAAGTAGAGTTTTCTTATGGAGAAAGAGTTTGGAAGATTGTAAACATAACGGGAGAAATGCTAATGGAGTTTCAGAAAAAAAAGAGAGAAAACAATATATAAGGTGGTTGGATGGCATCGACAAAATTCCTGGAATGTCTTTTTAAAAAGCTACAAATTATTACTTAAAAAGAGAAAGTATTCAATGATTCAATGGCATCTGTCATTAAAAATTGTAGATGTTTTATATACTGTGTAAATAGACAATGGACTCAGAAACTGATCTCTACTTCCTTGCAAATAAACCTTTAAAAATCAAAAATGTATTCTACTTACAATCTTATGGGAAATTAAAACAAGTGATAGATTGCTTTATTTCTATCACTTGTTTACTATTATCTATCCAAAACTTAGCTTCAAGGTGTTTGTCAGTAGGAGGGCACATTACATATAATTTTTCATATAGTAATATAGGCAGAATTATGGGATTAATATGGTGTATTGAACTATTCCCATTGGCTTTCTTATTTTCTTTGTAGACAGCAATGTTCAAGCACTTGGGAGCATACATCCAATACATATATAGGAGATAGTAAAGTCAGAAACTGTCAAACTATTTTTCCCCAATTTCTCAATGTGGATGATGTGAGAAAATAAACCACAAATTTTCAGAGATAAAAAAATTAGAAAATGATATAAAATTAAAGATAGATGCAACTAGACAATTAAGCATTTCATAAATTGTGTCAAGGAAATTAACATACACAAAGTCTCTAGTAGCAGAATTTTAAGCATAAGAACAGGAATCTTTTTTTTCCCTCTTTACTGTGAAAATGAGCATTGAATAAACTTGTGAAAACATTTGTTATTATTTTGAACTAGAAATCTGAAAGGATTTCCTCAGTGGTAATGATCCCAAAGGGTTCTATAGTTGGAGTAAGGTGATTTTTAGTTGCAACAAATCTATATTGGTAGATAGTAATATCCAGAATTAATCACCATTATAATAGGTCAGCCTGCAGCACCTCATGCTGTTATCGCATGTTGATCTTGCTGAGAAAAAGGTTAAGTGGATTCTGTTGACTCACTGAAGAAAGTAGATTTGATGTTCCTGGGAGATGAATAAGTTAAAACTGATCTCAAAAACAAAAAAATAGTTGGAATAGCTACAGTTAGAATGCATACTATCATGTCTTTTAACTGCAACACAAAGATATATTGCTAATAATTTATAGAAGACATGATACAGCTTATACCCAGCCCTCCAGTAATGAACCTTTCATTCATCTTTATCTGTTAAAGAGTTATAGCAATGTTGTTCTTGATATGTTCTTCATATGAATATTCTGTGACAGCTGTATTTATGATGTTGGTGATGATTCATTCAAGAGTTTGAATCTGCCCAAATCCCATTGACCACTTTAATATAGAAGCACATATCCTTGCTCTTCATGGCCATTTTGACTTGTACTGCTGAAGAGACTAGGCATATGGGTTTTGAAGAGGTATTAAGTTCATTTCTTACATAGTGGGATGAGAAATAGATCTTTTATATATACTACTACTCTCTGGATGGCAGGCCAATTTAAAGTAGGAGGAAAACTAGACCCTATCTTTTGTATGTTATTAGTTCTCTCTATAGAAGATGACCAGGCTGAGCTCCAAGGCAGGGTCAAATGCATCATCAGTTTGGAGTCAATACTCTGTAAGAGAGCTAAATCCAGGACCCCTGGAAGTCTATTGACTCTTACCTTCATGAACTTGCCTTGATCATTAGTAGTTCAGATTCTTATGTATAGGTAGCCTAAAATAAGTGTAATACTTTTGAACTCTATCTTGAAAAGTTTTGGGAGTACTTGCTTTTTCAGTATATAAGATTAATTTATACTCTTTATTGTCGTGACCCGTCAAAACCGCACTCGACTAAACCACACCCGATTAAACCATGTTGCTGACGTCATCAACAGGGCAACAACAGCCAGCGCGGAGAAAGAAGGGTGCTTTAAATAGCGCTTTGAAAGCAAGCCGATTCAACTTAAGGTAAGGGTTAGGTTTAGGGTTAGGTTTAGGGTTAGGTTTAGGGTTAGGTTAAGGGTTAGGGTTAGGTTAAGGGTTAGGGTTAGGTTAAGGGTTAGGATTAGGTTTAGGGTTAGGTTAAGGGTTAGGTTTAGGTTTAGGTTAAGGGTTAGGTTTAGGGGGGTTAGGGTTAGGGGTTAATTTTAGGTTTAGGGTTTACAGCGTGCTTCTGCCTCCGTGCTGTTGTCGCCCTGTTGATGACGTCAGCGACGCGGTTTAGTCGGACGCGGTTTAGTCGGACGCGGTTTTGTGGTGGAACCCTTTATTGTCATAATAATACATAGTAAGAGAAATGTAAATAAGATAAATTGACATTCTGTAGAAACATGCTAAAAGGCACTAAAAGACAACAATGAAATATATATCCATTCATATACTACTTATAATAAACCTAAGACACTAGAAACTAATTTTAAAGAAAATAGAAAGAGGACATTAATATATGTATCATTTATACATTAATTTTAAGGGCATCTGAATAAAAAGCTTTGGGATTATATTTTAATTGTTTGGGGAACCGAGATAAAAGCCTGAGAATAAACAGCTGATCTAAGGAAAATTTATCAATTTAAGAATGAACATGAAAATAATCAAATTAATCTGGTTGCAGTTGTAAAATGCTCTGCAGAGGTTTTGCTTGAATATGATATGAATCAGAAAAGGCAACAACGTAAAAACATTTATAGGTTTCAGAGATGCTTAAGCAGCTGCGTAGGCATTTCAACCACTCCTACATGACAGTATGAATGTCACTGACTAGTGGTAAGTTACCAAAATTGAATCACGTGAGATCTCAGTGCAGGGATAAAAGTAACTTTTGTAGATAAAATGTTTTGTAATGACAAGATAATTCAAATAATCAAACATAATATAAACTTTCAGTCTAATAATGACTTCATTCTATAAACATGCAGGAAGAAAATGGTTTCCTTTAGCTACTTGAAATCAATAATAAGATCCCACTCATATATTCATTTCATCAGATAGACTCTGTGTTCCCTGTATTATTAAAGTGGAGTCATAACATTTACTAACATAGAATGTATTATTTTAGCTGCTTTGCCTATTCCCATCAACAAACCATATTTTGCTCTCATGCTAATTCTTAAAGAGGATAATATGAAAATTCTTTACTCCATGCCTGAAGAGAACACAAGAAATATTTGTACTACCTCAGTTTTGGACTGATTTGGAGTAAGGAGAGGCATGCGGACTAGTGCTCAGCCAATGGTGGATGAAATATGCAAACAGCAAAAATGAAGGATTATGTGGAGGTGGCCTTAATATAATTAAGGCAAAAAGATTCAATAAGTATATGTGCATCTGAATGAGAATATAATTAATGAACAAAGCTGGACTTTTAATTTATTTATTTATTTTATTTAGGTTTAGGTTTTAGGTTTATTGGATTTATATGCCGCCCTTCTCCCAAAAACTCAGGGCGGCGTACAACATAAAAGAAAACACATATTACAAAAATTAAAAGGGACATTAAATAAAGTATCCCAAAAAACCCCCAATTGATATTTACAATAAAAAATTAAAAATTGAATTAAAATTAACAACCAAATTAATCCTATATTTTATTCTATTCAGGCCAGGCCGGCTTGCTGGCAAAGCCAACTTTTTAGGGCACCTCGGAAGGACCGGAGGTCGGGGATTAGGTGAAGCTCCGGGGGAAAGCTCATTCCAGAAGGAAGGTCGCTAGTCGACACTGTCTGGCTGACAGCACCCTGAGGAGGCCAACTCTGTGATATCGCACTGGACGGTGGGATGCTACTGGTGGCAGTAAGTGGTCTCGCAGGTATCCTGGGCCTAAGCCATGGAGCGCTTTAAAGTTCATAATTAGTACCTTGAATCACACCCGGAAGACAACTGGCAACCAGTGCAGGCCTCCTAAAAGGGGTGTAACATGGGAGCACCTAGGAACCCCCTGATAACCCACACAGCCGCATTCTGGGCCAGTTGAAGCCTCCGGGTGCTCTTCAAGGGCAGCCCCATGTAGAGAGTGTTACAGTAGTCCAGGCAAGAAAGAACCACGGCATGAGTGACTGTGCACAGAGCATCCCGATCCAGAAAGGAGTGCAACTGATGTATCAGGCGAATCTGGTAAAAAGCCCCCCTGGTCACGGCTGTCAAGTGTTCTTCTAAACTAAGCCGCATATCCAGGAGGACTCGCAGATTGCAGGCCCTCTATGAGGGGGGTAAAGTTTCTCTTCCTATCATCAAAGATAGAACAAGATGCACAAATCGGGATGACGAAAAGCACAACCACTCAGTCTTGGAGGGATTGAGCTGAGCCTGTTCCTCCCCATCCAGAGCCAAACAGCCTCCAGGCATTGGGACATCACGTCGAGGGCATTGTTTGGGTGGTTTGGGGTAGAGATGAAAATTTGGATATCATCAGCATATTGATTATAGCGTACCCCAAAACAACGGATGATCTCGCCCAGCGGTTTCATATATATGTTGAACAGGAGGGGGTGAAAGAAATGACCCCTGGGGCACCCCACAAGTGATGTGCCTCGGGGTCAATCCCTGCCCTCCCATCAACACGAACTGTGACCGATCTGACAGGTAGGAGGAGAACCACCCCAAAATGGTGCCTCCCACTCCCAACCCCCCTGACTCATTGCAGTAGGATACCATGGCCGATGGTATTGAAAGCCACCGAGAGATCTAATAGGACCAGGACAGAGGAGTAGCCCCTGTCCCAGGCCTGCCAGAGATCATCAACCAATGCAACCAATGCTGTCTCCATGTTGTACCCAGGCCTGAAACCCGACTGAAACGGATCCAGGTAGGCAGCTTCATCCAGGTACTGGGGAAGCTGATGTGCTACCACACTCTCGACAACTTTCGTTACAAAGTGAAGGTTGGAGACCAGACGATAGTTGGCTAAAGAAGCTGGGTTCAGGGAAGGCTTCTTAAGGAGGGGCCTCACCACCACCTCCTTCAAGACGGTGGGAAAGAACCCCTCTCTCAATGAAGCGTTGGTAATCACCTGGAGCCAGCCTCGTGTTACCTTCCGGGAAGCCAAAACTAACCAAGAGGGACACGGGTTCAGCACACAAGTGGCAGCACTGAGTCTCCCCATAATCCTGTCCATGCCCTCGGAGGTCAAACTTAGTTTGTCAAACATGTATGAGATAACAGGTATAAGTATAAACGTGGACATGAGCACAGGAAATGATTACAAATAAATGGGGACAGTAGGACAGAGTGGCAGGCATGCTGGTGCACTTATGCAAGCCCCCTTGCAGACCTCTTAGGAAAGGAGTGAGGTCTACGGTAGACAATTTAAAGTTGAAGCTGTGTGGGTTTGAGGAAGTAAAAATGGAGTTAGGTAGAGCATTCCAGGCATTGACCAGTCTGTTGCTGAAGTTGCATTGTCTGCAACTGAGTTTGGAGCAATTTGACTTTTGACTTATCAATGAATGGTAAAAATACTTAACATTTTATTAATTGTGAAAATACTAACATGCCATACCCTCTAAGAAATTTAGACTTTTGGTAATTAAAACTGGAGGTATAATGATGTCGCTATGGTAAATATTCGAGTTAAGATATTTGAATTAATATGAGTTAATGGAAGAGAAGCACCAAAGCATGTTGTAACCAGTTGATATACTTCTTTTTTTTTCATAATAGACACCTGTGTTTTGTTTTGTTTTCCTGCCTTGTCTCTTGTCGTTTTTGTCTTTTTTTTGTATTATTTTTATTTTTTATTTTTTATTCTAATTTTTATTTTTTATTTGTCCTTTTTTTCCCCGATTTTTTCCTCTCCCACCGGTGTGGGCAGGTATTGTTCAAGATTATTACTTTTATCAATATTTCTAAATAATAATTACAGTTAAATGAAAATGGATATATAATAATGCTTGAGTATAATATGAGTTATGTTGGTTGACTGTGGAGGAGATGTACCAAAACTTATCTGTAATTGATTGATACATTTTCTACAGATGTAAAGAAAAATGCTGTACCTGTTTTAAACTAAAATTAAAAAACATTTATTATTTAAAAAAAAAGAAAAAAAGAAATTTAGACTTTTAATTTCAAACTAAAAATATTATATCAAATACAATAGAAAAATAATTGTGATTATGAATTAAAATTTATTACAAAAATAGTTTTATGCTTGGAGGATCTGTCAAGGAAAAGGTACAGATAATCTGCTTCAAATTTAGCCCAGCAGGACAATGTTTCTAATGATGGGCGTTACTTGAAATCAGATGGTATTGTTTGCAATAGCTCTCAATTCTGTTAAGATTTATAACTTGGTCTCCTTGAACATCAACTGAAAGTGCCTTTTGATTGCCCCTCTCAGGGTGTCTAGTGAAATAACTGTAATATTAGAGATGTCCATTACCTTATAGTTCAAGTTTTTTAAATCTTATAAATATATTACTTACTTTTTCTCTGGTCTATAATTCTATAGGAGCTGTCAGCTCCCATTCACTTCTTTTACTGCTTTCAAAAGTGTTTTATTCAAAATTCATTGCTGATTCTCTGTGTGTCTATTTAGTTATTAATTGCACCTGATGCACAAAGCTGTTTTTTTTTCCTTGGAAAACAATTAAGTTCAAATGTCTGGATTTAAACAAGTGTAATTCTTTGAATACTTATTTGTACTTAAATCCCACTGTGTTCAATGTGGTTTATTCAGCAATGTGTATAGGGTTGCAGAACAAATCTGTTATATCATTCTCTATCCATGAAGAGGCAATCAGTATCCTGGAAAGCTTTCAGTAGTCAAATTGCTCCAGCATTTTGTTATTTGTGATTTCTAATGAAAAAAATAATCTGCCTTATCCAATTACTAAATATAAGTATTAAAACAAAACTTGTAATCGGGAACTAACACAATACAAATTTTGTATAAGGATGTGTTTATACATTCAACTCAAGGGACTGTCATTCTGTAATCACAATGCTCATTAACATACAACTAATCATATAGATTGACATTTTGTCTATACTCTAATCCTGTATTGAACACATTTGTTTCAAAATCATTTAAAATGTATTTATGGGTTATATATTTTGGATTACAGTAGTAAGTAGTGTGACATAACACTTGTAACACTATAATTATAATATATTATCACTAAGAGGGGATATAGTGCTGTTTGAATGTCTAAAGTGCATATAATCAAAAGAAATTTAGAAGACAATCTATAATTAACTTAGTGCAACCTCCTCACTTTTGTTGCAGAAAACATGCAGGTAGAAAGGAAATGTTAAAATTGCATTGAAGGATTTTATTAGCAAAGCAATGTAACATCATGCCATATACCTGTAAGTTATATATAGGATATAAAATACTTTAAAAAGAATAAAGTTCCTTACACTGTATTCCCCAATACTTTTATTTTCTGTCCTCTAGATATTTGGTTAAGTTCATCTTTTTGGAAAAAATATGCAATCACTCTTACCCATTCAGAATGGCTTTTGGCTGAATGTTCCACTTTCAGAAAACTAGCAAAACTATTCTAGATGGCTAGTCTAGAATATTTCTGATAAAACACACAGGCACAATTACAATACAAATGACCTCTGTTATAATATTACTGATTATATACATAATATAAAAAGGTACATCGTGAACTAGTTATATCACAATTATAAATAATTTCCAATTATAAATCAATATTTGATTTCCATATCTCATCTGGTTTAAATATGGGGGAAGTGGTCTTCAGTGAAAATATGATCCAGGCAAAGTCACCTCTAGGCCCTCAGGTTTCATTCCACCAAATTCTTATTCACATGAATCAATAATTCTTATTCAAAGTATCTATCCAATAGTCATGTAAGCAAAGATACCAGGACAATGTAAGTACAATTAAGTACGTTTATACATAAAGATTCTTTTTATTCAAAAAAGTACATGTTTTTATTCAAGGCATAAAGAAAATACATTTCTATTTTTTTTAAAAAAAAACAATAAACCTTTTTTTGATTATGATAATAAGTCAAATTGGCAAAGCTGAAAGATTTTGGTTACGTATGTACATCTGAACAAACAAATGGTTTTCTGCATGAAATATAGCATTGGCTAAATAGAGATGATGGTGTAATGCTCCATTACTGAAATATATAAATATTCTAATGATAAAAGTATTTTAGCAAAATTAATAAAACGGGCTTAAAAATTATACAATTTCTCTGATCCCACTGTTCGTGTTCTACTTTTAGTTAGTGGATTTCTGCATTAGCTTCAATCCTGGTATAGATAATTTCTGTTCTATTGATTTCACCATGTGCAATAAAATAGTTCAGATAGGCTCATTCTTGCCATGTCATGTTGTATCAGTCATGTGCTACCATAATATTAACTAAGGCAAATTGATGCACTAAATAAATGGCAATAGTATGATATTACATAACAAAGGAAGCCTGGTAATTTGAAATTGACATTTTATAAATTAAATGAGTATTCTACACAAGATAGTCCAGCCTTATAATATACATAGAAAGTTGTATACATTGCTAATTGGAATTAAAATAATATCCATGACTACATAGATCTGAATGAAGTATAAGTCTATGACTTCCAGGTATAAGTATATCAACTGTGTTTCTGGTATTGTGTCAGCTCCTCCCCCACAAGTAAACCTGATACAAGTAAACCTAATGACTAGATGGGCTATTGGTTATTGTAAGCCAACATTAAAAGAATCTTGCATCTCAAGCTGTACGATGGGTGGCATATAAATTTAATAAGTAAGTATAAGTAAGTCTGACAGTACAAAACTCCCATCCTCCCTTTTACATCCTGATCAGCTTCCTAAATGTCTTTGTCTGACTATGAGGCATCTGCTAATCTTTCCTTTTCTTGTCTGATCATTCACAAGCAGCATCTTTTCACCTTATCCCTCAAGGTCATTCCCATATATTATTAAGGTTGTGAATTTATTTGCATCAGAATATCTTCTGTATTTCTTTCTTTCTGAGTTTATGATGGTTACTTAAATGGATTCCTAGCGTGAAATCCCTACATGGCATCCCCACTCCTAACTCTTGCCTATGATGCACCATCCAAAGCACATAGTGTTCGTGGTAATTCCCATGTTCTTCCCATTTAACTCATTCTCTATACTTGCTTTATCAATTATTTGAACAAAGATTTCTAACATCACCACACAATTATTGCTATTTTTTTCCCAGTAGTGTATCATCACTTCTGAGTGCTGATAGAATCAAGATAAGTTTCTGATAGGGCAGAGCTTGTTGGACTTAAGATTTTCATACTTCTTGAAGTTATGTTGAAAGGAAAAGAGGTGTCATTTATATGCTTAGTGATGCTTTAATGTCTGAGCATGAGCTCATAACTTGTAACCCTGTTCCTCGCACAAGGCTTCTGTCTGCATCTTTACATTCTTTGGTTTTTGAGAGGTAGGGTGGGAAAATGAATCTGCTTATACTGAATTTAGTATTATGCATACTTTAGCATTTAAAATATGGAACGTTTGCTTTGCTTTTTGAACTTAAATTACTGGATGGTTTGCTTTTTAAATCATTTTATTATATTAAAATTAATTTATTTGGAGAAAGCAACCATTTATCCCTCAAGAGTTTGCTGAAATATTCTTAATTGGTGTCTCATTTTACAACCAAACTGAAGGAAGTTGTTTTTGTCATTATCTTGATATGGATTGCTGCTGTAATCTAAATCCAGGGAAACTGGCACTGCTGATTTGGCTCAATGTCACGTCTCATTAAGATTGTAGATAGTTCTTTGAAAACATGGGAACTAGGCATTTTTTCACTCCTTTTAGAATAGCCTTAGAAATTGAATTGCAAAACCTGAGAATAGCAGTGCTAGAAAAAAGGAATTAAGATTTTAGTATATAGAAAGAGACCAGAATATATTGATATATCTTATACCATTGATTATTTTAGAAACTTTGGTGTTGATAACCAATGTCTGCATTATACTTTACTTATCAACAGTAAATAATGAGTCAATTTCTTGTCTTTTTATTTTTTGCTCAGATGTGAAGATCTAATAAGCTTATCTGTTTTTGTTTGTGTCCTATAATATGATCACTTTGTTCAATTTAAACTTTTTAAAAATAGTATTTCTATATTTTTTACAGATTCAGGAATAGCTTTAGCTCCAAAATATTTCACTTTAGATATTTCCTAACTGGGGCTTGGCCACCAGCAACAACTGAAGAAATTATTCACCCAATAGAGCAATTAAAAGTTGCAAGGCATCACACAAAGATGTGGTTCACTGAGCATATAGAAACAAATAATAAATTGTGGACTCCGAGGTTAGCCAGCTTATTTACTTTAAGTAATCAGACAGCTAGGTTCCCAGATGACTTAAGTGGTACTTATTGTTGTATCTTTATATAAAAAATGGAACAGAGATAATCCAGTTCGTTACAGAGAAATAACTCTCTTAAGTATAATAACCAAACTAAACATGTTATATCCAATTATTAAGTTAAACTTGGAGGTCACAGAAGAGAACATGAACAAGCAAGATTTTCAAGCATGCAGCTCAACCATTGACCACTGAATGGTGCTACAATTTCTGGAAGATAACCTACACCAAACCTCTACAAAGACAATTATATGCAGCTTGTTTGAGCAGTTTTTGATTTAAACTCACAGACTATGAGAAATCCCAATTCTTATATAAAAAACACTTTCTGCTCCTAATGTACAGGTTATATAAGAAAATGGTCTTATTAGTAAGATGTTTCCAACAAGGGGATTTTTATATCTATATCAAAACATCCAGAGATTGAGCCAGATTGTATATCAGCCCCATTTCTATAAAATATTGATATACATTCCTTCATTTAAACACCTTATTCAAAATAGTTTATACTTTACGCTATAAAGTAACTGACAGAAGAATTCCAATTTTATTGCATATGGGTGACACAGAAATACTCTCTGCCAAGGTGGCAGGAAGCATCGACTGAAAACTAAATTTATTGTAAAAATGGGTATTTAACTGTTAATTATGACAAACTTAGTTTTATCAAATAGAATATAGAAATATAAATAGTTAATAATAACACAATTGAACAAGTGAACCCAATAGCTACAAATATCTATGGGATTTTTAAAATAATAATTGGAAATTACAGTCCAAGGTTAGGGTTAGGGCTATGAAGGCGAATCTATGACACACATGCCGGAAGTGGCACATAGAGCCATCTTTCCTGACACGCCAGCCATTGCCTGTTGCTTTTCTGGGTTCCGGAGTGCACATGAGCACCGGTTAGCTGGTCTTTCCATGCGCGGGAGTGCCAGAAACCGGAAGATCAGGTGGCCACACGCAAGCGCTTGCTGGAAACCAGAAGCTCATCTTCCCGGTGCACACATGTGCTGGAAAACTGCTTTTCTGGTTTTTGGCACTCCTGTGTGTGCGCGCCAAGGAGCTGTTCTTCCAGTTTGGGCCATTCTCCCCTTGCGTGCGTATCCTCAAGAGTACTATGCTGCCTGTTCACACCAGTTGGGCAAACCAGTGGTGGTGGTGGTGGTGCGAGACGCCACCCACCCACTCAGACGTCATCATGGACCTTCTGCGCATGCACAGAAGATTCTGCACATATCCAGAGGTGCGAACTGGTAATGAAGATAATAGGATACCATTACTGTTATGCTCCTGTTTTGGTGGTGAAAAAGTTCACCAACACTGGGTTATGGTTAAAATCCATCATCTCATTTTACAATCTATGAAGACAACCAATCATTTTCCTCCAGCAATTATAGGTCAAAACTATATTCTAATCCCTTATTTATTCCACTTATATGTTTGAATCTATATTAGGGGAAACTGGATTGGAAGAAGATGAGTACGGTTTTAAAATTGGATAAATTGGATTGGATAGCTGGAAAAAAAAAGAATATGGAAGCTCCAGTAATAAAAGTCAAAGGGCACAGTGAAAAATGGGATTAAAATTATGATAAAGAAGAACAATAGGAAGAACAACCAGCCTTAGAATTAACAATTAAATATCAAAGTGGTGGATAGCTTTTTAGGATCAACTATGAACAATGTTTATAGATAATATTGATTGCAAAATTGTAAGTAAAATATAAACTAGATTCATTTTCCCCATCCTTTTTCTTTGTCAGTTTTCTACAAAATGAATGAAAAATTTAAAAAAAGAGCTATTTTATTTAGAGAATAAACATTGGGAATGTTTGCCTATGTGCATGCATGTATGTGTTCGGATTTTTTTTTAAAGAATAATGAAACACAAAAAATCCCAATACATTCTGCAACAACTGCTACACAATTATACTTAGGAGGGCCTATTACACATAGATGTTTTTCATAACAGTTTCAATACAGGATGGCCTGTGTTCCATAAATAATCACTGTTATCAACAACTTGCTTATAAGTTGCAAATAACATCAGGTATTCTCTTCACAAAATAATGATACCATAAATTTGACTTTCCAATGATGAAGGACTAATTTATTAGAAAATCCAGTATAATGTCTATGGCAGTCTTTAAGTCCATGGCAGGCAGACAAATATAAATAAATGAATGCATCTATTTTGATATAATCTTGAATTATTTCTCCTCATTTGCTCTGTCCTTTAGGCTTTGAATAAACTTTCAGGTGCTTTTTGTATAATTATCGCTCTCGGTTTCTAGCGGATAGACTCCCCCCCCCCAATTATTAATAGTCCTTTTCTCTTTGTGAATATTCAAATAGTCCAGATTCAGAAGATGTAAAACTACAAAAGATAAATACAAGCTGTAATATTAACTAATATGTTGTTCTAAAATTATTTTTATACACTTTTCTATATGTGGTAATTATGGAAATCTGTTCAATTTTCCAAGCAAAACTAGTAAAGGTAAAGATTTCCTTGCCAGTCATGTCCAACTATAAAGGGCTGCAGAGCTTTAAACAAACCATCATGGCATAGCATTATCATCATCATCATCATCATCATCATCATCATCATCATCATCATCATCATCATAGTATGTTATGTTAAAAAATCTATAACATTCAATAAACTGAAATCTCATTTCTAAATATCTTAAATATTTGTACATATTAATTATATTAAGGGAAATCAATTATTTAAAAAGACTGAATGGTAAGTTATGCAGAACTCTTAGATGAAAAAGGAGAACTAAAATCAGTACAAGATCTGAAAACACAAGGAGTAATATGGAATGGTAGCCTGTTGTGGCCCGGCAGAAGCTGGTAGAGCTGCCGCCAGACTCCGACAGCGAGGGGTCTTAGGAGTTGGCCTTGGAGGAGGTGGAGGACCCTGGACAGGGTGTTGACGCCGAGCAGGGCGAGGGAAGACTGGTTGACCACCAGGTGGCGGCAGAGCATTGGATCAAAGGGAATGTTCCTGAAAGTATTTGGGAGTTGTATCAGGAGGCAAGCAGGCTTAGGTCTACTCAGCATAAAGGACAAAGGAGATGATTGCGAGCAGCTGTTGCTCATTGGGATCCTCGTCTAAGTATAAAGAGACTTCTGGTGCCACACCCTGGTTGCAGAAGTCAACATTCTCGTTCACGTTCATGAATTAACAGAAACCAACTTGGAGAAGTGGGAAGCCTGTTTGCCTTGCCTAGGTTTGTGAGACTTACTGCCAGCGTGCTTATCTTTGTTTATTTGGGCTCACAGCCAGCAAGAGCCGGGACTGATAAAAAACATTCCTTTGAACGTTCTGTTTGGCTTTCGTTTCTGAACGGACAAGGTGGGGGTCAGAACAGTGGTCCTTTTTGCAAATTAAAACAAGATTTAAAAAAGATCGGGAACAATAAGGAATACACGATAAACAAAATACAATTAGATAAAATATTATTAGAAATGGGAGGAAAAATGATTGCTAGACTATATAATTTTTTTAAAGCTATAAAATGGAGGAAGAGACGGTAAAAGAGACAATGATTAGCTGGGGAAGAAATTTTGGCCATAATATAGAGTTAGAAAAATGGGATAAATTATGAGAAAGAAATTATAAATTTACAATGGCAGTAGCTTACAAAGAAAACCTCTATAAAATGTTTTATAGATGGCATTTGACTCCAGCGAGATTGGCCAAAATGTACCCAAATTTATCCCCCAAATGTTGGAGATGTAGCCACAAGTCGGGAACATTCTACCATATGTGGTGAACGTGCCCCATCACAAGGAAATACTGGTGCAAAATTCAGAAATGGTTGGAAGAAATTACAGAGCGAAAAATAGAACTGAAACCAGAAGCATTCTTATTAGGACTATTAGACAAAATAATGGATAAACAATCTCAATGCATAATCATACATATACTCACTGCAGCCATAATTGCTTTCACACAAAACTGGAAAAAAAATCAATACCGCAGATGAAACAATAATTAGAAAAGTACTTGAATGTGCAGAGATGGACAAAATGACAATAGAACTAAAAGAAAAAGAAGAATCGGATTTCTATAAAATATGGAATAAAATTTATAAGTGGATAGAAAACAGAAGCCAAAACAGAAAATAGATAATGTAAATATATGGTGATATAAATAATCAATATTATTATAAGTGCTAGCACTACTATTGTTGTATTATAGGACAAGGTAAAAGCAATAGGAAGGCAATGCAGAATGGAAAATTATAAAGGCTAAACAGGAAAGCCAACACAGAAGGCTGTATAATTACTTTATAGTGTTATGTATGTTTTGTATTTTGTTTTTTCTTGTGGTGTTTTTCTTTCTGTTTTTAAAGATTAAAACATTCAATAAAAATTATTTTAAAAAAAGACTGGATTTTTAGTAGTCTGCTAATTGAAAGTCCTGCTGGTAGTCATTGTGCCATGGCCCATGGTGGCAAAGTGGTTTGAATGCAGTACAGCAGGCTAACTTACTGTTCACTTCAGAAGTTCAATTCTGAGAGGTTCAAGGTTTTCTCAGACTTCCATCCTTCCGAGATTGGTAAAATGAGAACCCAGATGGTTGGGGGCAAGATGCTGACTGTAAATTCTTAGAAAAATCTGTAAACCCTTAGAAAGGGCTGCACTATGAAGTGGTTTATAACTCTAAGTGTTATTGCTATTGTGTTTTCTATTCAGAGACGAATTACTAATGGAATTCTGGAAGAAGGGCAGTTAGAATTTTCTAATATTTCTCAATAATCTTGGGAATACAAGTGAGAAGCAGCACTGAAGAAGTTATATTTCAGGTAAGTGGGCCACGAACTGAAAAGGATAAGATAAACCTGCAACATTGAATTAGTTATGTCAGGGATTCTTTATTTATAGCTGTTATTTGCTTAATTTTGAAAAAAATATATCTGTTCCATTGTTCTGTGTATATCTTTATTTATTTCAGAATTGATATATTTTGACTGATACTTTACAATTTTGTATAGAGGCATACAATTTTGTAGCATCTTAGGCATCGAAATCACAACATTCAAGTAGAGATCCAGATAACATCACTTATAATACTAACATTTTCTTGATAAAGTTCATGCATGGCATGAGCAGTAACAGCATTGCCCTCTCTTTTTGTCTGATCTGAAATTTTTAAAATGTGTTTCTTTACCAAAATACACCTTTTCTTATGTGAATATGAATACGAATGTAGCATGTGCCAATATAGACGCATATTTGCAACATCATTTTGCATCCATCATTTTTTTTTAATATAAACACAATTAAAAGCTCTACCACTTAGTATATATTAGGAAAGACAATAATCTCATTGATGGTCACACTTTTGACCATAAGTGCAATATTCAGTTGACTGTCAAATTGAAGATTTAAAAAAAAATGGATGGCAGGGGAAAACAATATAAATATTAGAACAATGGACATGTTTTATAATTAGCAATATATTCATTAATACCTATGGTAATACTGAAATACTTAAAATAAGTAAAACAGCAGTAGAATGCTGAACAATTAAGATTATTTCTGTAAGCCTCTCTATCTTTTTATTAAAAGCAACTAGGAAAATGCCTCATGGAATTTGTAATTCTAAATCATATTTTTAAAAAAATAGTACGATAATTTTGTTTTTGAAATTAATTTAAATCTCAAAGGATCCTATAACATTTAACATCTTTATAATGCAAGAGAAAAATAAGTTACAAAAAGCCTTACTATACTACTTTGAATGGAAATTCATTATTCTACAGCGTAAAAAAATGTCATTATTGGCTGGTTTGCTTGTGCATTTATGCAGCATGAGAAATAATTGCTTATCTGACTGCTTTTTAAAAAAATGTACATTTATTGTGAAAATCCCAAACAGATTTAAATAATTTCTTCCTCCACTTCTCCCCACCTCCGACTGCATGTATGGGAGTTCATTCCTCCATCTTTTGGAATATGCTCAAAAATTACAAATCCTTTGATAAACCAAATCTTCACTTTTATCCCATAAATTCTGAAAGAAAAGGAAAGGAATGGAATGGAAAGGAAAGGAAAAAGAAACAAAAGAAAGCCATATGCTTTAGGTAAAAAGCTCCATTCCTTTTTTTGTTTTTAGATTTATAATAATGTTCCAAGATGCAAATGAAACATAACCAGGGTTGGCGAGAAGGAGGGGCCACGTTGCGATGTCACAATGTACAGTCTCTATACTCCGAGACCGCCGTTGACACTTTTGCCGCTGGACGGTCCATTCAGACCTAAACCGTCCCGTATAGATGGTGATCAGGAAGATGAAGCCTTGCTGGTCTCAGGGACATCACAAAGTCCCTGATCGACCCAAGGGAAGCGCTTTAAGCCGGCGGTAAACAGGCAGTCCCCAGGCTGATGAAGTTGGGATGCTCCGGAAGGAAGGAAGTGAAAAGAGAAAGTGAGTCCATCTGGTGAGGTATTTTTTCTATTTTGCGAAAGACTGCCCAAAGAAATTTTTCTTTAAAGCCAAATTAGATCCTTAAGCAAAAGAATTGAGTGGCGAAATTAACCCTAATTGGATTGCTGTGGAAAGTTTTTTTTTTCCTTTGTAACTATTCTTTGTGGATTGAAGTGCTTGCAATGTTTCTCATTTCTCCTCTTAAAATGAACGGATTGATTTTTTTTCTTCTGCTTTTTGTTGCTTTATTTTTTGACTTCTGGATTAAAACCTTCCTTCTTATTTTAACAATTATTCCTATTACTTGTTATTAAATTTCACTAAAAGAAATCTAAAGAACTTTGTTTCCTATAAGCCAGAGATAAATATTAGAAAGTGAAAAGTAGCACACTGCCACTCAGAGGTTGGGGTTTTTGAAACAACTGATTTTGTAGCTGAAGGGTTTGCAACTTGTTTACAGAAACTGATAAAGAGCCAAGGGCATGAATTGTTTTCACAGGTGCCTTTGAGAACTATTTTGGCAGGGTAAAGAAAGGGGGGAAAAACAGAAATCCTTCTCCTTTGAAGAACATAAAAGAACTTGTGTTCAAATCAATCTAAAATAAAAAAAAATAAAAGAGGCCTGGGAGGCTAGAGTGGCAGTGGCTATTAGTTTTCTTTCTTTCTTTCTTTCTTTCTTTCTTTCTTTCTTTCTTTCTTTCTTTCTCTCTCTCTCTCTCTCTCTCTCTCTCTCTCTCTCTCTCTCTCTTTCCTTCCTTCCTTCCTTCCTTCCTTCCTTCCTTCCTTCCTTCCTTTCTTCTGTTTTGGAAACATGGATCAATATTCAGATGAGGAAACCTTAAAATTCCAAAATATCTTGGCTGGAATTCAAAATCTATTGGAAGGATATGGGAGAATTGAGAAGAAGTTGGAAATACTAGTCTTCCTCACAGCAAAAGATGATGGGATTGGAGCCACAAAAATTAAAGGGGAGAATGAAGATATAGAAGATAAAGATAAGACAATAGATGAATGTATTAATGGAGCAAATGTGGGTGAAGTTGAAAGAAGGGAATATGGAAAAGGGAATTCGATGAATTGGAGCTCTACCCGATTCCAGGATACAGAAGAAAACAAATGGTAATGATGATGGACTTAAGAAGAGAAATTTTTTCAGAAGCGAGATTGATAACCAAAGACAAGCTAATTTTAGCAGCAGCTGGTGGGCAACGAGAATGCCTGAGAGATCCTTCAAGCAACAAAGTGCAGAGAGAAGTCTATAAAAACCTTATAAAGGAGATAAAAAGAAGACTGACACCACAATTGGCAAGAGAGATAAGACTTTTGTTACTGGAAAGATACAGATTGACAATGAAAGTTGTTAATAATGATAAGATACCCATGTGGGCAATTCCCAGACACGCAATAGAAAATATGAATATAGTACAAAAACAGGATGTAACTACTTACAGACAGCTTCTTACCTTAGAAAGAGGTGTACTACAATTAAAACCCTTGGATGTACTAAGAGAAGAAAAGGTAATTCAAACATGGTTTCAGTACGGGCAGTTACAGGCCAGATGGAAAATAGATAAAAAAAATTGGCTTTATGCAAGTCGAGGATAATTTACTCAAACAAATTAGAGATCAAAGTCCAATGCTTATAAAGAGATTATATAATGTATTAATAGAAATGGGCTCAGAAACAGAATTAGTTAAAGACTGTATGATAAAGTGGGCTCAAATTATTGAAGAACCAATAATGATGGATACAAGGGAAAAGATCTGGGTAAGAAATGTAAAATTTACACAAGCCCAAAACTTGAGAGAAAACTTTTATAAGATGTTTTATAGATGGCATTTAGATCCTAAAAAATTGGCTTCTATGTATCCGAATTTACAACCGAAATGTTGGAGATGTGATTGTGTGGACGCTACATATTTTCACATATGGTGAACTTGAAAAAAGGTTAAAGCATTTTGGATAAAAATATGGTGGATTATTTCTTAAAAAAGGATAAAGTTTACCCCTCAGTTATTTTTGTTAGTATAATTACTGATTGTACAGTTCTAGAGATTAATTTGATTTTGCACTTAATAACTGCAGCTAGATTGTTGGTGGCGCAATACTGGAAGAAGGAAGATTTGCCTTCTATTCAAGAATGGACATTGAAAGTAACAAACCTAGCCAAGATGGCCAAAATATCTGCATATCTTAAGGACCATTCAAACGAGAGATATAAACTGGAGTGGAAAAGATGGATTGATTGTACTCAAAATAAATATGAGACTAAGAAATTCCAGATAGCTTATGATTAGAGACCAGGAATGATATAAATTGTCTAGAGCTAGTCTAGCAAGGAGGAGCTAAGGCTCAATTGAAAGATGTTCTTAACTATCTTTTTTTTTCTAAGTGTATTTTAGATTGTTTTTGTTAAAGATTCATACCCTGTATTGGTTCTGGGAAGTCGGGGTGGGGGAGGTTGGGGTGGGGGTGGGGGAGAAGGGTGGGGGGAGGGAAGTAAATATTTGTAAAGTTTGTTTTTCAAAATTCTCATTAAAAAAAGAAAGTTGTTAATAAAACATTAGTTGATTTTGGTGATTAATAAGTAGGAATTTAGTAACTCTTAGATTTTTTTAGATTGTTATCAAATAATCAACTATAATAACAATAATGAAATGATAATGGATACAGCTTAATGGTATATACATGTACTAGCAATCTAGTAAAAGAAATTTGGATATAAATTGCAAATTGTGACTTGGGAAAAAGACCTATAAATTTTATTAACAAATTTTTATTTAGATCTTTTTATAAAGGTGTAAGTTTTTTTTTTTTTGATGAGAGGAGATGGAACATAAATAGTAAATGATTTTTAGCCAATTATAATAACAACAAGGAAATGTCAATGGACATTGTTTAACAATATATACATGCTATGGTATTGGCAAAAGTAACTTGGATATAAATTATAAACAGTGAGTTGGGGAGGAAAGGGGGGAAAGGTTTAGAAACTTTGTTAATTGACTTTTACTTAAAAGATGTCATAAAGGTGTAATGTTATTGGAGGATTTTTTTGAAATAGCTAATGAATGCCATTATGTGGTTGTGTCTTTAAGTATGAATGATTTGAGGTAAAAGCATGTTCAAATAATTGTAGTCAAATGAGAATTGTGGTACATTGATAGTAAGATATACAAAGATTTTTGATTTAAAGTGTATAATCTAATATGAACTATAAGTAATGACTATGGAAGAAATGCACGAAGGTTGCATGACACGCTTTCTACAAGATGTAATGAAGGATGATTCTTTTTTGTGTGTGTTTTTGTTCAATAAAAATAAAAATAAAAACTTAAAAAAAAAAAAAAGTAACCAGGGCTGAAGAGTGGCCCTTCTTAGCATAAAGATCTCAGGTTGCCTCTTGATTTACAAAAGAGTTGTGGGAAATATGGTATAAGCTCATATTTGGGCCATACAATAGTGACAGCATAAACATTCTTATTTCCTATCTTTATTACCTCTCACTCTTGAGCTGACAATGTGCTTTAGAATTCAGCACTTTTTCAAGTTCAATATCCAATTCTTTCTTTTTTGAATTGATAATCACCTGTCCTGGATCTAAATCCAGGGTGACCACTACTCGTTCTGTAAGCACACAGTGACAATCTTCAAGTTTTCCTTTTCAGCGTCAAAATAAGAAGAGTTTGTAATAGTGTACTGTTATTCTATAACAGATATAGAGCTCCTGTATCCAGGGGCATGTTTTCATTTTGTTTGTTTGTTTTAAACTGATCACTGATAAGGTTCCTCTCCCCCTCCCTTTCCCCCTTCTCTTTCTCCCTCTCCCCCCCCCCCCGTCTCCCTCCCTCTCTCTGCAAATGCTGGACAAAGTAGATGGATTATGCAATAGAAAATACTAGCAAGCTATTTTATTTTTCTGAAGGGTGAATTATAGGTTTTTATTAATTCCGAATTTGATAAACTATATACTGGAATCTGCAGAGGACATATAACTATTGGGCAGTAATATTCCTAATCTATTTCAATGTGTATTGCAAGTGCTTACAATATGCTTTTTAAATTACTAAACAAAGTACCCTTAACTGGGGAAAAAACATCTTTTAAGGAGTCCAGTTTTTCAAAGCAGTTTCTAAACTATCAAGGACAATAAAAATCTAAAAATAAAAATAATTCTTTTGTATCCAATTTTTTCCACCCTTCTGAACATTGATAGCTATGAAATTGAGAAACAGCGCTACATTAGTATTGCATTGCCATTAACAGAGTGGAGGCTACAGTCAATACACACAGCTAGCATTAAAAACAAACAGGATGGGAGTTTTATACTCAACAGGAGAACATTCTACATAGAATAGTTTTTTTTTTTAGTTCTCCATTTGAAAAATAAAGTATTTAAAAGACAGGAAACAAAATAATTCAACAGAGATTCCAAACACAGCATGAAACTAAATCAGGATATTTTATAAGATCACCCAGAATGCAATTAATACCTTTAATATCCCTGAGTATATTAAAGAAACCAAAAGCTTTGCATCCATACAGCTTCAAATAAAGTTTCCTATTTTTACTAATTGTAGCACTAGCTGTTTTTAAATTATTTCAACCAGAAATGCATGCTGATGTTTATTCAGATTTAAAGATTGATAATGTCAGTATAAAAGGCTTGAGTAGAAATATAATCACTCTTTGAAGCTGAAACACTATACTTTAACTTGCACTAAGGCTTAGTTCAGATTCCGAAAAGTCAAGTATTGATAGAGTTCCAATCAAGAAGAAGCCAAAATTGCTGAGTTTCTTTTTTATTTATTTGTTTTTGAATAGACACAAACAAACAAGACACAACAAGCACCATAAAAACATATTCCATTACAAATTATAAAAAGTGTGTCAATTGGTTACAAAGAACTTTTATGCATCCCTTCCACAGTCATTACCTATAATCCATATCAAATTATATATTTTACGTCTGTTGTTCCCAAACTTTTTCAGTCCACCGCCCCCTTGGTGCTACAAACTGATCATCAGTGCCCCCCATCCAGTGGTGGAATTCAATTTTTTTTACTACTGGTTCTGTGGGCGTGGCTTTATGGGCATGGCTGGGAGGTCATATGACTGGGCGGTTTGCACGACGGAAGTAAAATTTAAATCTGTAACAATTAATTGCACATTTATTCAAAATCCAATTTAAAAACCTTTTTAGTTAATGTTAATTCAACAAAATTGTTGAACATGATCCAGTGATACCAGGTTTTCAAAATCTGATGGTTGTTTATCAAGAACCTTAGTAACTAGTAACTTAGTAAACTCAGTAAAATTTAGTAACTACTTCACTGTGCAGTAAATTCTTAATGTGATGGATGGGCTTGATAAAGTGATACCAGTTTCCCAATGTCTGTTTTTAAGTCACTTAGCAGGAGTCTTAAATCACCACGTTCAGTAATCTGGAGTCGATTTCTTTGCTTGGAGAGAAGTTGGATGACCACACTGAAGCCACGTTCCACCAAATATGATGTTGGAAATGCAACAAGGAGCTTCTTAACCACTCTCCATAGTGCAGGATAGCGATCAGAATTTTCTTTCTGTAACCAAAACTCTTGGTACAATTTCTTAAACTTTGGCTTCAGCTCAATGTCATTTTGCAGCTCTATGAGATGTTCCTCCACTACCCCATCTTCCTCAGTATCTGAAAATGGATTTATCACCCAATCTGGAATCAAAAAAAGATCCTGATATTGCTCATACATCTTTATGCAGCATGTCCAAATGGTCACAAAAAACTTGAAGATCATCATCTTGTATCCCACCTTAGCTCAGACAAGCTCGGAAATTGGTATAGCTCGCGATGGCCTATATTGCGCTTGAATAGTGTTAACTTTGAAATAAACGTAGAGATGACAGATTTGGCCTCAATAAGAATTGACCTAATTTCGTTGCAACTGCAAATTCACTTCATTGAACTTTGCAAATAGTTCTGATAAATAAGCAATGTCATGCCTGATCTCTTTGAATTCACCACTGAGCAAACCATTCTTGTCTTCAAAAAACTCCACAACCGTGTCAAAAATATTGTAAAAGCGACTCACACAGTTGCCTTTTGATAGCCAACAAACTTCTGTATGAAGCAGCAAATGATTACGCTTCTAGGAAGGGAAGGAGCAGCATAGCAGCAGCCAGAGACCTCAATTACTCAATCAGAATAGAGCTGGAAGAGACCTTGGACTTCTAGTCCAACCCCTGTTCAACCAGGAGCAATCCTATACAATTCCAGATAAGTGGCTGTCTGGTCTCTTCTTGAAAGCCTCCAGTGATGGAGCACCCACAACTTCTGGAAGCAACTTCTGTTCCACTGATTAACTGTCCTCACTATTAGGAAGTTTCTCCTTGGTTCTAGGTTGCTTAGTTTCCACCCATTGTTTCGTATCCTGCTTTGGAGAACAGGTTGACTCCCTCTTCTCTGTAGCAGCCCCTCAAATAATGGAAGACTGCTATCAGGTGTCTCCCCCCTAATCCTTTTCTCTAGACTGGCCATTCCCAATTCTTGCAACTGTTTTTCCTATGTTTTAGCCTCCAGGCCTTTAAACATCTTAGTTGCTCTTCTTTGCACTTCTTCCAAAATCTTCCAAAGTACATGGAACACTGTTACCTTCCCACCAAAGGTGGTCCCTATTTTTCTACTTGAATTGTTTATGTGCTTTTGAGCTGCTAGGTTGGCAGAAGCTGGGATAAGTAACAGGAGCTCACTCCGTTACATGGCGCTAGGGATTTGAACCGCCGAACTGCCAACCTTTCGATCGACAAGCTCAGCATCTTGATTTAGTAAATGTTCAAAATTACAACAGCACTAAAAGAAGTGATTTATGACAGTTTTTCACACTTAAAACCATTGCACGATCCCTGGGGTCACATGATCAAAATTGGGATGCTTGTCAACTGGCTCATTTTATGAAGGTTTTGAGAGTCATGTGATCCCCTTTTGTGACTTCTGACAGATGAAGACAATGGGGAAGCCAGATTAACAACCGTGTGACTCACTTAATAACTGCAGAGATTTACTGCAACTGTGGCACAAAAGGTTGTAAAATTCACTTAACAAATGTTTCCCTCAACAACAAAAATTTTGGCCTCAGTTGTGACCTTAAGTGCTGGCTGCCTCCCAGTGAGCCTGGGTGAGAGGGGGGCATCAGATCAGTTTCAGAAATACATCCCTAGCATTTTTCTCCAGTCGTCGGGGATTGTGTGTGTGTGGGGGGAACGCCTGGCATTCCTCCAGCCCCATGTAGAGCGCGTTACAGTCTCTTTGTTCATTTTTCCCTTGGGTTTTTGAGACTCTAACCTCCACTTTTTCCATTAGCTGGCTATCTTCAATTTCATTAAATTTTGCTATATTACCATCTATGTTTTCCAATTTCTTCTCAATTCTCTCTGATGTTTCTAATAATTTTTGAATTTCAAACATAATCTGTTGCAATGTTATTGTTTTTCTTGGTATTGTGTCATTGTCCAATTTATAAACACTGCCGCACTAGTTAGAAAACAAAGCTTTGTTTTTCACTTTTCTCTCACTGCAAAGAGACATCCAAAGGGCACCTGCATAAACAACCCATCTTATCTCTTTGCAAGCTAAAACATTTGAAGTGCAAGGTCAAAATGATCAGAGAAAAGAGAGAGTAAAATATTTCCAGAATTCAGCCTCCAACCTCCAAGTGGCAGTGTAACTTCTTTTCCTTCTGATGTTACTGCTCTCTTTATATTCCTTTCATATCCTCTTTATATTCCAATCTTAAAAGAAACAAGAATGGAACAAAAGAAAAAGAAAAAAAAAAACCATCCAAGACAGTATTGTGAAAGTAAAAAAAAAAAAAAAGATTTAATCCATAGGTTTAAAAAAGTAGAAGAAAAGCCAATACTTTCATTTTAAAAAGTAGGAAGTGTTTGCAAAGCTTCCATCCATAGAAGATGATTAAAAAAAAGTATAACACACTGTCCAAAATAGCTTAAATTCGCCGCTGCTTTTCTTTTCTTTACAAGTTTAATTTGCTTTTAATCTTTTTTGGGCAGTCTCTTTTGTAAAAATAAAATTTCCTCACCAGATTGACACACTTTCTCTTTCTGCTTTCCTCCAGTTGCAGAGCTGTCCCGACTTCAGCAGCTTGGGGCTGCGCTTCTATCCCCGGCTAAAAGAGATTATCTTGGATCAATCAGGGACTTTGCGATATCCCTGAAATCAGCAAGACGTACTCTTCCCTATCACCATCTCTTCAGGATGGTTTAGGTCCAGATGGACCACCCAGCGGTAAAAGTATTTGCTGCGATCTCGGAGCTCCGAGATCGAACGTCCGTATCGTCGCGACGTCAAAATTGCTGAGTTTCTGATGTACATTTCTTTTGACTGGGGATCAACTGAAAGAGTAATAATTGTTGATTTAAAAAAGGAAGAGATAGTAGCAGATTCGATCATTGTTAAATATTAAACATAACTTTTAAACATTGTTAAATTATTTTTATTTATAAATATATTATTCAATTTCTGTAGCTGCTTATCTCAAGCAAGTCTCTTTGAACAGTGAGTAATGATAATAGTTAAAAACAATAACAATATAATCAGATAGATAGAAACCGTAGATAGATAGATAGATAGATAGATAGATAGATAGATAGATAGATAGATAGATAGATAGATGATAGATGATAAATTGATTATAGAGGTGCTATGAACAAAACCATAGTATATTTGATTTCAAAAATCCTACCCAATTTAATAAGTGAATAACAGTTACTGAACTGTACACATAATTAACATTGAATATTAATTTGGTAAGTGCTGTTCAAATATGTTGTTTGGTATATGTTCTTTACATATTCAACAAACACTTCATAATAATATATGCTCCATGTTTTCAAATGATTGAAGTATGTAAGTTTATCATTAGGAAGTTCCTTTATCAAACTGTACTGGGAATCCAGCCAACTACTTTAAAAATAATAAGATACCTATTTTGATAATAGTTTTGTGGAAGCAATTGTGTCCTTTCTAATTTTCTGAATGTTTTGATACTTTTGCCACTGAGATTTATTAGAACTTTGGGTGCATCCTACTTATGCACAGGTACAGTATATGTGGTACCTTGCCCAAAAGTAGTAATGGTGAGAGGGATCTTGGAATCCTAGTGGACAACCATTTAAATATGAGGCAGCCGTGTGCAGCATCTGCCAAAAAAGCCAACACAGCTCTAGGCTGCATAAACAGAGGGATCGAATCAAGATCATGTGAAGTCTTAATACCACTTTACAAGGCCTTGATAAGGTCACACTTGGAATATTGCATTCAGTTTTGGTCACCATGATGTAAAAAGGATGCGGAGACTCTAGAAAAAGTTCAGAGAAGAGCAACAAAGATGATTAGGGGACTGGAGGCTAAAACATGAGGAACGGTTGCAGGAAGTGGGTATGTCTAGTTTAATGACAAGAAGGACTAGGGGAGACATGATAGCAGTGTTCCAATATCTCAGGGGTTGCCACAAAGAAGAGGCAGTCAAACGATTCCCCAAGGCACCTGAGTGTAGAACAAGAAGCAATGGGTGGAAATAATCAAGGAGAGAAATAACTTAGAACTGAGGAGAAGTTTCCTGACAGTTAGAACAATTAATCAGTGGAACGGCTTGCCTCCAGAAGTTGTGAATGCTACAACACTGGAAGTTTTTAAGAAGAAGTTGGATAACCATTTGTCTGAAATGGTATAGGGTTTCCTGCCTAGGCAGGAAGCTGGACTAGAAGACCTCCAAGGTCCCTTCCAAATCTGTTATTCTATTCTATTCTATTCTATTCTATTCTATTCTATTCTATTCTCCTTATTTATAAGGAG
Organism: Thamnophis sirtalis; assembly: GCF_051295495.1. NCBI lineage: Eukaryota > Metazoa > Chordata > Lepidosauria > Squamata > Natricidae > Thamnophis > Thamnophis sirtalis. The sequence goes on from NW_028261390.1 coordinate 48,600,482, forward strand.
ATTGAACAAATAACGTCAATGTTTAGTATTTTTAAAATTTTATTTACTGAATTTGCTGTCCTAATATGAATTATGATGGTGAAACTGATTTCACCATCTTTAGCTTCAGCTTCAAAGAAACACTTTCTGCAATTAAATATAAATCTCTCTCACATTGCTGTCCATTTTTCCACAGCAAACTACTCAGTAACATTTGATGATTTGTTACCAAAAATTGATTGTTTAGGTCATGCCACATAATCCTGAGGGATTACATATGGACTTTAATCTGGCTATTCCAAACACTGAATTTGTCTTCTTTTCATACATTAGCTTGTAAGATTTATTAGTCTGCTTCACCCTAACCCTAACCTTGCTACATGAAACACTTGCACTTCAGCTGATAGACAAATGACCTGATATTCTCCTCCAAAACTATTGGACAAGAAGCATTCCCAAGCTGTGACATGACTATCATACTTGATAAATGGAGTGATTTCTTATTGTAGAACACATTATTTTGTGTTTAATTCATATATAGTTAAGAATGTAACTAGTTTCAAACTGAATAAGGGAGAGTCCAGTAGTTATGCCAATTTATACAGAATAACCAAACAAATTTAGGAACAAACTTTTTGTCCAGCCAGAAAATGGGAGCAGCTCAAGCTAGAGATAAGAGGCATTTGACCAAGAAGCTTAAAAATCCCAGCTTCTATAAGGACAGCTAACTTGGATGGCTAAAGCGAGAGAGTTTGTGTATATTAATTAAGGTCAGTGGTGGGTTTTCAATTTTTTTACCACTGGCTTGGCACACTCCCACGTGTGATGCTTCTGAGCATCCACAGAAGTGTCTCTGCGGATGGATAGAACCTCCCACTGCCGCTACCACCTGTTCACCTGATCCAGGCCAAACGGGGAGCAACCCACCTCTGGTTAAGGTGCTGGTCTAGAAACCAGGAAATGGTGAGTTCTAATCCTGACTCGGGCATGAAAGCCAGTTAGTTGTACTTGAGACATCACACTGCTGAGCCAAATTCACCTCACCTAGTGAACTCCATATAATACTGTAAGGATAAACCTATAAGAAACTCATATATTAAGATATATAATTAATATGATTATGTGAGCAAATGAGTGAGAAAGTACTTTAAAAAGAAATATATCCTTAATTTATTTGTAGAAAAAATTAATTTGTGTCCAATGTGTTATCTCTATGTTAGATTATTCAAAATTATTCTCCCTCTCCCTCCCTCCCTCCCTCCCTCTGTGTGTGTGTGTGTGTGTGTGTGTGTGTGTGTTACAATAAAGTTAAATATAGTGTTTTAAAATGATATTCTTATGGATTATTTCTGTACTTTTATAAATCAACTATTAAAAATATGAACAAGGATATTTTTTGTATTTTAAAAAATAAGAATAATCATACTAAAGAGCACCTGCAACTGACAATACTTGGCTTTTCAACATAAGGCTTGTGAAATGCTTGATAAAAAGTATTTATTGGGTCAAATATAGTCTAAACATTTGTATAAGAGCACATATTTCGCTATGTTAATTTTAGAAATATATATTTATTTTTGAAGAATGACGCTTAATGATTTGCAATTATATGCATGCATGCCACAATGTTTGGAATTTTGTAATAGCAGAACAGATGGTCCTAATTATTTAAGTAAAATGCAACAAACCAGTCAAAAAAGAATTCAAAATGGCTTATTGTGAGATAGATGATTTTTTTTCTTATTTTCTGACAAACCTATCAGGTTTCTGACAAACCTATCAGGTTTCAAATATATTGATTAGATATGTCTTATGAGTTATGTATGAACAGATTGCAGAAATCTGTCCAATTAGGTGGACTCATTATTGTACTTCTTTTCTCTTACAGTGTTTCATAGGAAAAAACAGAGCATTCTTTCTATAAACGTATGTTTGAATTGGCAGGAAAGATTCATATTTAACATATGGAAACTCACTTCTCAATAAAATAGCACAACCTTTACAACACTTAGGTTCCTGTCAGCAAAGTCTATAAAGTTCCTTTAGTTAATATCTAAGGTAATAGTGTGTTGATTTATAAACTGTACTTTTAAACTACGGTAATTCCTGTTTCATACGCTTTCAAAATATATGTAAGATGACCCATTAGATAGTTTGTTTGCCACCCTTCCTTTCTTCATTAACTATCTTTAAAAAAACCTCTATGCTGATGGAATCCATGCAGAAGTAACTGAATAATCAGTTTTATTATTTATAGACAAAAGTTACTGCAAGCATGTAAAATAAATAGTGATGAAGCAAATGGTAAATATTATATATACCATGCAATTAAAATTCAAAAGGTCTGTGTTATATAAAAAAGGAAAACATTGTAAAGGAATCAATTAGTATTTTCACCACTTCAGCTTTTGTTGAATAATATACATGTAATTTTTCTGCTGTGAAGAAAAGTGAATGGGTGAGGAGGAAGGAGAACATTTAAAAAGTGGCAGATTCTCACCTTTCAAAGTTATCTTAGTTTGCCAAGTAACATCTGTTAACTGGAAAAGCTTTGACCTTCCCTATGCCATTATTTCTGTAAATGCATAATCTTTCTAGAGCCCAAATTCCCACAAATCTTGTTTTACCATTCAAATACTTAGCTTACCTAAAGTAATTAACAATAAATAATCTCCAAATAATTCTGCTATCTTTTGTATCAAAAAGAATGACTCTATATATGTAATCTATGAATAATTTGGCACATATACTATTTTGTTACTTCTGAATGAATGAAAGAATTGCAGAATTGGTGTTTTAATCAATTTGGCTCCCAAGCTATTGCCATCTGAACTGCATGAAAGAAGAAGATAAATATTTAAAAGCTTTTGGTTTTCACTCTAGAAAGGTTGAATATAAAATATTGCTGTTTTGATAATGAAGCAGTCCCTTGCTCATATTTCAATGATTTTAAGATAAATTGTTAATAATGTAATTAAAATATTTATTAACTTTTTAAAAAGATCCTGCCCTTCACACCTGTTAAATTTAAGCAGCTTTTAAATATCTCTAGCTAGAGAAATGAGCCTTTGACCTAACTGTGTTGAATTACTTGGGCTACCGTATTTTCTCATTAAGAATTTAAATAAATTGTGCAGTGATAGAATTCTCTCTGTCTCTTTTGATCAGGGATATACACTAATTTTGAAATGTTTGTCAATTTTATTACTACATTATTTCTAATTTAATAATAATTTCATAATTTATGAAATTTCACAGACTCATAATAATGAACTTGTGAAATTTCATAATTTGACAGGCTCATTATTACTAAGGGAAGAGTTCCTTTACTTAGGTTTCCAGTTTTTCTCAATTCATTTTTCAGCATCATCTCCTGTGCCTTTCTTTCTTATTATCTCTTATCTCCTGCTGCTTCTGATGTTTTTAATAAATAATCTATGGTGATCAAGACTACTTAAATTTGGTGCGCTCACCTTAAAGCTGCTATATCCCTTACAATAGTTTAAGATCACAAGAAACTAAAAACACTTGTAAATTAGTCATAAGTTAATGTAGGTGAAGTTGGCATTTCCTCCCCCTCATTTTAATTTTTTACATATATTTTACATATCTAGGTTGCTTTTATTTTTAATTGATGCACTTTGCATGCACATTTATGCCACAATTTATTAACAGTAATAAAAATGAACATTAAAACATCATTAAAACATCTAAAAACAAAGAACAGTGGAAAGCAATACAGAATAGAAGAATAATGATGGCAACCAAAATAAATCCAGAAGGAAACCAGAAAAAAAGGAAACTGAAATCAATTATCCTCTCCAAAGGCCTGGGGAAAGAAACTTTAAGACCCTTTAAAACAATAGCAAGTTGGGAGCAGTTTGAATTTGTGGAGAACTTTATTCTAAAAGGCAGGTGCTGCTACAGAGAAAGTGCACATTCTAGGGTCCTGATGGGTTGCAGTTTTTTAATCAATGGAACTTGGAGCAACTGGCCCTGCCAGATTGAACAAGTCCTTCTATTGGGTATTTCTTCCTTAATTGATAGAAGGTGCATGTTTAACAGCCAGCAGAATCAATGTGTGCAGAAAGATAACCTGATTATAGTACTAGGTGACGGATCACTCAAAATACTGCAGAAGAAGCTAGTAAACCACTTTCTCAAAGTAGGAGGTAAAACCAGAACAGAAAAATACAAAGAGGTATTGGAAAAGATGTTGAGATTCTCAGTTTCCCATGTTAGGAACTCACTTTGAATTTCAGCTACATTGTGGTTAAGCATCCCAAGTCTCCATACAAAATTAATCAGTACAATGACCAATTTCTTCATCACAAGTCTTTATGGGCAAACAAAATATATTTTGCACCTTAAGATTTCTTCTATTTCCTAATGCTTAATAAAATTACAAGTAGTTCTTTCTGAAAGTTATGACTACAACAGAATATCGCATGACCACATGTTGAGTCAGCAACACATCACAGTGTTTACAACACATTACAGTGTTGCACAGTTGGGTGACTGATTCACAATGTTGCTTGCCATTTTCTGACAACAAATGCCTATTCAAATGAATAAATCCACTTAACAACTACCATGTTCACCAGAAAATGACCACATTTGACAGCTTTGCTTAATTACCACCAAGAAAAATGCCATAAAATTATGCAGATGCACAGAGGGAGGCAGGCAATCTGGACGCACTGAGATGCTGTGGGAAGGTTGAGAGTCAGTGGGATGGAGAAGGTGGTCAGTCGGGGGAGACTCATCTTCACGCGACAGCACCAGCAGCAGATCACCCCCATCCAGATTGCCTTCATCCCCCCACCTCTGTCTACACCTGCTACTTGGACAAGTAATAAACTCACCTGCACTGCAGGGTGGTGGTTGTCACCATCAACCCGCATGCGCTCACAGCCTCCTGTGCTGATCACTAGGGCTTATTTTGGGAGTAGAGCTTATATTAGATGTACTGTGTTTTTCGGCGTATAAGACACACCTTTTTTCCTCATAAAAGAAGCTGAAAATCTAGATGCGTCTTATACACCGAATATAGCATTTTTTGCCTCCTGAAGCCCTACCCCCTTCAGCAAAATGGCCATGCATACCTTTATGGAGGCTTTCAGAGAGCTCCTGGGGGATGGGGAGGGCAGAAATGTGCAAAAAACGGGGCTTTCTGGGCCCCCAGCTGCCAGGAGCACTCTATAAAGCTCCATAAGGCTATGCATGCAATTTTTTTTGACAAAAATAGGCCCGTTTTCACAAAAACTGGGACATTTTTTGCTAGTTTCCCCCCCCCAGGAGCACTCTGCAAGGTCACCCAAGGTTATTCATGTCTTTTTTTTAAAAAAATGGGCCTGTTTTTGCGAAAAATGGGCCGTTTTGGGGAGATTTGCAGAGTACAAAAACTTTTTCCCCCTTTCGGAAAGCTCTTTAACTTATTGATGAGTATTACATTGATCAAGTGCTGTGCCAGCAGAAACACCTACCTATCTACTGTATTTTCTCTCTCTCTTTCTCTCACTCTCCCTCCCTCTCTCCCTCTACCTACCTACGTAACTACTCACTCTCTCCCTATCTATCTACTGTATCTCTCTCTCTCTCTCTTTCTCTCTCTCTATCCCTCTACCTACCAACCTACCTACTTCTCTCTCCCTACCTATCTACTACAATGTTTCTCTGTCTCTATCTCTATTTCTCTCGCTATCACTCTCCCTATCTACACACACTCTCTCTCCCTACTTACCTACCTACTGTATTTCTCTATCTCTATTTCTCTCTCTATCTATCCCTTTATCTACCTACCTATCATCTACTCTCTCTCTCCCTACCTACCTACCGTATTTTCACCCATATAACCCGCCCACGCAAATAACCCGCACACGCATATAACCCGCGGGTTTTCCGAATCGTGTAAAATATTTCCCGTATAACCCGCCCACGCATATAACCCGCCCACGCATATAACCCGCCCACGCATATAACCCGCCCACGCATATAACCTGCGACGAGTAAAAGAGAAGGGAAACAGCTGAGATGGGGGGGGAAGAAACGGAGAAAGAAGCCTGTGCACGCTGGGGAAGAGGAAAGGAACGGAGGAGAAGGAAACAGCTGAGATCGGGGTGGGGGAAGGAACGGAGAAAGAAGCCTGCGCACGCTGGGGAAGAGGAAAGGAACGGAGGAGAAGGAAACAGCTGAGATCGGGGTGGGGGAAGGAACGGAGAAAGAAGCCTGCGCACGCTGGGGAAGAGGAAAGGAACGGAGGAGAAGGAAACAGCTGAGATCGGGGTGGGGGAAGGAACGGAGAAAGAAGCCTGCGCACGCTGGGGAAGAGGAAAGGAACGGAGGAGAAGGAAACAGCTGAGATCGGGGTGGGGGAAGGAACGGAGAAAGAAGCCTGCGCACGCTGGGGAAGAGGAAAGGAACGGAGGAGAAGGAAACAGCTGAGATCGGGGTGGGGGAAGAAACGGAGAAAGAAGCAAGCCTCCGATCGTGTAAGCCTCCGATCGTGTAAAATATTTTCTGTATACCCCGCCCACGCATATAACCCGCAGGGGGGCGCTGTGCATGTAAAAACCGCATATAACCCGCGGGTTATATGGGTGAAAATACGGTACTGTATTTCTCTCTCTTTCTCTCCCTCTCTATCCCTTTATCTACCTACCTACTTTTTAAAAATTTGCTTCTTCAAAACCTTTGTATGTCTTATACTCCAGTGCATCTTATTCTCAAAAAAAAAATGGTATGTTTAAAAAAACTGGGCTATGGCTTATTTTGGGGTAGGTCCTATTTTCAGGGAAACACATTATTTCTTATTATTAAAAATAATAAGTTATTCTTATCAAAGTTATGATAACTTTTCATACTTGCATAATTTCTGCACATATTTTGGATTCCTTTGTTGTTGTTTGTTTGGTTACAGAAGTGAACCCAGAATCAGTAGTACATGTAATGCAGGTAAACATATTTTGTGAACAGCAAACACAGCAAACACACTATGGTGTTAATCAAAGTTCAAATTTCTGCTGTGAAAACATTTGGCCTTCTTACACTAAGTGATAGAGTAAGTCACACTATGTATCTCTATCATGTAGCTAATAAAAACAAGAATGGGAGTGGGCTAGGGAGGAATAACTTTAATATAGCATCACCAAAACTTTGATTGGATATGCCATTGTTTACCTGGACAGAAAATTGTGTCAGTGTTGTTGTCCAAAATGTTCACTTTCACTTGTCATATAATATTTCCTGTTTACTAAGAAATTATATTGAGAGAGGGGGGAGGAAGAGAAGAGATAGATGGAGAAATATTCTTATCCATCCATCCATTATCTTAATCATCTTAAAATGTTGTATCTTAAAAGTTAATATTAGTTGCTTGCTAAATAGTATAAAACACTCTTAGTTTGTGCTTAATCATAGAACTCTGGATGTTTTGAAAGAAGTATTCAGGAAAATGGAATCAGATTGACTGCAATTAGCACTATGACTCATATTTAATATGAAAAACTTCACAAAGAATTGTGGAACAGAGTTTTAAAAATACAACTGTATCAAAATAATTTCATTTGTCAATGGTGTATATCATTTTTAAAATTATTTTAAAATTTAAAAGTAATTTGTATATTTTTCTGATTTAAACTTACATGAAAAATATTCATCCTGAAAGAGGATTTCAGTAGAATAAAAAACAAGTTATGTTACCTTATATATTCAGAAAACAAGTTCATAGTTCCATTAAAAATAAGAAAAAAAATATGAAAAACATCTACACGATTCTGCAAAAGTGTGGAAGATATGTAGAAACTATTTTCTTCCCATTTTTATAACATTCTAACCTTTTCATCAAATAAAATTAAATGGTAAAAGGACATACATTTATTTATAAGACACAGGGCTAAACTATTGCACTGCTACCAAGGAATATGATTATAGTCACCCAATTGGAAAACTTTTAAATGAAACTAGACAAAATCATAGTTGCAAATAATGACAGCTAATCCTTCTTTCTGAAACAAAAAAAATTATGTATTTAAATAGCAGCTGCAAGAAAACAACACAAAAAAAACTTCTGCTAAAGAGAAGCCCACCAAGAGGATACAAAGGCAACAGCTGTTGGCTTTTGAAAACAAGATGCTGAATTGACAGGACTCTGGACTGATTTGGAGAACAATGTTATCCCATTTGTTTTACATAAATCTTATGCAACTTTTCTTAGGATTTCTGAAGGTATGCTTTGCTGGATACTGTGGATAGCCATTTCAATTACTTCATAGAGCAAAGTTGTTGCCAGATAGATAGATAGATAGATAGATAGATAGATAGATAGATAGATAGATAGATAGATAGATAGATAGATAGATAGATAGATAGATAGATAGATAGATAGATAGATAGATATAGATAGATAGATAGATAGATAGAGATAGATAGATAGATTATATATATATATATATATATATATATATATATATATATATATATATATATATATATATATATATATATATATTCATTCATTCATTCATTCATTCATTCATTCATTCATTCATTCATTCATTCATTCATTCATTCATTCATTCATTCATTCATTCAGAAAGGATACTTGTTTCAATTATACCTGGAAAAGTATGTGGCAAGGGAAAATAAGTTTCCAACAATATAAATGAAAGCTTCTTAATATTCTATACTGATGTATTTATTACAAATGTGTGGTTCCAGTCTCACTATTGCATTATATACAGTAAGTAATTTCAATGTAATTTCATTATACTACTAATTTCAATGAAAAAATGCTTTTCTTTAAGGAAAACTTTTGGGAGTTGGTTAAGGTGGGAAAGTTGAGACTAAAGCAAAAAGACAATTTCCCAAACCATCAAATCTGGGTCAAAAGGATCAAATCATCTTTTTTCTGTCTGGTACATTCAGCCTCCTACAGCTGCCTTTATAATGCTGCCAGAATGCTTTCCGATTTCATGCTTCGGGTCCACGTCAAGACTTCTCGACACAGACTGGAAGTAAGATGCCTCAGGGTAGCCTTGAAGCAGAAGGCCATGATAAATGAATGAAAGTAGACATTAAAAAAAAAAACCTATGAATTGCTGAATTGTATGTTGCAGAGAGCAGGACGATTGCTCACTGTATCACAGACAAAACATGTGAACAAAGACAGAATTTGGACTAGCCTTAAGAAATGTATGTTCATATGCCTCGCCTGACACAAAAAAGTAGTATTTCAAAAGAAATGCTGTATTATCCTGCTGCTTGTGTATAACACTGAAAGTACAGCTGAAAGTAAAACAGTTTTTTGGGGAAAGGACATATTTTGTTGCTCAATGTAGAGTTACACTTGTTATTTTTCTCATACAGTATACCTTTTGCATTTGTCAGATAGTATTTTAACATTTTCAGTTTTAATCTGTGACAATTTTCCTTCTCTAACTAATTGGATTCCATTTGTAAATTAAAGCAAAACAATAAGTATCTGATAAGGTTTAGAGGAGGGCTATGAAAAAAGGTGCAGTATGAAAAACATATTTTATCAGAAAACTTGAAAAATCTTTGGAATATTTAGTCAACTAGGAAGTGACTTAAAGACATTATTTAAAAGTCTTGAAGGCATTCATTGTAAGTATATATTTTAAGCTTCCTAGAACACATAAGAGTACATAGAGATTTTGTAGAGATTACTTCCTATTTGAAACTCTTTCAATTCACTCATAAATTGAACAAACTGTCAGATTAGATGGAGGAGGGTGTATATAAAACAAAGAAGTATATCTGAATTTTGATTTACATATTGCAGAGTTCTTTTGTAAAGGTTACCTGATCTTATGGGCATATTTTATTAACATGACATATATCACATAACTCATATTACCTCAATGATTTTCAGAATCATAGATAAAGGAATTAGTGGATTCTAAAAAACAAAAACAGTATCTGAATGTTTGTGTTTTTCGTATTTTGCTGCTTTTTCTTGTTGAAATAATATTACAGAGCAGTCAGTTACGATTAATACAAACAATGTCAAATAGTGGAATCAAAAGGCAAATACCCTGTTATCTCACATCCTATATTTTCTACACTTAATATTCTTTAGAAAAGCCTACCTAATTTTTTTCTTGGGTTTGCAGAAAATTCTGTAATAAAGGGTAGATTTCTAATTTTTCATTCACTATTTTCCATCCTTCTATGCATTTGTTTTTTCTGCTGTTTGTCTTTTCTCTTAAAAGATCTGAGTTGTGTTGCCTGTATAAGTGAGAGATTACATTGATTTGATTTAGAACTTTGAAATTAATTATATGAAACCTTCTAATGGGAAACTTCATGTCTGGAAGTGATAAAATGCCTTTAAAGTTTCATTACAGCAGGACACCCAAAATTTAAATACATCATTGAATAAAACTGAAATAGGTTTTAAAATGTCAGTGTATGGGAAACAGATTGAAAAATATGAAATAGTGAATATATAAAAATATAACATATTTACCGTATTTTCACCCATATAACCCGCCCACGCAAATAACCCGCCCATGCGAATAACCTGCAGGTTTTCAAGATCGTGTAAAATGTTTCCCATATACCCCGCCCACTTATATAACCCGCAACGAGTAAGCCATCGGCAAACATTACATTAGCGCTATTCCATCGGACCTACCCATTAAAACCAATCAGAGGAGAAAGCCTGGGCGAGCTGGGGAGGGGTTGGAGGAACTCAACTCAAGGGAGAGATCTTGAAATTCAATAGGAAAAAAAAATGCTTGGGTTTCGGGACGCCTTCGTGAAAACCCCACCCCTGGCTATGGGTGAAGCGACCAGGAAGAAGCAGGAGGTGAGAGGAAGCCCGGATTCTGCAGCTCCTCGCCTTCTCTGGGCTTGGAAGTCCGGCAGGAAGGGAAGGGGAGGAGGCGGCGGCGCGGCTGTGGCTCCGTTTTCACACACACACACCCTCCCTTCTTCTGCTTTGCTCTGTGAAAGGGCTTCACTGCCGAAGCATTTTGGTTTTAAAAAAAAACACAACACCCTCCAGTTAACAGGGCCAATCCAAGTGGTGCATTTTATCTGGGGGATGACACACACACACACGACACGTGCGGCAGGAGGAGCGGCGTCCTCCGCACTCTCGGCTGCCACAAACGCCACGCAACGAGGGAATCTCCTTTTGGGGGGGGTGTGAGATGCTGACAGAAAAAGGGCAAGCAGTGGCCGCGTGAGGCGGCCTTGAGAGCTCCAAACGACCTACCGTACTGGCTGGCGAGGTTAGTTCTCTAAAGGCCGTTGAAAGCTCCGGGGAAACCCCTTTTTCCGCCCTCGGAGCCCCCGGTGCTTCCTCAACCCCCCCACTTTTTCCTCTTTGGTTCACCCCACCCCCACCCTCAAGGGCCTGGGACTCTGGGAAAGTGTGCAGCTGGGGGGCTGGGGAGGAGAGAGCGTCTACCGTTCCTCACGGGAGGCACTTCGAGCCCCGCCGTATCTGAGAGGCTCTTAGTCGTCGGTGTGGGAGAGGAGAGAAAGGTTAAAATGTTTTTGAAACATAAAAAGAATCCTTTGTGGGCAAACTTAAAGCTGCTGGGCTGCACGGGCTTGCTGTAAATTGAGGGCATGTTCTGCCTTTATTTATTTTGCTGCCTCCCCTTCCCTTCCTTGGAGGGGAACGCTCGGAGCAAAAGGGACCCCCGCCTCGTTAAAGCCACATCCGACGCTTCACCTACAAACGATCCCGATTCTCCCGCGTCCTTCCTTCCCTCCCTTCAATGTACTCTTCCTATAAAGAGAAGGGAAGCGTGACAAGCTCCGGGCAGGAGATGGGCTCACGTAGAGGTACCAGAAGTTTAACGGTTTCACCTAAGCCACAGCTCGTCCTCTCTTGGGACAGCCTTCCGCCGACATAAAAACGATGCGTGAACTTGCGAAAAACTGTGGCAGGCACGGAGGGGAGGGAGGGAGCGAAAAAAGAAGCCAGAAACGGATATTTTCTCCCTCTCGTGAAGGGGGAAGGATCTGGTGCTTTCCGGCTCGGGCTCCTTTTCTCCCTTTTCCTGCTTGGGTTTCGGGACGCCTTCATGAAAACCCCGCCCCTGGCTATGGGCGAAGCGACCAGGAAGAAGCAGGAGGTGAGAGGAAGCCCGGATTCTGCAGCTCCTCGCCTTCTCTGGGCTTGGAAGTCCGGCAGGAAGGGAAGGGGAGGAGGCGGCGGCGCGGCTGTGGCTCCGTTTTCACACACACACACCCTCCCTTCTTCTGCTTTGCTCTGTGAAAGGACTTCACTGCCGAAGCATTTTGGTTTTTTTTTAAAAAAAACACAACACCGTCCATTTCTCTCTCCAGTTAACAGGGCCAACCCAAGTGGTGCATTTTATCTGGGGGGACGACACACACACACACACACACACACGACACGTGCGTCCTCCGCTCCTCCTGCCGCACGTGTCGTGTGTGTGTGTGTGTGTGTGTGTGTGTGTGTCGTCCCCCAGATAAAATGCACCACTTGGGTTGGCCCTGTTAACTGGAGAGAGAAAGGGACGGTGTTGTGTTGTTTTTTTTTTAAACCAAAATGCTTCGGCAGTGAAGCCCTTTCACAGAGCAAAGCAGAAGAAGGGAGGGTGTGTGTGTGTGAAAACGGAGCCACAGCCGCGCCGCCGCCTCCTCCCCTTCCCTCCCTGCCGGACTTCCAAGCCCAGAGAAGGAGAGGAGCTGCAGAATCCGGGCTTCCTCTCACCTCCTGCTTCTTCCTGGTCGCTTCGTCCATAGCCAGGGGTGGGGTTTTCACGAAGGCGTCCCGAAACCCAAGCAGGAAAAGGGAGAAAAGGAGCCCGAGTCGCCGAGCCAGCCCACTGCTGCGAGGAAAGTGGTCGTCCCAAGCTCTCCCTTTAGTTAATCTGTGTAAAATATTTTACGTATACCCCGCCCACTTTTATACCCCGCAGGGGGGCGCTGTGCATGTAAAAAACGCATATAACCCGCGGGTTATATGGGTGAAAATACGGTAACAATTATACATAAATCCTAAACCTGAATACTCATATGGACAACTTTTTTCTATTATATTTACAAAAGGAACTTGTTGAAGTCATTAATGATTTCATGAGAAGAAATAGTGAGAGTATGAACTTTTTTGTACTAAATTATAAAAGGGCTTGTTAATAATACCAACAATTCTAGAAATTACAGAAAACATGAAAAGAAAGCAGAAGATAGGATATTGAGAATATTTAAAATTGCTTTGGTAAGAGTAAAGAGTACAAAACTGGTTTATTTGATCAAGGCTAAAATAAATGTTTCATAGGTTTTTGTTGATGATAATGTTTTAAAGATTTTGTTTATTTGAAAAAAAAGTGAGAGGTTAAACAGAAAAGGAATATAAATGTCAAATGAAGTATTCAAAATTAGAGTATTAGATATAGTTTGTAATAGTTATGTTTTTATTTCTTGCAACCCTTAATAGACTTTTGTTGAACAAGATGGAGTGATGACACTTTAAAGATTGGCTTATAGAGAGTAGGATGAGATGTGGGATGAGGAGATGGGTTTTTTAAAAGAGAAAATGATAAACTGTTGATTTGCTGGGGATTAAGGGGGATGTTTCTTCTTTCTTTTCTTTTTTTCTGCACTTTTCATTTTTTTTATTTCTATGTATATTAAATTATTTATATTGGATTAGATTTTTGTAACATAATCTTTAATTATTTAAAAAAGAATTCAGGGACAAAAATGTATTACTATTTATTTTGAACTTTCCCAATTAGATGCACTAGGTCAAAATTTCAATTTAGCACCTTGAACTTTTTGACCAGCCACACAAAATAATATAAATTATCAAGAAACAAATAATTTGGAATTTGGACATAAAATAGAACTGTGATTCATCAAATGATAATATTCATTAAAAATCTGATAATAAGTACTGTTAGACCCAAGCATAAAATGCTACTTTAAAAAAAATGCAAGAATAAGACTGAATGGATAATGGACTAATGGATAGATTGAAGTAGACTGTAATATGGTCATAAGAACTTTGATCATAAAAGCACCTGCAGCTGTTTAAGAACTCGGCAAACGCTTAATGAACCTCCTTCTAAGAGAACTGTTACCAGCTTACATGGAGCTGTTTTTTTATGATTGTTAGCAAAATAATAAAAACAAAAATGTACATACAGAGCCTCAATCCCGCCTGGTGATTGATACTACCTATAGATATCGGAAACTAAAATCATCTTCCATAATTTATTTAGTGTCATAGTTAAAAAGTCTCTTTGAATCAGGGTTACTTTTATTCAGATTTTTTTTTTTTTGGCCTTTACCTTTCTTCTCTGAAGAAGAATATATAAGTGTTCAGTTATATGATAAATTGCTTCGCTTGAGTCCTCCTGTAATTCAGATGTGTATTGTATCTATGTGATCATTTAGGAATATTTACTATTAAGTTGATAATCTTATTTTCCTTCTCTGGGTTTATCCAGAGAGATGATTTAATGTGCTCTCTTCCCATTCATGAGCTGGCAGAAAATATGCCAACTAATTTGCTGTGTCTCCATGGCTTAACTCTATTCTGCCTTAGTGACAGTTCAATCTGGAGCAAGTTAAGCTTTAGCAGTTAGTGATTGCATTTCCCCTCTCACCTGTGTTCCCTTTTCCACCTAATGAGAAAAAAAAAGATTACCAACAATATTTTAAAACCTTTTTATCTAGCTCTGCTATTCATCTTACTATTGCTAAGAACTAGTACACTTCCTTTGTCTTTTAAATAATTCAGTCTTTCTCATTTTCCTTTTTAAGTGAGGTTATCACCCTCTGTCTAGGGAACTTGCGGCTACTATTCTTCCATTGTTAAACTCTTCTCTATTTGTTTCAGAAATCTACTTGTCTCTAGTTACGTCTTTAAAAATTTATATTCATTTATTTATTAAAACTATGTTGGAATTGGCTATGAAAAATAAAATCTGTCTGACTTGAAAAAGGATGTATGAACAAATAACATAAATACATATGAAAATGCCCTTGATGTAGAGGTTGAACTTACATCAGTTCAACCTCTAGAAGAAGGTAGAAGACAAGTTCCCACTCACCCATATGGAGTTGGAATTTTTCCGTCCAACTTCTTATAAAGGATTATTATTCCAGGAATAAATAATTTCAGAATTTCAATCTAATCTTTAAACATTTGATTTTGTTAAGAGATACTGGAACAATAAATGTGTTAATAAAAGTTCATGATGTTTTTACATTGGATATAAACGGAAACAGAAACATACAGATGGGAAAAGATATGTTTTTAAAGAATCTGGTTTGTAGTTTGAATTTTAAGTTAACAGTGCATATGCTCATACATACATATACACAAATAATTTTAAAATATTTTAATTTGGCTTTAAATAATGCTTACAATTATTTTGTTACTAATCAATTACATCATTACTCATACAACAATATGACAATGATAAAGCATCAGACAATCAGAACCAAGCTAAAGACATAATGTTTATTACAATTTATAAAAATGTATTATGGAAATATATGATTATTTTTATTTAAAATAATCATTTTAAATTATTTAAACATTTTATGGTAGTCTATATTTCTGTTATATATTTTAAAGCAATGACATCTTATTCAGCATTAATTTTACCTCTCTTTAATTGTTTAACTAACCTATAAAATGTGGTGAAACATCACCACATACAGGCAAATTGTATGCCAACAGCCTCACATTCTATTTATTTATTTCCTGTGTCCATTTGTAACAGTTTCCTTCAGGGCTCTTTAATAAATGTTATAACATCTGGGACATAAGAAAAAAGGCTCAAGTGTTTACAAGTGTCAATACACTTTAGCTTTTACATCCTAAGAAAAATAAGAAAAATAACAAGAATAATATTTATATTTAATGAAGTTTTGATGAAAAAGGAAGTACAATTTTTATACATGCAAAATAATGTTCACATAATGAGAATGTGAGTAGCAATAATTAATTCTCAGCTATCAAAAATTATTACCAAATGCTGGAAGGGAGAAGACTAATTGAGTAAAATGTGCTAGGACAATTGGAAAGACAAAAGCTGTAAGGTGTTTTAAATTGATATGTATCCAATATAAATAAGGAAAAATCTACTGTATAATTTGATATTTATTTATTTATTTATTTATTTATTTATTTATTTGTTTGTTTGTTTATTTATTTATATAAAATTTATATAGCCACCTACTCACTCACAGCGGCTCTTGGTGGCTTACAAACAGTAAAAAAAAACATTATTATTTTTTTAAAAATCATAAAATAAAAATAAAATACCTCCCACCCTCCCTTAGTAACATGAGCCATTTAATGGTTAATCGTCAATGGTTCCCCAGGCCTGCTGGCAAAATTACATCTTCAGGGCCTTACAAAACAGTGTTAAAATGGAGGCCAGTCTAATTTCTGGAAGGATAATGTTCCAGAGGGAGAGAGCCACTATGGAGAAGGCCGTTCTTCTGGATTGCACCATACGTACGTATCTCCTTAGGAAATGGGACCTTGCCTCCCCTACCTAATCAGTCAGATGACCAGCTGTATCTGTCCGCCCCGTGCCAACTCAGTGAAGCGGTTGACGTGATGTGTCAGGCTGTTAGGGTCTGGATGGGGGTAAACAAGCTTGTACTCAATCCTGACAAGACCAAGTGGCTTGTGTGTTTCCCTCCCAACAATTGGCCATGTATTCCATCTCTCAGGCTGGGGGGTGAAATTGTACGCCCCTCAGACAGGGTTCACAATTTGGGAGTCCTCCTGAACCCACAGCTGACTTTAGAACACCATTTGTCGGCTGTGACCAGGGGGGGGGGCATTTGCCCAGGTTCGCCTGGTGCACCAATTGCGTCCCTACCTGAAGTGGGAGGCTCTCGCAACAGTCACTCATTCCCTTGTGACCTCAAGACTGGACTACTGCAATGCGCTCTACATGGGGAAGCCCCTGAAGAGCATTCGGAGACTTCAGCTTGTCCAGAATGCAGCCGCGCGAGCGATTGTGGGTGCACCCCGGTACACCCACATTACACCTATCCTCCGCGAGCTGCACTGGCTGCCTATTGGTCTCCGGATATGCTTCAAGGTGCTAGTCGTCACTTATAAAGCCCTTCATGGTATTGGGCCTGGCTACTTGAGAGACCGCCTGCTGCCAATTACCTCCAACAGGCCGATTAGATCCCACAGACAAGGTCTCCTCCGAATTCCATCCGCTGGCCAATGCCGATTGTCTATCACCCAGAGGAGGGCCTTCTCTATGGCTGCTCCGGCCCCTGGAACGAGCTCCCCATGGAGATTCGGACCCTCAGCACCCTTCAGGCTTTCCGCAAAGCCCTTAAAACCTGACTGTTCTGACAGGCCTGGGGCTGACGAGTTCCCGTCCCCGCTCGAATTGTGTGGCTGTTGATGGTTTTTAAATTCTTTTTGTAGTTGCTTATTTGTTGTTGTTTTTTTTCCTCTTGTCTGTATTCCCTACCCTTGATTTGTTAGCCGCCCAGAGTCCCTCCGGGAATAGGGCGGCATATAAGTGCAATCAAATCAAATCAAACCAGTAAGTTTATTTAATCGGATTGATTACCAAAGTTTAAAAACAAAGTGAAACTGATATGAAGGTAGGTAGGTGTTGTGACTCAGCAGAAGTTTGCTGTGAGTTGAGTCAGGATGCAGGAATAACAATGCAGCTGGGGCTTGTTAGTGTCATCTTTTGGAGAGAAAAGGACTGATGGTGCCACGCCCTGATTGCAGAAGTCAACGTTCATTCATTCATTCGTGGTTCGTCGTTCATCGATTGTGGTTTGTTTGTGAGAGGCACTTGGATAAGTGATTTTGCTTCTTGAAAACCTGGTGCTGTAAGAGTTTTGTTTCTGCATTCTGCTGCGTAACCCTTGTTTGCAAGAGACTTTATCTATGTTTATTTTGGACTCGCAGCCAGCGTGAGCCAAGACTGATAAAGTTATTTCCTTTTAAGTCTGTCTGACTGTCGTCTGTGAACGAGCGAAGAAGGGGGGTCAGAACAGATAGGTATGCAGGCAGACAGATAGAATAAAAGTAAAAAATATATTTTTCATATTTTAATATAGTACACATATTAAGTATATAACACTTAGTGAAAAACTTTTATCTGTACAGAACCTATATTCATTGAGAGGATACAAGAACAACTTCAAGATAACCTGGGAGCAATGGAGAACACTCTCAAAGTAATAAATCTATTCAAACATATAGTTATTTTGTTTTACAAATCTGAGTAATAAAAAAAAGCCACAATGACAAACAAATTGCTAACATGGAATCATTTAACATCAGAAAATTAGTCAGGCAGGGCTGCATTCTGTCTCCATATTTATTCACACTATAGAGTGAATACATTTCACACTCAGCTGATGTCAAAATCAATAGAAGGAATGTCAATATCTAGGATATGTTGATGATACTACATTGATTGCAGAAACCAAAGAAGACCCAATAAGATAATTTTAAAACTAAAGAAGGAAAGCAAAAGTTATAGTATATCTTTGCCATTTAAGGAAAAGAAGCGGGATGTAAAATAAAATTAATAGAAAATATGGTAGGAGAGGGACATACTTTCCAATAGTTTTCTTATGTACAATTATTAGAAAGGATTAAAGGAGACACATGGGAACTGACTCATATTTATGACAATTGCAGTGTCCTGGGGTCATGTGATCAACTTTTGTGATCTTCAGACAAGCAAAGTCATTGGGGAATCCAGATTCACTTAACAGCCAGGTTATTAACATCAATTGCAGTGATTCCCTTAACAACCGTGATAAGAAAGATCATAAAATGAGGCAAAACTCAAAAATGTCCCACTTAACAATAAAAATTTTGAGCTCAATTGTGGTTGTAAGTTGAGAACTACCTGTATATACACAGAAAAATGGACATGAAAATAATGGAACTTGCAGAGATACTATATTCCTTGATTACAGAAATGACAATATTTACATTTATTGCTGACTGGAAATTTCTTATAGACTTTTTATGTGAAACAGAAAAATAATTTCTGATTTATGGTTTTGATGACTATAAAAATAGAAAGTTGTATTTGTAACCATGAATAAGTTGCAATTTTAAATATAATGTCCACTGGAAAATATCTTTAAAATTGTTAAAATAAACAATGAGATGATAGAAGTTGCTGACAGTTTCAGTTTTCTAGGATCCAAATACAGATTGTGGATGTATAAAAGAGATTTGGCAAAATTATAGACTAAAAGGCATAGGAGAAGGCTATATAAATTCTTGAAAGATTGCAAGATTTGAATATAAATATTAAAATTGTGTTCTCTGTTATTATATAAAGATGTGTGGAGTAGTCTCTAAATAAGACTACTTTGGGGGAAAAGACTAATGTGATTTACTTTCCGCCAAGTTCTAAAACTAAATAAAAAAAACTTAATTAAATAGATTAGTCAAAAATTGGATCTGAGGATGCCAAGTCAAAGACCAATCTTCAGTCTCATCTGCCAGAACTAAACCTTCCACTAAGCTTGAATCCTGTGAATATCCATTAAGACAAAACATAGATCATTTCTACAGAAAATGTAAATGGATAAAAAGTCAGTAAAAAGTCAGCTGGCTATCGTTAGGATTCTATGTCTGTGGGAAGAAGAAATTGGAAAATATCAATCAGAATACAGTCTGACATATACAAAAAAGACTTAGTAGAAGATGGGAAAAAGAGATGCAGTGGCTCAGTGGCTAAGATGCTGAGTTTGTAGATCAGAAAGGTCAGTAGTTTGGTGATTCAAATCCCTAGAACCACGAAATGGAGTGAACTCCCGTTATTTGTCCCAGCTTCTGCCAACCTAGTAGTTTGAAGGCACGTGGTGGTGCCTTGGTGAGAGAGTAACAATATTCTGTGCGCCTTTGCCATTTAGTCCTGCCAGCCACATGACCATGGAGACGTCTTTGGACAGCGCTGGCTGTTCAGCTTTGAAACTGACATGAGCACTGCCCCCAAGAGTCAGGAATCACTAGCACATGCGTGTGAGGGGCACCTTTAGCTTTTAGAAGATGGGAAGCTCAAAAAATAAGAATCTCAATATTATCAATATTCAAATTAAAGTGGACATCCAGGTGAAAATGCTAGTAAGATATTCCATCACAGCTGATTACATCTTTCATAAAAAGCGTCAAAGACAGAGGGCTTTTGGTATCAAGTGCTTAACAGTAAAATTGGAAGACTGACCTTGAATCAAGGTGACAAAAAAAGTGTGTAACCACTAAAGAAACTAGGATCCAAGACAGGACACTCAAGGACACACACTGTTAGGCAGAAATTACCAAATCTGTCTCAACCATACAAAGAACAAGAAGACAAAAAAATATCAGTTGGTTTCACTCAATAAGTTACTCTCAAGAACTGCTAGGAAAATATTCCGATTCCTCTCCATCTTCTAATTTTCAACCATCAGACAGATGTGTGCTCATGTAAGAGGCATTTCTTGGTCTTCTGGCAAAGAAGTCTAGACAATTTCACAGTTCAGCTTATTAACATTTCTCCAAAATAGTAACTCAAAAGCAAGACTATTGTAAATAATTACGTATGAAATAGTTACAAAGAAACTCTGATGGAAAAAACTGCAAGTATTCTTTTTTAATATAACACTTTTACTAACTGAATTAGATATATTACACACATTCAATATTCTTTGGCAGAGTTTGAATAGCTTTTGAAAAATTGAGTTTCAAATTACCATTTGTGTGATACATTTTTTTGCTTTTCAGCCTTATTTTTCTCATACTTGTTTTATTGTCTGTCTGTCTGTCTGTCTGTCTGTCTGTCTGTCTCTTTCTGATACTGTCATTCCAAGGTAAATAGACTACTTTTTAAGATAAGAGAAAATGCACACTTTGAAAGGAAACCCAGGTACATGGATTAAAAAGATAACGTGAAGTTTCATTTCTCTTATCTTATTGCATCTTTACTCCCTCACAGAAGTTGAAATGATAAATGCACAATACAAGAATGACACATGGCAGACAAACTAATCAATGCAGATCTCTCTCAGAAGAAACTAGTCAAGAAAAATCTGACTCTTTTTCTTTTTAGTAACAAATTCTTTTCTCAATGCCTCTCCAGATTTTATATGCAAAATCAATATAAAGAATAACACTTCTGATGAAAAAATCAAAGCATGACCACAAAAATATAGCCAGCCAGAAAAAAAATGCCAGATTATTGAATCAGTGGATATACTTTCCTAAGCGTATAAATCCAAGTACTATTATTGAGTAATGAAGATTGCTGTTTTGTTGTAAATTATCTTCATTAAAATGTTGGTAGCTTGCATAAAGAAAGAGTTGCTATAACATATTAACTAAATTTCACTTTTTATTTCCATATGCCAGCATTAATAGTCCATGGATATATCCATTTTTATGCTTATATTTTTTATTATCATTTTTATCCACTGATTTTATGCTTCCCTAAGCCCCCCAAATGAGAGAACTATTGTTGTGTTAGTAGGCTTGTTTTTCCCCCCTGCAATATATGAAATAAAATTGACTGCATGCCAAATGAGCTTGAACAGTTTTAGGTTTGGCTTAAACAATTTTATTGTCAATTTTCCCTTGTCTTTAGGGTTTTTCTTTTCTTTTATTCTTATAAGAAATCAAGCACATAACCCAATTCTTAAATTATTTTGATTTAAATACAACTATTTGGAAAATGAATACAAGCATATGAAATGTATGTATGACTGAATTACATTTTCTCCCTTACTTTAAAAAAATCTACTAAAAGTAAAGCATATAAAAAACCCGCATATAGTATCCATTTTTGTATTTTGAAATTGTCACTTAGTTGCATATTATTCTTACGGGTAATTACTCATCTCCTTGGTTGTTTTGTGTAATTTATTCATGTTTTTATTTACATAAATAATATATCCTTGGAGATTTAGTTCTATCTTCAAAATAATCAATTTCTATGTAATCCTGCTGGATATAAGATGTGGCACAGAGAGGTATAGAAATGGAGGAATCACCAATGTGTGAATAAAAGGCACCTTGAAAGGCTAATATCATCTCATTTATTTAAAGTATGTCAGTTATCTTTTTGTTCAATACAGAATAAGTAGAATTTTTGACTGCAACTAAAATAAGTTTGGAAAAAGTATTATCTTAAATAATGCATATAAAACAATCATTTTGCAGATGAACGGAATACAAGATACATTTGGTATAATCAGTTCTTTTGGACTGTAAACTATTAATGGTGTTGAACTAGAATATATGAAACACTTTATAATGTATTATCTTTTGGGGTTTTCCTGGATGCTGGATTATCTCTTTCCCCCCTTTTATTTGGAAATCTCTATTATTAATTTTTAATTTAATAAATTCAATGTTTTTCCAAAATGTCAAAAAATGTAATTAAATTCTTAGGGTGGCTGATGTTTCTGGTTGTAAATTTCTTTTCTCTTTTTTCCTCTAAAGAGGGTATCAAAACAGATACTCTGAAATATCTCACTTTCACTTTCACAGCCTGACTAATCTGCAGTCTATTCTAATTAGGAGTCTCTTGTTGGTTTCAGCCGATGTATTTGAAATGCTCTCCTGTAATGGAGTAGAACTTCATACCATCTGCTTGTAGGGTTTTGTAACTCACAACAACAATAAAGTAATTAGTGTTAAAGTAAATGTTTTGTCTCTTACAATGGTCAATGAGATGTGCAAAGAAGGTTTAAAAGTAGAGCAAATGGATGATATCTGTCAATTAATGATAACATTTGGCAGCCAGCGTTTCTGGCAGCCGTGGGTAATAATTATTATTAGCCACAGCTGTTTATAATCATTACTTCATATTATCCTTTTTAAGAATCTATTGACAATAGCTTAATCCAAAAAATGAAAGATAATAAATATTTTAATAGATCTGAAAAACATTTATATTGTCTAGCAAAGATAAACTATCACAAAAAGTCTGAGAACTTAAACATACATTAAAATTGTTATATCTAATATTGTTGTAAACTTCTTTTGATTTTGCAGGGGAAGTAATTCAATATAAATTGGAACCAAGAAATAAATGGATAGATAGGGACTGAATATTTGTTCTTCCAAATTACAGAAAAAGTAATGTCGTGTACAAGTCATGAAATATCTTATGTTGCCTGGCAGTGTTACCCTAATAATAATATGAGTATGATATGAATAATACATGAATAATAAATAATATGAATTTTAAGTAACATAAAAAAAAGGAAAAATGTGAATAACTTACATAATAGTGCATGGAGCAGAAAAGAGAAAGCATGAAATTAAAAAATACAAAAATCTCAAAAAGTTTATCAAGCACACAGGAAAAAAGCATAACATCTTCAAAAATGTATACAATCTTCTAAAATGGATGCTATCAGTTCAATGAAACACCATAAAAAGGAAAAAAAAATCAATATATTTGCCAGTAAGAAGTCCTCATCAGCTTATTAGGATTCCTTCACAGTTGGAATATACAGAAAAAACACCTTTATCAGATTTTAGGGAAAAGGCAGGCAAGCATGGGAGTAAAGTTTCCTATGCCACCAGACTTGAAATTTTGGGCTTGGACAATCTGGAATTGCGCCACCTGTGGTATGATCTAAGCACAGACACAATTGTCTGCTACAACGTCTTACCTGTAAATGACTTCTTCAGCTTCAACTTCAATAATATATGGGCAAACAATCAATACAAATTCAAGGTAAACCGCTTCAAACTCAATTGCAGAAAATATGACTTCAGCAACAGAGTGATCAACACCTGGAATGCTCTACCTGACTCCATTATTACAGCCTCAACCCTCACAGCTTCAACCTTAAACTGTCTACTGTGGACCTCACCCTATTCCTAAGAGGCTCGTAACGGGGGGAGGGGGGTTATAAGCGCACCAACATGCCTAACGTCCCTGTCCTACTGTGCCCATCTATTTGTATTAATTTCTTTTGTTTATATCGATGTTTATATCTATACCTGCTGTCTTGTATGTTTGACAAACTAATAAATACAAATACAAAGTCCTCATGAAATCGTCTTAATCCTTTAGCACTTTCAAAGTCTTTGAATTTTGCCTGAGAAAGAAATTGCATTCAGTATAAGCCATGAAAGACTACTAAAACATGATTCTGTCTGCACTCACCAAACTTCTGGCTGCTATAATATGAACCAATTGCTATTTTTAAATATGTTTTACTAGAACCTGCAAGCAGAAAACACTATAGTACTTCAGTCCAAATACAACTAAATATGTGTCACCGTATTCAGCATTATTTTTTTAGTAATGAATGCAATTGGTTATATTTGAACATGAAGAACACCTGCACTGAGAACTGCTGCCGTTATTGTGCTAGTAGGATGCATACTAGTAGTATATGTCTACATTGAAATAAGCATTGTATATAGAATGGGCATATAGCTGCCACAACAGATCTTTTTTTTTCCCATTCATTACTTGCCTAAGGGTCACACTGGCTGATTTATGTCTCATGGCGGTTCTGTTTTCCATGTGGTATTTGTATGTTTTTAGTGCATTATAGTACTGCAACATTTATCTAAAGACAAATGTCAGATGTGATCACTCCAAAACAGACTAGAGTAGCTAGAAATGAGTTTCTCAAACAGGAATTCACATAAAAATCATACTGAGATGAAAATCATTGGTCGTAGGTATCTCCCCCCACCTTTCAGAAAATATTTGGAAACCTAACTGTAAGTAAATTATTTGAGTAAAAACAATGTAAACAATAACAAAATAAGGTGACCTGCAAATTTATAAGCAAAACTAGGATTGCATTGCTAAAAGTTCCTCCTCCAATGAAATGGAAAACAGGATTTTTTAAAAAACTGGTTCATTTGAAGGCGAAAATAAAGTACCTAGAAGGTCTTAAATAATGAGGTTCTTGTAATCTGAGATTGCCGCAGTTCGGCAATAACACAATAACATTTTGTGACAGGAAAAATTGAACTCTTTTTGAAACAAATTATAAATTTGAAATTTCATCATAGAACCATTCCTTGTTACTTTAGAAAATATGTTTGTCTTTTTGCTATGTTTACTTCTCTAATAAAAAGTATGCAGTATTCTATGATTATCTATAACATAATTATCCTGTATGAAATTCTAACATATAAAACAAAGATAGTTAACTAAGAGCTATTATCTTTAATATGTTTAATTTGTTTTAGGTTTTTTCTAAAAGGAATTAGACTGCAATCAAAACTTTAGCACTGTAATAAGTTTTGAAAACACTTTCTATTTTCATCCTAACAAATATCTACTTAATTACTCTGCCATTAAAAAAACAAGGTCAGAAAATACAACAAAGAAAAATAATTGAAATCCTTATTACACTTACTAGAGTTGGTAAAGTACACTGGATGAGATTAGGGGTTGAAAAATAATTTTGGTCCAAGGACTTAATTGACTTTAGGCAAACACATTGGGAACTAAAGGCCTATGGTCAACAGAGTCATAGTGGAATGTAATTTGACCTTAAAATCATTACTTTTTTGAAACAATTGTTCATTTTGTCACACATTAATTTAATTCTTCTTCCAAAGAGAGAGGGGGAGGGAGGGAGGGATGGAGAGAGAGAGACAGAGAGATCGAGAGAGAGACAGACAGACAGAGAGAGACAGAGACAGAAAGAAGGACAGAGAGAGACAGAAAGAGACTTTTTTGAAACAATTGTTCATTTTGTCACACATTAATTTAATTCTTCTTCCAAAGAGAGAGGGGGAGGGAGGGAGGGATGGAGAGAGAGAGACAGAGAGATTGAGAGAGAGAGAGACAGACAGAGAGAGACAGAGAAAGAGATACAGAGACAGAGAGCAAGACAGAGAAAGAGACAGACAGAGATACAGAGACAGACAGACAGACACACCTCATCTACACAGATATTAAGAAAGTTTCTTAATTTAGCAGTGATCCCTTCATAACCTTGGACTTAACGCCATCAAAATTTTTATTAAGTATTTTTTTTAAAAAATGAATTTTTTAAAAAAATGAAAAGTATTTGCATACTTTTATGTAACATGCACTTTTTGGTGCCAACTTTATCAAATAAGTGATTTGCAATATCACTTAATTAAGTACACTTTTTCTATCACTTTCCCTAGCTTTCATAAAAATAAGTATTTGTACCTGTATATTCCATATGAATATGTGTATGATGTAATCCATTTTCTAGGATCATAATACTGGTATTACACACAAACAAACTACAGGTAAATTGACAACATTGTTATTCATGTTGTAACAAGTGTAAAATAGGAATACCATATCCCAGCTGAAATTTTTGAACAATTATTTTGTGGTATACAATTGAGAGGGAAAGGGAAAGAAAGGGAAAATATGTGAAATTTAGTCTGAGTTATCTTTTTGCTTTTCCTAAAATGTCAGAAGTAACCCTAATTCACATCTTATTCTTAATACTTCTCACTTACCCAATCATGTATGTTTAAAAAAAAACATAAAGTAAGTCATATATCACTTAAAAGCTGCTTCTGGGAGAGAAACAACTGTTATCACTCTTCTCAAAGTGACAGTTAAATTAATCCATGTTCAACTGCATTCCTCAGAATTCCCTAAATACTCATTCTGTATACAATTCAACTTTTATTCAGTAAGAGATCAACTAGTACCTTAGCTTAGCATGCCCTCTTTGAAAATCCAAAGAAACATTGATAAGTCAATCTCATGGAAGTAAATATGATTTTCCCACAGATGGATGACATGCTAGCCTAATTCTAAAGATGTGCCAATGGCAAATATGCATTTCCTTTCATGATACAGCCAATGGCTTTCAAAATTTGTTTGAATACATGTTGTAATCACTTTGAAGAATTATAACTTATCAATGATGTGGTAAAATAAATAGCTTCTGATTTTTACATTGTTTTCTAAAAGGACTATATGGTAGGCGAAAAGTTACACAATACTTCCTTGTTCAGTTTGCACTTGTATTTTAAACGACAGAGGAGGTATGAAGTTAAGCTTTCATCACAGAATTGTTATAGTTTACACTATTCATCAACCTATATACAGTGTGTGTAGTGTGTGTGTGTATACATACACACACACACACACACACACACACACACACACACACACAGAAAAAGGTATAGGACTCAACATACTACTGTGACACTTGACAGAGGAAATTAATAAAGCCATGTACCCAAGATGATGACAGATGCCACAATGAGTTAGCAAAGAACATAAGACTCATATACCCAAATGGGCTACAATTCAGGCATGTATTATTGTGTATGACTGGAATAAGCTGTATGCATCTGTTACAACTAACTGGATTAGATCATGCAGAAGTCCTGGCATCTATTCCTACCAAAGTTATATTAGTTGAAAATCCATGGATTTGACATTCCAAGCGATGACTCTCCTATAATGACAGAAACTATTTCTAGGATGAAAATAAATCCTTATTAAGAACAACACAAAACTCCTGTTACTGGATAATAATAAAGATCTATCCAGTCAAGAAAACCTGACAGTTGATTAAACAGACGTCTCTGAAAATCCTTCAATTAGACATAGGCGACAACCCTTTCCAAACTGTTAGCCCACACTG